>NC_080445.1:5021666-5387500 GCF_028018845.1 Melospiza georgiana
CAAAATGTCTTGCAGCATTTCAGTGTCCAAGGTCTCCTAATGTCTGGCATTGGCACATCCTGCAGCTGAGCAGCACACAGGGCTGGCATGCTGTGAGCCTGGAAGGGGCCATGCCAGCCCAGCCAGTGCCCAAAGCGGGTAGAGATGGTCATGTAATGCCTGCAGGAGCTTGTCAGCCAGACCAGAGCCCACAGCAGAGCTCTGCTGGACCCCTCAATGCACCCCTGGGACCCCCATCCTGCTCAGCATCCCCCCAGCACCCATGGGCACTGGCTGCTTTCAGGGATCTTTGCCATTTTGGGGCCAGTGCCAGGCCAAGGCTGGAGCTTGGCTTTTCCCTGCTCTCTGTGCTGGGGATGGGGCTGGTGTGAGCACTGAGCACTCCTACTCTAGAAAAGAGAGAAAATGTGGACATAGATAGTCCAAATACTCAGCACCTGTGTCCAGAGCCCCTCCAACCCCTCCCAAAACCACATCCCCAGGTGTACCTTTCCCTCCTGGCACCTTTCACCAGTTCCCCACAGCATCACTGCAGCCTAGCTCTGTTATCTACATTTCACTTATCATTCCACCCACAGGCTCTGCAGGTGACAGATGCCCCTCTGCTTCCTTGGATTGTAGTAGTGGCAATGACAACACATTTTAAAGGCTGGGTTAAAGAGAATAATAATAATAAAAAAAAAAAACTCAGTCCACATACTATGCATTATAAATAGACCGTCTGGTTTTTAAATTGAAAAACAGCAATAATCACTGCTAAGAGCCTGCTGAACAAAACCAGCCTTATTACCACTGGGACAAATTCATACTTACCAAAAGAACACAAGTATTTTTTAAGCTGCTCTTGAGCTCCCTAAGTTGTTAATGCCTTGCTGCTTCCTTCCCCTCATGGAGGTCCCTGGGAGCAGAGTCCCAGCAGGGACACGTGGGCAGTGCAAAGTGGGGGCAAGAGAGAGAGAGGAAGTGATTTGCCAGGCTGCAAAGAGAGATGCCATCAGTTTTTTTAGCTGCAGTTTTTTCCTCTAACTGCTGTTTTATGGTAGGGAGGCAGGAGGTCTGGAGAAACCTGAGCAGAGATGAGGGGCAGGCATGGCACAGGCTGTGTTTCAAGGGGCCATTCAGGCAGGGCTGTATTTCCACTCCTTTAAGGGACAGAGAAAAAGCACAGATTTTAAAGGACATGGAATTTTGGTCCATGCAGTTATTGGGGTAGATAGCTTTAGGACTTTGTGTTTAGGGTGAGGAAAACAGTTGCAGTTATTTTAGTGTATAGGTAGAAGTTGAGGAGGGTGAGTTTAGGGTTGTAGAGGATAATGATTGCTACTCAGCCTAGGTGGGAGATGGAGGAAAAGGCTAGGATTTTTGGGATTTGTGTTTGGTTGAGTCCCATTCATCCTCCTAGGGCTGCTGAGAGGATAGCTAGGATAGCTGGGAGCATAGTGAGGGTGAGGTTATGTAGAGAGGGTGAGGTTATGTGCACAGAGCTCACAAGAACAGCACAGCTGCTGCCCCTGTGAAGGTGCTGCTGAGAGGTGAAGGAAGGGTCCAGGGCAGCTGGGCAGGCAGGAGTGAGCTGCAGGCACTTCTTGGGTCATCCAGGGGGATAACAGAGATAACCACCTCACTTTGCCACCACAGCTGTCACAGTGCTGATAGCAAGGTCAGGATGCACTGAGGGGAGTGCAGGGATGGGATCCCCAAATCTGCCTGTTCTCCCTAAATCTACCTGTTTTCCCCTTCTTCACCAGAGCAAGAGACCAGGGCAGGGAGATGGGCCTGCAGAAGCTGCCACGGGGAGCAGGGTCCCTCTCAGTGGGATGGAGGGCACTGCTGCCAGGCCCCAGGGCTGTCCTGAGGCTGCAGAGCAGGCTGAGGAACACAGGAAAGAAAAATTAAACCAGCCCCATGCCACAGTCATGAGATCTTCTCTTCCTCTCTTCCCAGGCCACAGCACAGTGAGATCACTAGAAGCTGGCTGCTCAGTCTGATCTGTCCTGAACTTTGGGGACACTGAGGTACCACAGAAGCCATCCACAAGCTGCCAAGGTGGCTGCCCACCCAGAGCCAGGAGCACGGCTCGGGCAGGTGGAGGTAACGCTCTCTCATCTGGGTTTTGGGCCCTGAATCAGAGGGTTGGCCAGCATTAACCATCACTGATCTGGGGCCAGCATCTGAATGGCTGCAGGAGAAGCTCACCCTGGCTAGAGCCCTGCCTGGGCACCGTGTCAGGCACAGCTGCCAGCAGGCTCATGCAGTTGGTCTGTCCTGTGCAGTGATCAGCATGAGTGATGTGGCCCTGGGAGCCTGCCACAGCCCTGGCCACAGCAGCAGCTGCCCTGAGCAGAGCTCTGGAGCAGCCACACCCTCATGGACAGGGCTCAGTGGGTCTCCTCTCTGCTGCAGCCTGGCTGTGGCCACTAGGGATGAAGCACAGACTTGTGAGGATGATCTACCAAGGGATGCTGGCTGCTCCACGTTGCAAGTTGTCCCTTGTGAACCATGCAGGTTCAAATGTTGCAGAGAAATAAGAAAAGTGCAGCCTTGGAAGGTAGAGGAGAAAGGAAAGGAAAGGAACAATTTAATAATGAATATATTATGTAGACATGTCATGCCTCTTGCCTGCTGGCATGGATTAATATCCATAAATCAAAGAGGAAGGAGCTGTTTTTAATGCTGGAGATGGATGCTGGTCCTCAGAAAATTGCTAAGGGGGCATTAATGAGGAGAGACATCTGGGAATGGCTCCAGGTGCATTGGCTGCATGCACAGGAACTGCTGCAGTACTGCTGTCAGCTAAAAATGGTTCTGTGCTGGGGACACGTGTGGTCCATGAGCACAACAACTCAGGAACCAGGGTCCCCATGTGCAGGTGTTGGTCAAACTGAGGAGGAAGGTGGACAATCCCTTGGCTCTCTGCTACACAAGGCAGCTCCTTCCCTTCTCTTGCACACCAGGAACATTGGCCCCCTCCTTTGGCTTTGCTCAGCAGGAAGGTCCACACAGTCCAAGTGATGGGACAGCCTCAGCCTGAGGAACACAGGAGCCAAAGCTGGAGTGAGAGGTGCCATTGCATCCCTCCTGCCTCTGGCTGGGCATGCAGCCACCAGAGACAGGAGTCAGGGACACCTGAGTGTCACCTCACAGCCACCAGCACTGCCAGGACACAGGGCATGGGGAGAGGCACCTCTTCCTGCTGTTCCTGGAAGCCCTGGATCAAGCAGAGATAAAGATTTGGGGCTAGAAGGAGGTTCCATGGAGGGGACAGAGGCTCAAAGCCACCTGAGGGTGGCTGGGGATGTCTGGGCAAATTGCAATCACCCTGCTGAACAAGCACAAGCCCTAGAGCATTGATCAGGGATGACCTCCTTGGCATCTTCCCCTTTCAGCAGCTCAAGGCTCCTCCCACGACTTCAGAAGAGTGTTAAACTCTTCTGGGGCAATGGCACAGTGAGACCTTTCACATCCCCAGGAGGGCTCTGTGTGCTGGGGGATGCTGTCAGGAAAAGGGGGGGGGTCCCTTCTGCTGTCAGTGGTTTTTCCTAAGTTGAAGGCATTGAGTGCCAGGATTTTGTTAATCACATTTATGTGCACTTTAAAAACCTGCAAGTCTGATCTGTCCTGTACTTTGGGAACACTGAGGTACCACACAAGTCATCAACAAGCTGCAAAGGTGGCTGCCAACCCAGAGCCAGGAGCACAGCTCGAGCAGGTGGAGCCAACACTCTTTCATCTGGGTTTGGAGCCATGTGAATAACCTGAAATCTTCACTTTGTAAGAGCATCTGCTCCTCTCCCAGCCACCCTGTAATCTGGCAGGGGCTGCCTCTCATGTCTGCTCTCTCTCTGCTCTTCCTAGGACCACCTCGTTCCACTTGCACTGACCCACTTTGGGTGTCACATTTGCACCCAAAGGCACACTGGGGGAAGAGGCTGGGTTCACAGAATGAATCTGCAGAGCCAGGGAGCCAGCCAGGGCTGGGGGAGCAGGAACAGGCTCTCCAGGAGACACCCACAGCCGTGTGGTGTGTGGAGAGGTGAGAAACCTGCCAGGGAGAAGCCTGGGAGCAAAGGATGCTGAGAAAGCATCTGTTCACAGTATGAATGGATTAGAGGGGAAAAGGGGAAATAAAACAAGGCAGGAAGGAGGTGAGCAAGGGAAGGGCATGGCAGGGAGGGCACAGAGCAGTGGAAGGGAAGCTCACAGCCAGGCAAAGCCCTGCACAGCACAGCTGCTGCTTTTGAGGTTGCACTGCAAGGGAAAGGTGTGATATGGGAGAAAGCTGGGTGCTAGCACAGGGGGAATCTGTCACCCCAGAGGGATGGAGCAGGACATTGCTGGCTTGGAGGATCCTGAGGGCTGCTGGGACTGAGCTGTAGAAAAGGAGAGATGAAGGAGGCTGAGTATTAAGAGATGCCTCAGCATTTCAGGGCTTATTCAAAAGGAACACTCAGCTCCTTCACCTCATGTGACGAAGCAGCCCCAACTTCTGACAGCAGAGAAGGAGCAGCTGCTGTCCCAGGGTCCCAGCAGAGGGATGGAAACCCCAAGCATGAGATCCAGGGAGCTGCTACAAGCAAATCCATGTGGCAACATCAGAAAGCCACGCTGGGGCCGAGCTCACAGGCAGACGAGCTTAGCCCTCGGAGAGCAGGGAATTGCTGTCTGTCTGTGTCTCCCTCTGTTTTCCCTGATTTTATTGTGTTTTGTTTAATTGAATCACACACATGCACATAAAGCCCCAGCTCGTGGTGTAAAGTCTGTGAGGAAATGAGCAGCAAATGAAGGTTCCAGGAGGAGCAATGCTGAGCAAACACTGACACGGCACGAGCTGTGAGCTGGAGACAGGAGACACTGCCAGAGAGGGGAGAGGGAGCTGTAAAAAGGGTTTTCCTAGGGGAAACAGAGCCCAAAGAAAGCAGAACAAGGGAAGGAGGAAAACCTGAGAGGAGAAATGAGAGCACAGCACAGATGATGCTGGTGGTTCCTGAGGTCACTGTGCCCAAACTCAGGTCCCTGTGTGGAGCAGGTCAGAGCACAGGGAGAGAAAGTTCACACAGCTTGTGGCCAGGGGATGGCTGGGCTCAAACTCCATCACTGCTCCAGGGCTCTCCTGCCCAAACATGAGCACAACACTCCTCTAGACCCAGTATCCAGTGCACCAGGACCACTGTCATGACCAGCTCAGCTTCTCTCCTCTGGTGTGGCACTCCATCCCTCCCTCAGCTCTCAGCTCAGCCAAGACCCCATTTCCCTGCCTCTTGTCCCATCTGGAGTACAGCAGCTCCATATAAGATGCTGATCCTCAGGAGGATACTGGGCACTGAGGAATGATGGTGTGGCATGTGCCCCAGCACTTCCCAGGCGCCCCATCCCCACAGAGCTGCTCCCCAGTGGCACCATCCAAACCCTGGATGAGCAGAGCAGCCCTCAGCAGCTCCCTGTGACCACAGTGCAGAGGGCAGGGACACAGAGGGAAGGAGCATCTCCAGCACAGAGGGCTGTCTGTGCAGAAAGGCAGCTCTCTGGCCTCTCCTCAGCTCACAAAGGGCTGGGAGGCAGCACAGCCCTGATCAGCCACTCCCCAGGATGAGGTGCTTTGCAGTACTGGAGGAGTGCAGGGTTAAAGGATTCTGATTCTCCTGCCCAGGCTGGCTGTGACAGCCTTCACATGTGTTCAGTCACATCCAGATATGAAGCCACTCTGAAAACCAAGACATTTATTCAAAGGAGCAGCAGCATTGCACACACATCTGCCTGTGTAAAGGAGAACTTCAAAAGGGCTGACAGTCACAGAGCCCAGCAGTAACCTTTGGCTAATTAGCTGTCTTGATTTCCTTGCAGTTTATTTTTATACTTCTTGGGCTCTGAAATGCATTTACTGTAATGTCAGGAAGGCCATGGTAAATATAAAGCTTTCTAGCAATAAGTATATCCACCCCACTGAGCTTTTGGGGCTGACAGCTCCAGCTTGGCGTGGGCCAGGTGGAGTAACAAAGCTTTGCTGAAGGTTTTGTCTTGCACAGGATTCACTGGCACTGTGCTGGTGGAAATGATAAAGGCACCTGGGGCAGAGCAGGTATGAGCATGGAGCACAATGAGCACGGAGCAGAGGGCACCTGTGATGGTGCTTTCCTGAGGTCAAACCACAAATGAGCAGAAAAGACAGAGGGGTGAAGAAGCCTGCAGGATGCAAAGCCATGAGCCAGCTCGCCAAGGAGAGGTCAAGAGAAGCAGGCAGCCAGAAAGGGGGGAGTGATGCTGAACCTGCAGAGACAAGCAGGTGGGACCCCACTCTAAGCATTAAGGAAGTCACCAATGGGAGCTGCACTGCCTGTAGAAGGCACAGAGCCTTCCTGCTCCTGGACAGAGGAGAAAAAGGCCTGGAAAGATCTCAGTCAACAAGGGATTTTCAAGTCCCATTGGGGTGGAATATAACAGTGTCTATTGAAGCAGGTCACTGCTCCCCATCCCAGCTGTGCTTAAGTAAGTCTGCACTCCAGGTGTCACCACACAGGGCCACAGACCCCTGTGACCCTTGTCAGAGGGCTTGTGACTCTCTGAGGCACCCAGGGCTTCCCTAACAAAGTCAATGTTAGGGAATTGCCACCCCCTCCATGCCAGCAGCTCCTGCACTCCCCAGGCTCTGCATGCAGCACTGCTGAATCCCCCTTGGCCAAGGTGCTGGGGCTCAGCTGAGGCTGTGCACAGCCTGGGATGCTCCTCCCTGCTTCTCTCTGCAGGGATGTGCAGCCCACCCTGGCAGGGCAAGGCTCCTGCCCTGGGCTGGGCTCAGACCAGGCTGAGCTGCACTGTGAAAAACACCTACATCTTTGTTGTCTCTGCACTGTGATCTCCACTCAGTATGTGGCTCTCCCTGGCCTGTGCACAGAGAAGATCAGTGAGAAGAAAACAGAGAAGACACCAATGCATTAATGATCAGAAATGAAGCAGTGCTCCTCTGCCCCCAGATCTAGCAAGGAGAGCTCTGAGTCCCTGCATTGGGTGCCAGGCACCCAGGACATCAAACAGCCTCCCCTCCTTGGCTGCTGCTCCCCTGCCTGGCTGGGTGTCAGTCCCAGGGCAGCCCTGGGTACCAGCTGGGAGAACTCAGTGCCAATTAAAAACCAGGTTCGTGAAGCCTTTGAACTGCAGAGAAACAAAAGCTGTGAATTTAAACTTTGCCTTTTTTTCCCCCAAATGATGTCAGGAGTTGAGGAGACAGAGCAGTGCTGAGCTGTTGAAGGCTGCTGGCTGTTTTCATGTGCTTCTTGAACTGCACCAGTGCAGCAATGCTGGAGTTGGTAACTGCAAATCTTTAATTTTAAGGGTCAAAGTGACTCCTGATCATTACAGAGTCATTCAGGAAAGTTAATAGGAAGTTTACCTTTGACTCAGTTGTGTAAAATCAACAAGAAATTCCCCACTGATCATAGTGATACACAGCTCCAGCTCCAATCCCAAGCATCCCTTCTACAAGTCAAAATCATATTTTCATTTTTAAACCCATTCTTCCACTTGAGGCTTGTGCTGCCTGATCAGAACCAAAATGTCTCAGATGGCTGAGCTGAACTTTGGGACTGACCCACTCAAATCTGAGTCTCCTCACCTCTGCTGAGGCTCAGGGGTTTCAGGACTGAGCTCTCTGGTGGGATAATGCACCTGCAGGGCACAGCATGGCTCTGTGTGTGTGCACTTGGTTGAAAATCCCTTTGGCCCCACCCAAGCACCTTAAAAGCCCTTTGTACCAACAACCTGCACCTTCCTTTAAATTCTGAATACCATGGGGGCAGTTCCAAAGCACCTTAAACATCACCAGGTTTGTGAGCAGAGCAAGGCTCTGCTGCACCCACAGTCCTAAAACCACCCACAGGGTGATAGTGAGCAGTGAGCACTGAAGGTTTCAGTGAAAGGGAAGGAGTAACTACATTGCTCAAGCAGGCCCAAAACTCACCCCTTTCAGCCCTTTTATTGCCCATTTCCCTGTGACAGATGTGTGTGATGCTTGTGCAAACCCAGCCCTCTGGCCTGGCCAGAGCCAGGGCATGGTGCGGGGATATTTTAAAGGAGTTGGTGCCACTCAGGCAGGGAGGGTCCTGAGCTCGTAGGTCATGCATATTTGGCTGCATATCCATTATTAAAGCCCTCCACATGACAGCTGCTGGCTGTTTCTACAGACTCTCTACACTGATGCCTCTCTCTGAGTCACGGCTGCGTGAAGCTCCTTGACAGACCTGGAGGATGAGAGATGTGGTAAAATCCCGAACATGAGTATTGCATCAAAGGTTCTGTGGTTATCAGAGCACAAATAACATCTCCCTCACAATTTCATGGGCAGGAGTAGTGCCAGGGCTGTCTAACCACCCTCCTGGAGCACAAGGTCCATACCCAGGGCCAGTCTGAGATGCTCCAAGGGGTGCAGTGAGGTGGTCTGTCCATGCTGCTGGCACAGGAGCTGGGGAAATCAGCAAGGAGCTGGTGGGTGGACTTGAGTGGGATTTCTTCTGCATGGAGAGCTCAGCAGCCCTCCACACGTGCCTGGCAGTGTCAGTCACTCCTGGTTGAGCTGACACACAGGACAGCCTCATGTGGGACTGTCAGAGGGTGCTGCACACTAATGGGGAGAGGTTGCCCCACGTGCCTTCACCTGAGGCACTGTGCAGTGCAAAATGAAGAGGAATGGCTGGGACAGCCTCCCCTCTCCCAATGATCTTTCTGTTTTCATCACCATCTTTCTTATTCTCCCCAGGCCCTTCACCTGCTCTGAAGCTGCTGCTGCCTCAGCCACCCAAGAAGAATGAAGGGTACCTGAGCATCCTGATGGACACCACAGCCACTTCCAACAGCAGGTGCCCTGCTCTGCCATGGGCATTCATTTACAGACACTATTCCAGCCAATCCTTGAGGCTGGGCAGGAGGTTTTCCACCCATATTTTGCTGGAGCTCTGCTCTGGGGATTGGGGATGGCTGTGGAATCAGCACCCCAAGGCAAGGGCACTTGCACGGGGAAAAGACCCCAGTCTGGGAATAGACAAGAAGCAAGACATCAGGGAGGATCACAGCAAAGAGAACTCTGCTCCTTCCAACTCCATCTCTCTGCAGAGTCAGTGACTCCTCCACCATGTATTACATTTTATTCTGTAAGTGCAAAGCAATTTCCATTGAGGATAGGGACAGTGAAGCACAGAGAAAGAGGAGAATAATATCTCATCTTTCTTTAATCCCCACCATCCCAAAGGATGCTGGTGGCCTTTGCTTTACTTTCTATATGTATGCACAGTTAATTAGCATTACCACAGAACTGCAGGTATTCTCAGGCTTAGTAGAGGGAATATCTTGTAATAGAAGGGTAAGCAAATTGTTTCTGCTGTTTCCATTACAGGCAACTTTGATTATCCAGGGTAATGGGATAACAGGCACAAAGCAAAAACATGGATAACATGAGACCTATGCAAATTAAGCTGGGGGGGGGGAAAAGTGATGCTGAGAGTAATGAAGGAAAGAAAGGTCAGTGATGCTGATTAAGGAGCATGGAGATCCCTGTGTTAGCACTGCCTTAAGCTCACAAATCCATGCACAATGGTACCTGGGCATGGTAGTTATGGAGCAAATCTGTAGGGTCTGTCACTGTGAGAGAGAAGCAGAGACATCCTCTGCACAGCAAAGCCAAGCTGCAGCAGAGGGAGGAAAATTGCATTAATGCTGAGTATTTCAAAGCCTCTGTGTGAAGGATTTGTCATTAAAATGAATAAGATTTGGGCACTCAACCCACCTCCTCCTTACATGAGCAGGAAGAAGCCCAATTTAAAGGTCAGCATCTTAATGGTTTTCACTGCGTATATAGCAGGATAAATCCTCTCCAAACAGAAATCCAGCACCTCCTCAGTGAGCCACAGAAGGAGCACAAGAACATCCATGGCTGAGGAGGTACAGGAGTACAGACAGGTGCAGCTTCTGTGTTAAAAGAGGCTCCAACTCCATCTCCTTGCAGTACAGCCCAAGAGGAGGAAAAGGAACAGCCCTGGAGTTCCTCTGTAGTCCCACATCTCAGCAAAGACCAGATTGACTCCACTCTGTCAAAGGGGATGTTCAAATCCTTGGCACCAATATCGTGGAGGCAGCTCTGAAAAATCTCTGGTGGTGGGTGGATAAAAAGGGCACCAGTGGAGATAAGACAGAAAGAAGAGAGGGAGGAATCTTAGAGGAAGAACCTTCTTAATAGGTTTTATTGATTTAACCCAAAGAGAGAACAGTAGGGGGAAATATATGCCATTTAAATGTAAACCAGCAATAAAAATAATCATTAGAGTCATAATCTCAATCTGTTAGCATTTTATGTAGAGAAGATCTTAGTGGGAAATATCTTCTGAGTAAACTATTTGCATTTACTTAGTATGAAGGAGCCTCTTAAATATAACTCAATCATTATCATGGACTGTTTTGCAGGGGTTGTTATCAGTACTCAGCTCTTGCAAGTGCCTGATGATTTCACAGCCCCTGTAGATCCTGACTTGGAGAAGCTGCTGGCCCACCCCAGCTGGGATCTCCTGTCCATATCCCTGGGGATGTTCCTGTTTCCATACTGGAAATATCTGTGGGTTTCAATGGCAGCTAGAAATCATCAGTCTCCACCCAAATGGTGACTTTGTCACTGGCCAAGAAGGCTGCGTCCCTTGTTCAGATCTTGTGAACTTTAGCTGAGGAAAAGTAACTTCAGAGCAAGTTTCCAGGCCATGCACATTCCAGAAGAAGTGAGAACCACCTGACCATCTCTTTTAGCTCTCCCTCTTGTAAAAGACAAGGAAAATGAGGAGTTTTTCCTTTGTGGAGGAGCTGCAAGGCTGGCAGTGAGCATGCAGGGCAGGAAGCCCTTTCCTGGTGCAGCAGGGGAGATTGGATGTGCCCACCTGTATCTCAGAAGGAGCTTTCCTAGTCACTGTGTTTCCCCCAGAGCAGTCCCCGTGGGGACACAGCCCTGCCCACGTGCCAGGGGAGGTCACTGTCCCTGTGCCTCCCACACCATGTGCATCTCAGCCACAAAGAAAGGGATAAATACCCTCTTCTGCCTGGGGACACCTTTTAATCTTCTTGCTAGATTTTCATACACTAGTCCAGACTCCCAGCTGGGCCAGGCATGATCTCATTTAGCATCCCATGCACAGAGGCAGCTAAACCAGGGCTGATATTTTATGCCATGCACTGGTAGGGGCTGGGGATGCTCTCACTGATGGCACTGGGGGTTCTCAGCAGCCAGACCTTACCCCAGAGGGGAGAACATCCCATGAAGGCAGACACCTGGACCAGCAGCCCCAGTGGGATGGGGGATGAGAGCAGACAGTGCTGGGGAGCTCATCAGCCCCTTGCAGAGCTGCTGGTGGCAGGACATTTGCGGGCAGCAGGAGCCAGAGCAGCAGCTCTCCAGGGCCAGGCAACAGCCAGGGACCCACACCAGCAGCTGCCACTGGCAGAAGGCACTGCAGCCCCTGGAGTGGGTCTGGCCCTGTATCCACAGCCTGGGGAGCAGGAATGGCCCTGTGTCCACAGCCTGGGGTGCAGGCCTGGCCCCTGATGCCCTGCTCATCACCAGATCCCCACCCTCACAGTGGCCCTCACGCTGTGTGGGTAATTCAGGCTCACAGGGGGGTTATTAAAACCCATTCAGAGCTAATGTCAGCCAGCTCCGTGTTAATGTCAGTGCCTGAGAGGCACAGCAGGAGTGGGTGGAGAAGGACTTTGATTTCCCCACTCGAATTTCCAAGCAGGGTGGGCTTGGCAGGCAGTGATGGGGAATGGGGAGTGCTGGTGGATGGAGGGTGCAGTGCCACATGTCACACAAAGACAGGTGGGACTCACAGCCTAATCCCAGCAGCACAAACATTTCACTCCATGTTTTGCTTGACAGCATGTCTCCCTGGCTGGCCATTCCAGAGGCATGTTATCTGCCAGCATCCCAGCAGGTGAGTCTGCCTGAGCAGTCAGCTCTGCACAGGGGCTGGAAAGGGGCTGTTGGTGTTGCTCCACATAGGACTCCATCAGGTCTTTCAGGTGGATTGGGCATCACACCCAGGAGCATTTGGAGGTTCAAACCACATGCCCCATCTTCTGCACTGACTCACAGCACCCCAAACCCGCTGGGGTTGAAAGCAGGGCTGTAGTTTGCTGTGAGTGCAAGCCATCCCCTGGATTTTGAAAAAATCCGGGTAATTTCAGGATGTGGCCAGCATTGTGCAGGCTAAGATAAGAGTAATCAGAGCTCGGGGCTGTAAGCCGATTCCTTGGATATGACAGGAAGGAATTAGCCCAGTGTCCCCGCCCTCCCTCCAGGCAGCGTTTGCACACATGGGCACACACCTGGCTGGGGGCTGAGCCACGGGACACGTGTGTGTGTGTGTCCCGATGTTGGCCCAGGACAGGGTGACAGGGATGCTGGAAAGGCAGCACACAAATCCCACAGGCAGAAGAACGGGCACAGACCGCAGAGGAAATCTGCTCCAACCATCATTCACAGGGCAGGTATTGCCCCCACACCTCCTTGCACTGGCACAGCAGTGCTGGAACCCCCAGGTCTCCTTCCCAGGAGCTCCTGCTCTGGTTCTCCCCTGTTTTCAGCATCTGGGATTCCTCCACCTTGGCTAGAAATGCATTGCAGTCTCTTAATAGCTCATCCTGTCTGGAGCTTTTCCTCGTGTGTAAATACAGTGTGTATAACAGTGGCCTCATTTCCCACTATAGGAGTGCATCAGACACAGCTAAAGGAACTGAGGATGGCTAAAATGGTCCACATTTAACATTTGGTTATGTAGGCTGAATATTTCAGTGAGTTTTTAGGTTAGAAGGTGCTGTAAATGGAGCCTGACCTCCTAGACAGTGAATTTTACCCAGGGATTTAAATCAAGTTTGACCATTAAGCTTCATCCTTCTGACAGATAAAAATTAGTCTGGTTCATAAGCAAGGGGGACAGCTGCTGAAGGCAGACTGGGCACAAGGCACAAGATCAAAGTGTTGAACAATATCTCTGAAGGGCAGCAGATCCTGCCTGATGATACAGCACAAACCAGGTTATTTTGCTTTAGCCTGTCTGATTTGTGAAATGAGGGTAACAAGCAGTTCTGAGGTCAAAGCCAGTGTTCAAAAGCAATATTTAGTGCTGCTGTTTTCACCTAGAAAATATCTGCTATTCAAAAACCAGTGGTATTAGAGAAAAATGAAACTCCAGTGGTTGCCAGCCATTGGCCAGATGGGTCAGTGAGGTGGTTTGGGGTGGCAGGATGACTGAGATGTGTGGCACTAGCAGCCCCAAGTCCCATCCTGTGTCCCTGGGGAGAGGGGCCACAGGGGTGGGAAGGAGCTGCATCTCCCTGCAGCTGGCATCTCATGCCACGTGGCAGGTTACCAAGCAGCTGAGAGCGGGAGATGATTTTCTTTTGCCAGTTTTCTAATTTATCTAATGAGCAAGAAAATAAATCAAGCTGACAGTCACCCAGGTGGTTTTGGGCCTCAGCTCCTCACAGTCCCCTTGTTCTCCCAGCCCGTTTTATAACAGGGTTGCAACCCCAGGACACTGCACTAACTCCTGCTATAATCTTTTCTTTACCAACGTCACTTAGCAGATGGAGTCATTTAGATGTGCTCACGTTTAAATGAGTGCCTTGCCCTGAAAGGGACAGAGCTGGGGCTGCTGGCAAGGATTTTGGGATCGTTAGCCTAGAAAATGCTTAGCAGGGGAAGCAGTTGGCAGGCAGATTTCACGGACATGGCACCGCTGTCCTCTGCCAGCAAAATTACAAGGCTGAAATCCTGGAGCTGGATGGGGCCAAAGCGTTCACAGCAAACAATTTAATTGATGAATGAAGTGAATTGCCCAGGAGACAGGTTTTAGTCATCTCCTCACTGCATGAAGCTGCTTGGAGAAGGGTTTGCACAGTCGGGTGTGGCCTGGGATGGGCTGGCTGGAATTGTATTTGGGCTCCCCCCAGATGGAGGGAGGGAGGGAGGGAGGGAGGGAGGGAGGAAGGAAGGAAGGAAGGAAGGAAGGAAGGAAGGAAGGAAGGAAGGAAGGAAGGAAGGAAGGAAGGAAGGAAGGAAGGAAGGAAGGAAGGAAGGAAGGAAGGAAGGAAGGAAGGAAGGAAGGAAGGAAGGAAGGAAGGAAGGAAGGAAGGAAGGAGTGATGAATCTGATTCCATGTTCTCAGAAGGCTAATTTATTATTTTATGGTACTATATTATATTAAATAATGCTATATAAACTATACTGAAGAATACAGAAAGGATACTTTCAGAAGGCTAAAAAGATAATAATGAAAACTCGTGACTCTCTCCAGAGTCCCAACACAGCTTGGCATTGATTGGCCAATGAGTCCAAACAACTCACACTAGAATCCAATGAAACAATCACCTGTTGGTAAACAATGTCCACACACGTTCCAAAGAAGCAAAACACAGGAGAAGCAAATCAGATAATTATTGTTTTCCTTTTTCTCTAAGGCTTCTCACCTTTCTCAGGAGAAAAATCCTGGGTGAAGGGATTTTTCAGAAAATACAAATGCCACAGGCTGGGGCTCCCCAAGGTGGGAACCTTCACCAGAGCCCCATGGGCACCTCCTGCCCAGTGCTGTGAGCCTGGCTACCTCCAGGCTTGCCAATCCAAGGTACTTACAGCTGTCACTGCTCCTAAGCCCTTGTGGCTGGACCAGTGATGGGACCATGCAGAAGATCTCAGCACTCTGTGCTGGAAAAGGAGCCAGCACAATGCAAGGAAGAACAGCACCAATCTAAACAGCAAAAGCTGCTTTTCAGCTCCTGCAAGAAATTCCACAGCTGTCTCAGAGGTCTCTCCTCTCCAGGTCCCTGACCTCCTGCACAAGGCTACCTCCATAAGCTCCTTTCATTTGGTCTAATAAAGTTAACTAGTCCTTCAGCTCTTCCAAGGAGAATAGGCATAAAAATGTGCATTGAGATGAATGCTTACAACCCTTTAAAATACCTCTTGCTTGTGAAAAGGCTTCTGAGGAATGAATAGAAGGGACAATGATTACCAGAAAAGGAGGAAATATTGTTCATGCTGCCTGGAAAGCACTTGACCCTTGCAAAGGCTGGAGAGAAAAGGAGGAAGAAGGCAGGGAGCTGAGACACTAATGGCAATCATTGCTCTGTTGGGAGCAAGATCTCACAATATCCATGGAGATCAATCCCAAATTATTCAGCCTAATAGTCCTCAAAACAAACTCCAATTCTGCTCCTTTGTGGCAGGCATGAAGCTTTCTCTGCAAGGCCCATTTTACATCTTAGGTAACTCAGTGCTGGATGGTGTAACACTCCATTGTGAAATCCCTGCTGGAGCCTTTGATGCCAGCATCTTCCAGACGAGATGCAGAGCTTATCAGCTCAAATAACACAACTGTCTTTTATCCTTTGTGTCCCAAGCCTGCTGTTTTGGCACTTATATTTGTAATTCATTGCCTGGCTCTGGGTCTGGATCCATCTGGACAGGCAAACTATCTATCTGTCTGCATTGCTGAGATATTTGTGTCTGCCCCAAGGGACCTGAGCACCTAAGCTCTGCTTATCTTCATTGATGCTTAGGTTCCTAATTGCTTAAAAGTCATTTTGGAAAGGTGGTCTTAAGGGCTGTAGGCTTGTAGATGCTTTCAAAATTACTTCCCCCAGGCCAGGCTGTCCATCTTTCCCTGGGACTGCATCTCTGGTCTGGCTTCCAGACATGCCTGTGAGCCTCCAGCTCTGCTGTCCCTCCCTTCCACATCAGTGCCAGCCCTCAGCCCTGCCTGCCTTTCACCAGCACTACATTTTCTTCAAAAAAGGACAAATGAGGTGGAAGAAGAAAAGGTGAAAACATGATAATAGCTGTGGGAAAAGGCCACTGCTAAAGATTTGACAATGCTGGAAATAGAGGCTCAGAGAAAAGTTTTTTCTCCAAAAATTATTCTTTTCAATCTCAACAGCACACTGAAGAGAAGTTAAGGCACACTTTTTAGCACCTTTTGTACTCAAATTCGAAATTCACCTGTCTAACCAAGCAATAACAGAAATAATCTTTTTTTATCCAGCTGCACATTTTGCTACAGAAATTTGTTTCCATTAAGCTATTCCCTTTTGTCCTCTTAGAAAGCATCTTTTAAATAATAACAGTGTAAAAAAAAAATTACACACTACCCAAAAAACTCAACCCTGTCAACCGTGCACTTTTATACAAAAGTTATCTCCTTCTTTCAATGGATTGATGAAAACTCTTTTCATAATGTCAAGGTGGAGATGAGAAAGAGAGAGAAAATTTCAAAGTGCCCAGCACAGCTAGTCATTTGAACAGGGAACAGGGGGCAAAATCTGGTCTTAGAAAACTGAGCTACAGCTCCAACATGAGCCTGATATTCTTTTTCTGCTTTGTAAAACACAATTTTGTAGAAGCTGGGATGGAGGCACGCACTGCACTTCTCATCTGCAGGGGAAAAATAATGTGCTTTTTCTTTATCCCCTAAACCTCAAAAGAAGAATGTGAACTCAGTCTTTAAAAAAATAAAAATTAAACATGCAACCACGACAAGTCTCACTGCTGCCACGCTTTCAGGAGTGCAGCTCAGGGATTCCCCAGGAAGGTCAGACTTGGAGAAGAGCCCACCAGGAAGCACCCCATGATCAGCAGTGTGAGAAACACAGCCCTGGCTCACTCTTTCCTGCTGGGAATGAGTGCCTCGGGCTCCCCCTCACCATCCACCCCCGGGAGGATTTCCCAGCACTCAGCCCTCTCCAGAGGGACCTGCTCCATCCCTGCTGGCTCTCTCCCACAGGCAGCTCCTCCTCTCACCCCAGAGATGCCACCCCTCACCTCTGAGCCCGTGTGTCACTGCAGGTCCCAGCCACAGCCCTGGATGTGTCCTAGTTGTTGTCCTCAGGGGCTGGGAGGCTCGCTGGACACGGCATTCGGGATCCCACGGGTGGTCACCAAGCCCAGGGTTTAACCTGCAAGGAGAAAGGAGAAAGCATAAGAGGGAGTTTCAACAAAGGGGATAAAAGACTGATTGATGGCTTGATTAATACCAAGCCATCCCAGGGACAGAACAGCTGCTTAAGCCATGGATCAAACACAGAGACACAGGAACCAGAGGTGAAGGGGATGAAGAGCACAGGGTGGTCCAAATGAGAGCAGCTGCTCAACAGAGTAACTCAAAGGGAAAAGAAATCCACTTGTCAGTGGATTTGGGACTGTGAGAAATGCTGGAAGAGAACTTGGGACTGAAGTAAAAAGAATGGGACAAATACCAGACAAGGATGGAAGAAGATGCAAGGAAGAAGGATAGCTCTGGGCATGGCCAGGGCAGACGGTGCAAAACATCAATGCAGAGCTCCTGGAGGAGCGAGGAGCCACTGCCCCCACCAGCACCAGCCACCCAGCATGTGCAGGCTTTGGAAGTTTAATAATCCTTGTTACACATGAAGATAGGTCTCATAAATGTAGTTTGATATCTTAAGTGTGATTTTATTGCTCTCAGTGGTCAGTTCCCACACCTTTACTGTTTTTCTGTTACTTTTGGACGCCTGGCTGGCCAGGACTCTCTCTGCTTCCCACTGCTGTCAGCTCCTGCTCGCCCATGATGCCAAACAACCAGCACAGCAAGAAGAAGTGACACTGAGGGTAACAGTACTCATCTTTGTGATATTCAGTGTCTTGTTTTATTATCATCTGCACAGTAACAATAATAGCAATATTGGTGACAACCATTTTGTTACTCCTCCTGTTGGTAATATTCAGACACGACCTAAGATGTGTTTCAGAAAGACAACACAAATCCTGTGCAAGATCCAGGAGAATGGGGCAGTTAATTAAATGTCAGAGTGATGGACAGAGCTGGGACAAGCCTGGAACAATATCAGAGAGCTGGACAACCTCTGGCAGGCACAGGGAGATGGATGGATCTGGGACACGTCCCAGACCTCTCCCCTAGCAGACACAGAACCATCCTACCCCCCACATCTTTAAAAACAACATTCTCTGTCACTTCATTGACTTATGCAGGTGAGGAAATTTCCTGGGGAAAGCTGCCTTCCAAGCCATGTCACTGATCACAGCCTGATCTAATGACATTTTTATACCTCCAAATTGTGCAAAGGAAATAAAGAGCCCCATTGACAATGACAGTGTCTTAGAAGTGTGTTTTACTACCCTATGTGTGAACTCACAGCAGGTAGGGGTTTATTTTGCAAAAGATTTCTTGTCATTTTTTCCAAACTAGACATTCATAAGAGAGGCAGGTGGTGGCCAGGGACTATGGAGAGAGAATGGCAGCCGGAGGGTGTTCCAAAACTCCAAGAATATTAGAGAACAAAAGGAAGCCTGTGACAGATACTGGGCAATCTGTAAGCCATCAGGAAGACTGCAGAGCACAATAGACTAATCAATCAGGCAGACAAGGGTGAGGTGTCACGGGGAGGCAATGGGTAGTTGGAGGTCAGTTATGAAATATAATCTCTAAATTGGAAGGAGAAGAGCAGTAGCACAAGAACAATGACAGGTGTTTGAATGCAGGTAGGTGAACACCGGATTGGTGATTTCCAGGAGAGTGAATGCTGGATGAGAATATTATGGGGGTAAGGAAAAATAAGCTGGTATTTTAGAGACAGGCGCATATTCTGTGAAGTGAAAGGCTGAGCTGGCGAGACTTTAAAGTGCTGTTCCATTTCAAAAAATGCTGCTGGAAGACAGACAGTGGGGCTCCCTGGTGCTTATTCCTCTGGGTTTCCAGACAAAGTTTGTCAGGCTAGAAGCAAAACAAAAGAAAGGGATGCTTTTCCTAAGCATAAGTCCTGCAAATAACAGCTGGGATCTGAAAGCCAGGCCAGAGCCTTTCTAGCTGGTGCTTTCTCATCAGCATGAGTAATCTCTAATCTAGTTAGCTGAGATGCGGGGAAGTTGCACACTGCCATGCATGAGAAGATGGGGATTCTGCAGGTGAATTTAATTACTCCTTCCACAGAGAAAGTGGGAGTCAATAAGGCACCACTCACCCTCCATTAGCTAACTGGGCTGGCATCATTTACTAACAGGCAACATCATTTACTGCTCTTTCTAAGCTAAGGGAGAACAGCCCTGTTACACCCAAATAAAAACTTGACTTAACATTAAGTAATTTCTACCAACACTCTTCTGACCTTAACTGCATGTTCCAAAGATGTCACACAGTCCTTCTAAGAACAGTTAGACCCAAGCAATTAGAGCTGAATGAACAATTTCTAAAGAAAAATCGTTTGGCAAACTTCACCTCATTTTATGCTCAGGAAACATTCACACACAGATTGCAAAGTCCTCACATTTCTTTTTCAATGGATATAACTTGCTGGTTTTTTCCACTGAGCAAACAGCAATGTTACAGTTCATTGAAAAATCTGCAATCAAGCACAGGCTGGGTGGATGGGTTCTGCCAGACATGTGGTGCTGTTCCTCCATTCTTCCATTGGGTGAGGGATCAGAGGAGCTCCAAGAAATGTGAATCAGGACTGTTACCCCTCCTCTTTGAAATTCCCTTTTGCCAAATCTGGAGCACATTTACTGGGCTGAGCCATGGATATGGACAATGTGGGAAGGAAGCCAGCTGTGGTATTGTCAAAGCCATTGGAGAGCTATTCACCAAGGACACACAGGAGGACCTGGAGACCTTTAGATGATAACCCAACTCCCTTAAACACTTAAAACCACCTGCTTAACTCTCCATATCACAGAATCACAAAATAATGAGGTTGGAAGAGACCTCTAAGATCATCGAGTCCAACCTATACCCTAACACCTCAACCAGACTACAGCACCAAGTGCCATGTCCAGTCTTTTTTTAAACACATCCAGAGATGGGGATTCTACCACCTCCCTGGGGAGAGCATTCCAGTACTTTATTATTCTTTTAGTGAAAATTTTTTCCATGCCCAGTGCTGGCCAGGGCTGTGGAGAAAGGGGCACAGGTGAGCAGCCCAGGAGGTGGAAGCACTGGTGAGGCTGGAGCAAGGCTGGCATCCGACCTGCTGGTGGCTGAAGAAGCTGAGAACAAAGTGTGCTGTAACACCCAGGGGGATAAGGGAGTGTGGAGCAATAACTCAGGCTCTCAAAGCAGAGCATATTAGGAGATCAATGGGACAGACATTAGTCCAAAGGAGCAAACTCCAGAGAGACAGGAGCAAATCTTTTCCTCCTCCTTCTCCCTCGTTGCTAAGGATTTTTTTCCTTCCTATTTAATACCATCCTCATTGTTTTTAAATGAACAGCAAAGCCAGTGGGTTCCACATGGCATTAGCAATGTGTTTGTGAAAGGGAGAGAGACTGGCTCCTAGCAGGATTTGATAAAAGCCTCTCCAAGTTCTGAGTGATTTACAGCTGGAGAAAACAAACACGGACTGATACAAATGCAGAGAGAGGCACTGACATCCAGGTACACTCAATTACCAATTCATCAGCCCAAGTGAACTTGAAGGGCTTTTCAAACTCTACATGGCTCTAAATTAAAGGAAATATTTAGATGGATAACGTTCTGCAGTGAGGGAGAAGAAGATTAATTTGCTGATCTTCGGCTCAGGAGCCTTGGCCCTTCATGGGCAAAGGGCCACAGGACAGGGGAGCAGGTGGCAGCTCCCATCCCCTCCATGGGACCAGGGAATGCACCAAACATCAGGATGATGTTCACACACTGTTGCAAAGCTGTCAGCACACAGCTCTCTCTGTTTCTCACCATGCCAGTCCCCAAACAGACTTTTTTCCCTCTCTCTAAAAACTTTGCTTTTACCTGCCCCGGAGGTAATAATGGAAAAGCTGTGAAAATAACCAATTTTTTGGTTCATTGGTTGAACTAAAAAAAAAAAAAAAAAAGAGGAAAAAAAATCACTGCACAGTGACCCCAAATTGGAATTGTCCAGGGTCTCCACAGAAAAATAGATATAAATACATATATATATAAAAGATATAGCTCTATGGTCAAACAATGGTTTAATTCAATCTGAAACTAACTCATGGGCAATGTCATTTTTCCCTCCATCCCCTGCCCAGAAACCCATTTTTTTTCATGAGAAGAGATGATTTACAGCTCCATGCTCCAGCAGCACTGACACAGCCACAGTGTTTGATATCCTCCCCTGTTCAATGAAGCTCCTCCATGCTGGGGCACAGGGCCCTTCAGTGCTATTCTGATACAAACTCTGGCAGCTGGGGGGAGGAACGGGAGGAGTCCGGCTGCTGAGAGACTGCAGGGAGCTCTTTGTTAGTTGTTCATGCAGAAACTGTTTTGATTTCACTGTCTAATTGATATCTTGGGGAAATCTTTACAAAAGGCAGTGCATCCTCCCCAGAGCCCACCTGTGTGAGCTCAGTTGGGCAGCCCCACGGTGCCAGTGCTGATGGAGCCCCAAGGCTGTGGGGTTGTCCCTGTTCCCCTGCTCCACATCCTCATCCCACAGGTTGGGAGAGCTGAACCAGCATGAGAGCCCTGGGGCAGTTGGAATGGAGGGTGCTGAGCTCCAGTGCTGCTCAGATTTTTGGCAGAGAGGAGATTTTGGAGAGTTCTGTGCTGTGATGTCTGTTCATCAGCAAGGAGAGCTGTGTCAGCCTCCCTCAGGAGCAGGGACTGTCTGCATCCCTCTGGATGCTGCCAGCACCATCTCTCCTCCTGCCAGAAGCAGCATCAAGCCCTGAATTTTCCACTGGATATCAGCCCTCCTCTTTCCTCTGGCCTCCTCCAAAGACAGCAGCCATGGCTCACACGTGCAGCTCCGAGGCTGGCTCTGAACTATTTAGAAGCACAGCAGGTATTTTAATTATTCACATCAAGCTAACGACGCTCTGAAGCTGTCATGGCTGCATGGGGTGGGGCCGAGCCCTGCCAGCAGCTTCCCGTGGCCTGGCCTTGGGGCAAAGCCTGGCTTTGCAAACAGCCATGACCCAGTGCTGTCACCGAGGGCAGAGGGGACACTTGGGTGAGGAGCACCCTGGCAGATCTGTCTGGTCCTGTGGGCACTTTCCCACCCAGCCCATTGTCCAACCATTGTCCACCCAGCCCATTGTCCAACCTCCTGCCTGGCACCTTGTATCCTCCAGACCAGGGGTATCAGCCAAATGCTTTTACTATTACTGTGAGCTGCCGTGCCCCACACTGACAGATCAGCTCTTGTCTCATTTTAAGTGCACTGGAATTACCAAAATGCAAGGAAAAGGAGGGGTACTTATAGAGCACAGCTGGGCTGCTTCAGATGAAGGCACTGGAGGGGATGACACACTTCCTTGCTGCCTTGAGCTGCTCCCAGGGTTTGATGCAAGGAGCTGCTTTGGAAAACAAGCCCTTGCCACCCTGCAGCAACGTCTTTATTTGCTTCTTCCTTCCCAGCACCATCAAAAATATTTGCTGCAATAGCATCACTCTTCTTAGAGACATTAGGAAAAGTTCTTTACCCAGAGGGTGTTTGGGCACTGGAACAGGCTCCCCAGGGAAGTGGTTGAAGCACCAAGCCTACCAGAGTTCAAGGAAAGTTTGGATGACTCTCAGGTGCCTGGTGTGGTTCTTGGGGTTGGTTGTCTTGTGTAGGGCCAGGAGCTGGACTCAGTAACCCTTCTGGACCCCTTCCAACTCAGGATATTCTGATTCTGACCCACATGTCTCCTTGGCAGAACAAGCTCATCTCTCTCAAGGTGAAATATGTGCAGAAAGAAGGTTGATAGCTTGTGTTGAAGGGAGCCAGGCTCACCCCAGGCTCACAGAGGCTTTTCTCAGCTCTAGAATGCAAGTGAGGAGCAGAGACAGGAACCTCACCTGCAGAAGCATGAGTGCTGTGGTTTCCTTCATTTTTACTCCACTGAGTCTCAATTAAAGGCGAGCTTCCTTTAGGGACCTCAGGATCTCTATCTGAGGTTGATCTGGTTTTTTTGGAGGTTCCTCTCAGTTATTTCTCTTATTTCGGGTAATTAAGAGGTTCTTCTTCCAGCCTTTCCTCACCATTACCTCAAGGTAAATTTGGAGGATTTCCAAGAATATTCAGGACTTGCTTTTCCCCTCTTCAAAATGAGCAAGAACCTCATCAGGGTAACCCTGAGCTCTTCTTCAGCAGCAACTCCCCATGGGCAAAGCCTGAGAGCAGAGAGGCCCCCACAAAAGCACATCCCCTGGTTGAAGAGCCAGGCTCTTCAAGCCTCCTGGACCACCAGAGCCGGCCCCTCTCTTTTTAACCTGCATGTTTTCCAATGCCAATTCCCACCACATGCCCAATTCGAAGCTCTAATAATGAACAACTGCTTTCTTCCTTTCCTTCTGATTTCATATTCATGAGTCAGGCTTTCCTGGCACTAAACGCAAATGCTAAACGGAAATCGCTGCACAGTGACACGTCTGTGCAGCTTCACTGTCCATTTATTTGCCTTTTCAAAGAGCTGCTGTGTTAAGCAAACATCTCTGCCTGGATCCTATCTGGAGGAGTTTGTCTGGTACGGCGTGGTGCCTGCCGGGCTGGGGGAGCGCCGCGCTGTGACGGTGTCTCGCAGCTCTGCTTTTGCTCCAGGGAACTTCTTGTACTGTAACTTTGAGCTCGGTGAATATCTCAACCTTTTCTGGAATGTTTTGCTTGAGTCTTGGCAGGATGTGTTCAGCTCTGACGCAGCAGGGATGAAGCAGGGAACTCCCTGAGAGAAACATCCCCTGCTTCGGCTTGGGCTCCTGCAGGCAGCAGTGGGCAGGTGTCTTGGCAGGGGGAGCAAAGAGGCACCTGGAACGTCACTGGGCAAATTATTTCTTCTGGCAACTAGAAAACTCACATGCACATGCAAACAACAAAAAACAAAACAAAAAAAACCATCAAAACAAACAAAAGAACCACAAACATTTCAGGCTTCATCCAAGCTTCCTCCCATCTTCCAAAAGAGAGAGACAAAACGCATCTTGAAAAAAGGAACATTTTCCATTAACTATATTGGTCAATGTGTTTCCCAAGTATTTTCCTTGCAGACTGCTCTTCCATGTTGAATTGAACTTTTAAAAGAGCAAGGGGAAAAAAGTAATCTAAAAGTGAAAGTCAAAGGAATTAAATCTTCACATATTTTGAGGCGAGCTGAGATGTTTTTCTCTGCAGAGATGCCAAAGCTGTGTAGTTTCCAAACCTTTTAACCTGTCTGGGATGGAAGCTTTAGGATCACAGATTGGCACCCTGAAGTCTCCTCTCCATCAGTTCACATCTGCCCTCCTCTGCCAGGGAACCCTTTGTCCCCTTGGAGACATCATCATCCTCATCATCCTCAGCTATCTGCTCTGCAATCAGTGGCAACAGGAACCACAGTCCTGAGGGCAAGGACCCAGGCAGGGCTGAGCTGGGCTGTGCTGGCCCCTGCTCCCTGGTCTCTCCATGGGAGCACCAGCTGAAGGTGGCTTTGCTCCAAGTGCTGGGCTGGAAAGGGGGGCAGCCAATATCACAGAACCCTGGATTGCTCTGCCAGCTTTGCTCCTGCACTGGTCACCCCCATGGGGCAAGGTGGGCAGTGAGGAACTGCAGAGGTGGACTGGGAACTGGCAACTCCAGCTCTTTGGTTGTCCAGTGCTGGAGGCTTTCCCTCCTCTCAGCTGCCTCCACTGTGGTTTCCTTCTCCAGGGCTCTGCGGATGCTCCTTATGATCTTGGTGCTTTGTTGCCTTCTGCAGTCATCCATTGCTTTTCCTTGTCCGCCTTTCCCCAAATACTTTAACAAATGAGCTCATGGGAAGGCAAGAGAAAAGACGAGAGATGAATTTCAGACCATGAGAAATGAACTCACAAATAAGAGTGTCTGCAAGCACCATCTGAAGAGCTGTGCTCCTGCTCATGGAGAACATCATGTGTTCAATCAAAGTAATCAATGGGGACCACATTTTGAATATTATCTACATGCAACAGACTCCTTGGGAGGAAATTATGCAGCAATATTTAATGGTGGCAATGGTTCAGCAAGTAACAGAAAGAAATTTTCCTCAAAACACCATCAACTTCTCATGGATAACTCCCAGATGGGACTGAGGGTAAAAAACCCTTTCATTAAAAAGCTATTCAGTTATGGTAAAACTGCCATATGTGGCTCACTGAGATTCTGATTGTCAGTGACTTCAGCTAGAAAGCTGCTGTGAAATCAGAAAACTACTTCCCATTTGAACAGGGGGGTGGAAATCAGTCCTTAGGGACCTGAAAGCACGGCTCGATCTCACGCAGCTGAAGGTGTCTTACAGCTGGATGTCTAGGTTAAGGTAATTGTCTAGACTTCTTTTATCATCAGTGAACAGAGAGACGTGCACCAGCCCCCAGAGAGTGATTCATTCTTCCTGTCTTAAACATCTATTTTTGGATGGGATGAATTACACACTGGAGGTGTTCAACTTTCTCCAGTGACTGTGGAGCCTGGATGATGAACTTGGCCTAGACACTTCACCTTTCTAGTGCTGAAACAGGGAGTGCTCCACCAAAGACAACTCAAGTTGTGCCAATAATGGTGGTAGGTTGGGAGCACTTGGCCAATACCTTCACTGAACAGACACAAGAGAAGAAGCTCCCTCAGCAGACAGGAGATGGAGGAGGGGAAATCATCACAAGCATACCCTAGGGTGATCTCAGTATTTAAAAAAGACCCGAGGGCATGCTGGTGCCTGATTATCTCATCTAGTTCTTTTATGTCATGCACAAGGTACAGATTACATCCAATTGCTTTTTAAGTGTGACCTGAAAGGTGTAATTTTGCAGTCCTAGGAGTAAAGCAGGGACTGGTCTCTCAGCTATGGGCAGTCTTCCTAAAAGACCAAGCCTTTTACTGAGCTTGGGTTTTCCTGAGATTAGCAATTCCAAACTTCTCCAAACCACCAATTTATTTCTGAGACACCACCTGTATCCTTCTACTCATCTTCCCAGCCTTGAATAGCCATGTCTTGCAATTTTAAGGGTTTCCTTACAACCTTGAGAGCTATCTGGAAACAGAAGGTTTCATGTCTCTGTTTTGCCATAGTCCAGGGCCAGTGCTAATAACTCACAATGCAGAAATAATCCTACTGTGTTCTAGGAGGCTTCTTGCTATAAGTCTTCCATAAATAAATGATATTATTAGCTTCCATTACTTCAGTGGGAGCCAGTTTTAGTCCTCTCAGAAGAACAAATTCTTAGTGCCAGCTCAGGTTTTAGATCTTAGAGCCATTGCAGCCACCTCTTAGAGCCATCCTGCCAAAACCTCTCCAGACTCCACTCCTGCTATATAACATGGGACAGGTTATCTGTGCAAAACCCAGAAGTCAGGATTCAGGAACTCTACAGGAAAACCAGATATTGCCATTTCAAAGATCAACATGAGAAAATCAAATAGGGACCTAAATGGCAGGAGAAGTCACCAGAGGAAAGCCAGGCTGCCATCCATATACAGGAAATGTTTGCAACTGGTTCTGAGTGGGGCACACAAATTGCAAAAAAGTATGCCAGGACCCTTCTCCAAAGCCAACAAATGTGGAGGAAGAGTGGGGATAAAATTAAGAGTTGTGAGTGCTAATTCACCAGGAGAGAGATTTGTGCTCTTTCCTGGGGCGAGCTGCTGCCAGGAACAGGATGCAGCTGATGACAAAAAGCCCATGGCTGGAAGCCAAAGGGTTCCTTGGGGGCCAGGGAAATGCCCTGGAGGCTTCAGCTCTCTACACCAATTGGCTTACACCTGTCAAAAAACATTCCCAGTATTTTTTCTTGACTCATCTGGAAAATCAAGATGGATCATCCATATTTAACAGGCTATTCGCGGTGCTCATGGGAGCGTGTTCAAGACAAGGCAGAGCAAGACCTTCAGTTCACGGTGTGATACCGAAAGTAACTCAGACATGTGAAGGGAGCATCCATCTGTCTATCCAGAAACATGGAACACACAGGATTCTTAGAGCCTAACTGAAATAAATTACCCTCCTGTGAATTGAACAGGTTCACTTAACAATATGACAGTCCAACCGGACAGATACCAATGCTTGGTTTCTCCTTTTCAACTTGTTTTCTCTTTTCCTTCCTGCTTCAAGCACTGAGTTTCCTGAGATGACTTTCTACATCTCTGCCTCAATTTTCCTCTATTTAAAAAGAGATTAATGTGACAGGGAAGTGTTGGAGATCTCTTAAGGAAAGCCACCGCATGAGAGATTTTTCTATTTTAGATGGTGAAAATTGCTAGCCAAATGCTACTTCTTAAATACAGCTGGTGAATATATAAGGAAAATTGATTTTCTCAAACGACTACATCATTTAAGTGAAAAGTCAATAATCATCTTCCACACCATCATTTAAATATCTGAGCAAAAACACTCAAATAGTGATATCTTCTGGGTTCAGACTGTTCACTGGAAAGAAGGGAACACACAGTATTAGACTCAATACTATGTTGAAAAAGAACACAAATGTCAGTTTGACCATCTTAGAAAAGACATTTTAAAAGATATGAAATTAAATGACTCAGGATTACTCATGATGACATCTTGCATTAAGCAGTGAAAACTCTTATTTCAGGACAGTTTTTGGGATTGATAATAATGTAAAGAAAATGCATTTGTGAAAAAGCTGCTTCCCTTGATAAAGAAACAGAGGGACAACAAGCTCCAAAGATGAACACTGTAACCCAAAAGCAGGACAGAATGCTAAAGAGTCTACCAGAAATCTCAACACATAATCAAGGGAAAAGGCAAAATCACAAATAAAAGTGGCCAAAGGAGACTTCCATGGAAGGGGCAGCAAGATAAAAGGGTTTGCTTTGCCTTATTACAAGGGAGTTTATGTAAAGTGCAAAAATATGGAAATTTTTCAGAACAAATGCAAAATTATTTTAATAAGAAGATGTAGCTCAGTTTAGAAAAAAGGCAAAAACAAAAAAGCCCAACATTACAGTATCATGCCAATGGTCAAAGGGTTAATAACCACGTAATTTCTGGCAAAGGAATAAATGTGACCAGCAGGCTCTGCAGCCAGGCAGCCCTGGTCAGGTGTTAGTTCACTTTCCCAGCAGAAAGCTGCATTTCAACAAAGCTGAAATTTCTCATGACATGAATTAGCTCTGGCAAAATCTTATTTTAAAAGAATCAGGAATGTTTCCATAAATCAAATATTTCATTTGCAAGACTTCAGGAGAATTTTCCATTTCTATTTTTATTGCATAACAAAATCTTCATAGGTTCATATCAAAATGACATTAAAATTAACTTGAAGTATATTTTAATAATAACTTAATATTCTATTCATAATGCAACCTTGTGCCAAAATCTTGTATTTTTCTGCAAGGTACAAATTTTTCTATTATCTCATTGCTAAATTTTTCAGCCTTTCCAGGTGTTTATTCCAGAACCTGCACTGTAACATAAGAAAAAGGCAGACTCTTGAAACCCTTAGGCATTTTGTTGTTATTCTAATGTGAAACAAAAGGAAATCTGTAAGCAAACATACCTGCAGCCCACAGCATCAGACCAAAATGAGCATCAGGACTGAGTCTGCTAAACAGCCTCAGAGTGCAGTGAACTGCATTCACTCAGCTTAGGTGAAGAAAATAGGAATTTAAAAATGCTTTTGGGTACAGGAACAGCACCTGACTTTGTAGAGTGGCCATTCTTTGTGAATCTTCCTCTTTTTCACCTCAGTTGGGTTTATATTTAGAAATGCTATAAATATCATCTGTTTAATCAAACGGAAAAAAAAATATTTTGATAGATCATTCACTCATTTATTCTCCCCAAAAGAAAGGCTGCCGATAAGACTGTCTGTTTCCACTGCATCTGTTCACTTGGCAGGAAAAAATAATTTCAATGGAAACATTGCAAAAACCTACCCTTTCTACCCAGATGCTCTATTTCCATATTTCTGATGCCATCCTGCCTGCAACCACTTCTTTAGATTTACATGAATTAACTAGTGTAGGACAGACACCAGACTACAAAGTGCTCACAAAGTAACGATGGCTTTTGATGATGACTTTAAAAGTTCAATGGAAAAGCTGTAATCTCTTGTCCATGTACAAAAATAAACATTATGGGATGGGTTTAATACACCTAAAAGTTTCATCCCATACGGTGTTTTTGCATAAGTTTCAGAATGAAACTGCAAAGTAGAACAAAGTAAACAGGTTCCAGCTAGGCAGCATTTGAATGAACTCCTTCCTTCATCATTTCCTCTCCTTTTTAGGGTTATTTCTGCAACTATCCACGATTTTTTGGCACTTTAAAAAAATAGCCATACAGGCCATTATGAATAATAAAACTTACTGAGTTTTATTAAGTTTTATTTTAGGAACTTAATTTTTAAAACTTAATTTTTATTGAGTTTTAAAAATTAATCTCACAACACTTTTTAGACAAAACCAATATTAATCTTCAAGTTAGACTACAGACCAGAAGAAGAAGATATCTTTGGGAGATAACTTAAGAATAATTTGTATCTAATCAAAACCGGACACTCAACCTCTTTAGGTCTTTCCATGACCAAGCTGAAGGAATCTACCAACAAAAAAAAAACTGCAGTATAAATCTGCAGGCCTGTTCTGGCTCACCAGAGTAAATTGTACTGATTCAAAGTTTGTACAAGGCACAGAGCAAGGGGAAATTAACTGTTTTGATCTCAGGGAATTGGCAAAAGATGCAACAAAATGCAATTTTCCACAATTATGATCCTTCTATTTTCTCCCAAAGCACAGCACTAGGAACACAGCCTTGAAGATTACACAAAGCACTTAGGATTTGTAAGATAATAATGATTATATGGTGCAGCCAGGGAGTAGGATTTTACCTATTATAACCAAGCTTAAAAGAGAGGTTCTAACTCTGCAGAAGTTTGATGGTAAATTCACATTCTTCTGGAGCAAAGTGGCAGACAGAAGAGCAAAAAAATTATATTTGTCACAGTTTCTAGCCTGTTTTATAGCATCCAGTTCTAGCTGCTGTCAAAATTTCTATAGACGTCAAGGAACAGAGAGTAAAAGCCAAAAAAAATCAGAAAAACAATGAAAATTAACTACAGTGAGAGGGTTCTTTTTGCCAAAACCCCTTATCATGCAACAGTGCTCTAACAGTCATACTGTTCTAAACCATGTGACCAGGAGAATTCTGCAGCCATTGGACAAAAACTCTTGGTAAAATCCTTGCAAGGTCTGAATTAAAAAAATAAGCCATCAAGATAAAAGCAATTGCTTTCCAAATGGCCAGGCAAAAATTGATTGATATAACATGATCAAGTAGCTATTGCATGTAATTTTATGGCAAGTCTGTATAAAACTTAATATAGCCTCTATTGTGCCTCTTGCAGATGATGTTCTTGATGTAACTGGCTTGTGAGTAGTGCTGGAGAAACTGCAGTGGGGAAAGGCACTTCCAACATGTAATTTGGTTTTGTCCTAAAATACAGACATATTGTCAGGAAATAGTAACTGTTACCAAAAATACTGCTGAAATGAAAAATACTGTGTTTTTTCCAGTAGAAATAATCTTAGGAGAGGAAAATACCAAAATAGCCCACAGTAAAACACAAAGTCCCTGCAAGAAGAACGTGCCCTGATTCAGCAAAACAGGTAAGAATGGCTTCATGCCAAGGGAGTTCTGCCCAGTGGAAATCATTTGTGTATGACAATTTTGGAAATCATTTGTGTATGACATTTTTGTTTACGTCCTCTTGAAGTTAGCTGGATGCACAATGCTCCACTAAATTGGGTGGTAGTAGGGAACCTTCCCCTTCCCATGGTAGTTTGGGAGCTATGGCTTCAAGTATTGGGGAAACTTGACCTGAGAACTTCATTAATTGGGTGAAAAAACCCAAAGTGAAGAGTTGTAAAGGTCTGCAACACCTTTTCCCTGCATCATTCACAGCAAGAGGGGAGCAGAGGAACAGATCATTGAAGAGGGATCTGCTCACTCGCAGATGTTGGAAACCCATGGGATGCTTTGAGTTTTTGCCTTTTGCCAGCAGAGGTGACCAGAACCTCTTTGGACCCTCCTAGATGTGGAAAGCTGAAGTGTAAGGAGAGAATTTAAGGATAAATTCTACTCCAGCTCATGGTCATGTGTAGCCTTGGCACAGTTTGGAGGTCCCACACTTTGTGTCATTCAGATCTGAACTTTCACGATGCCCTCAGTGAGGTGTGAGCCCCTCTCCTGCCCCAAGGCTGCAGCTTGTGACCCTTCCTCAGACAAAAGCAGAACTGCTCTCACTTCCCATTTTGAAAGACAGGTCCTTAAATATTTACCTCAGAATCTGGATTTTCACTTTTGGCTCTTTGATCTTTTCTTTTTATTAACTTTTTTCCCTCTTTACTCGTTCTGGAGTATTTAGTCTCATCCCACAGCTCCTGCGTGGATGTCTTAAGAATAAAATAACAACAAGGGGTGGGATTTTCCAAAGCACTCAGCATCGGCCTGACGGCCTGACTTTATTCTCTTTGAAGTCAGCAGGAGTTTTATTACCAACTTCAATGGGAGCAGTTAAGCCAGTGCTACACGTTGTGAACTTGCATATTCATGAAGCAAGCAGGATTTGCTAATAGAACATGGATTCAAACGGCTGACAAAATTTTAGTGAAAAAGATACTTGGAAAAAAAAAAAAAAAAAAAAAACAAACAAACAAAAACCAACCAAGTAGTTCCATGAGCATCAGAACTATGAATTCCTGCCTTCTTTGAGCTTGATTGACTTGGGCACTGAGAAGGGGCATGGGCTGATTGAAGTCCTTCCTGTGGGTGGGGTGCTGAGATTTGTGCTCTCTCCCAAATGGATTCACCAGCATCAAATAAAGGCTCAGCACAACATGGCAGCTTTTTCCTCTGTAGAAGTAGGGCATCTCTCTTCTACCTCTGCCTGTCTGCTCAAACCTTGAGGGAACTTGCTATTTTTGAGACTGCTACCCTCTATCAAATTCGGCTGGAGTTGGATAATGCACTTAAAAGTTGTGAGGCATATACACCCAGGTATAAACACACTCCATGTGAGCATGAAATCCACGTTTTTGCAGGATCTGCAGGAAGGCAGATGTTAAGACTGCTCAGAATCAAGTTTTGAGGCAATGGAAAAGATGGGTTCAGAGCAGCTGAACAGCAAACAGCCTCAGATGGATGAACCGCAGCCCCCTGAGAATCTCAGCTATGGAGAAGGTGTAAGAAAAGGGCAATCCTTGAGGAAAGAAGAAGACAACAATATAGTCCTTCAGAGGAATTAGAAAAATGGTTGCTGAGATAAGTGCATTCCAGATAAGAAGCTGACATATATATAAATGTGATAAATTCCTCCAAGTACTCAAAATGTCAAAAAAAAAATGCAGGACTTGAAAGGGTGCAGGCTTTTTGAGCAACAGAGGCACTGCACCTCTGGAAATCCAGAGCCTTTCCATTCTGGAAAGCCAAAGCATCCCTTTGTCTGCACAAAGAAAATGAAAGGAAGCAGCAACACTGGCTGGTCCCTCTGGCATCTGGGCTAAAGCAACCCAAGAGGAAGACAGAGAGAGTTGGAAACAGTCCCCAAACTCCTTTCATATGGCAATCCAGACTCCCAGGAACAAAGGCTGGCAATGGACCCTCCCTGCCAAGAGCAGCCCATTGCCAGCCCAGGTGCTCTCACTGCCTTTGGCACCAGGGATGTCCAAAGAACAGGATCAATTCTCTCTCCACCCCACAATTTCCACACCGCTGACAACTCAGAAAACAATTCAAGAGGGAATTCAAAGGATCTGTTGAAATTTCAACCAGGAAATCTGAGTGAGTGAGTGAGCATATGTAAATAGAAAGAATGAGTAGCACATAATTACATCAAATTGTTACTTAGCAAGGGAAGTAAATAACCCAAAATATGCAGAGCAAAAAATGGCAATGAATTAGAACTAATTACTTAAGGCTAATTAAAATAAGAATGGCTTGAATTGAAATATGTTAATAGCATTGAACCTGCCTTCTACCAGGGAATTTCAATAAAAGTGATAATGTCACTTCAACCTTCACCTGACTCGGGGAGGGAAGTTGGGATTTGGAGCTCATGGCTGCTTGGGGGTACTGACCACAGCAATGCATTATTTATGATGGAATGGACTGGATTGTTCTGGCAGGTGCAGATCTCCTGATCATGGGTAGAAAGAGGTTTTCTTGGATAATGGAGGTGAAATGGAGAAAATACTGTGACAGGCAGAAGTTAAATCCCGCAAAGACAAATACATCATGGGAGCTGCTATGGTTAAAGAGACAAAAAGAGAAAGGCATGGAGATAATGAGATCATAAAGAAGGAAAGAGAAAGAGGCAACAAGAGAGACTGAGGGAGTGAGGAATGAAATAGATAGGGAAAGCTCAGAGCCATGACAAATCATCACCAGCTTCAATTACACGAGCCTGCTGGGCTATGAAATCTGCCAAAGGTCACTGGATTCCTGTCTTTGCAACTAAAACCCAAGTGGGCTTTGCTGGTTCCACCCCATGGCACCACTGTCTGGTGGGAGTGACCAGGGAGCAGCAGCCTGGCTGACGGGCACTAACAAGAGAGCACAGACAGCCCCAGCCAGGAGATGAACGTGCCAAAGCCATGCACCAGCTCCCAGCACTCTGCCAGCACGCCAAAGGGCTCCTGTGCCAGCAACTCAGGGCCTGCCAGAGAGCAGGGGGACCCTGGAGCAGCAGCAAAACCTGGATCAGCGTCTTCTTGCCATGCCACAGAGCCCAGCTTGTGCTCCACCACCACCCTGGGCAGGCTTGTGCCCCAACACACCCTCAGCCATAGATCCCAGCAGACCTGGATCCCTGCTGGCACAGGCACAGCTGGTTCAGCATCTACACATGGAGAAATCCTGATCTTCTGCCACGAGCACAGAGTGCCCTGGCTGTGCACCACGCCCTGGGGCTCATCCTTTGGTGCTGAGCTGGGCACAAAGCTCTCCCTGCTCCTCCAGGAGCCGAGCCCTTAGTTGTGTTCACTGCCTCATTCTTTCCAGTCCCTCTGGTTCACACTGGAAATCCTCTCAGAGCCCTGGGATTCCCATAAAAACCACGAGCTCCTCACCCCAGCACCCTGCATGAACAGGGGTCACAGCGAGGATGGATATGGCAGCAATGCAGCCTTTCCACTTTCACTCCATCTCCTGCGCCGGCTTTTGAGCCAGCTGAAGGAAAAGCTGGTGCCAGGCTTGCTGCCAGCTGATGAATCCAACTGGATTCATCTTGGATCTGTGCATCTGAGAAAGCTCCAAAGCCAGAGCATGGCTGGGCTGTGCCCAGCAGGTTTGGGATGCTGTGAAATATCAGAGAGGTGCTGCAGCTCCAGAGCACTGCTCTGTCCATGACAGCATTCCCAGCAGGTTTGGGATGCCCTGGAATATCAGAGAGGTGCTGCAGCTCCAGAGCACTGCTCTGTCCATGACAGCATTCCCAGCATGGAGCAGCTGCTGATACTGGACTTAAAGCCAGTCAGAAACAAGAGTACAGACTGGCTGAGGCAATGGTGACAATTGGATGGATTGCCTGAACTACAGGCTGTGACCTATTGATGGCCACCTCCTCAGAGCCCCATTTGTCCTGAATGCCAGACAGGGTGGGTGACAGTGGGACACAGCCTTAGAAGATGCCACTCTACTGTCACAGACATCTTTTATGAAAAATCCTTTCCTTAAGATTTTTCCTCCTGAGAAGCTGAGAGGCATCAGGAACAAAATGTAAACAATGGTTATCTGCTGCTGTGGAATGCAACAGGTGCATCTGTGATTGGCCCATGTTAATTGTTTCTAATTAATGGCAAATCACAGTGAGCAAGCTTGGACTTTCTGTCCGAGACACAAGCCTTTGTTATCATTCTTTCTTTTTCTATTCTGAGCTAGCCTTCTGATGAAATCCTTTCTTCTATCCTTTTTGTATAGTTTTAATATAATATATATCATAAAATAATAAATCAAGCCTTCTGAAACATGGAGTCAGATCCTCATCTCTTCCCTCATGCTGTGAACACAGTCACACTCTACTGACTGCCAGGGCTCTACCTTGAGCATGCTGGTGGCTGTAATGTTATTTCTATCCCTCCAGTCTCCTTCAGAAGGAAAACCATTGCTTAAAAACCAGAGTTCAGCCTTGCTGCTGCTGCTGCTGTGCAGGGAGGAGCTGTGGCAGGCCAGGAACAGGTTCCTGTGAGCTGCTGCCACAATCCTGACACCGCTGTCCCTGCCCTGCCTGACCCTGTGCTGCCAGGGAGGGAAGCCCTGGCCCTGGTGAGGATCCTGCCTCGGCAGACACGAGCTGAAAGACGTTTCCTCTTTGTTTCTGTGCCGGTGTAATGAATCCTGCCTCCCACTCAGATCTGCTAAGTAAGAGGAGTTACTGTGAGTAATCCCCACTCCGACGTCTTCGGCTGTAATCGCAGAGAAATCACATTAGCTTTTTTTTTTTTTCTAGGACAAGGAGAAATTCATCAAATTGCAATCCAGGGAGAGCACACACAAGAGAGAGAGAGAAAGCCAGCAACACACACATACCCTGCAAAAAAATCCCAAAGTTGACATTTACATTTCAAACACTTATAACAGCTAAACAAATAACAGTAATTATACTATTTGCATACTTTGTTAAATAATTGTTTGTTAGGTAAAGGCAGCCTGTGTGTGCCTGTGTGTGTGTGTATGCAAGGAGCAGATGCCTGAAACCCCAGGAAGCAGAACAGCTGCTGCCTCCCTTCCCAGGTGACCTGTTTGCTTTACAAAATGGTGACAAGTGGCCCAAAGCACTGCCCAGGGGGGCTTGGATGTGCTGATATACGGGCACAGAGGCCCTTGGGTGAGCAGGACAAGGCCACGAGCTGTAATGCTGCTGCTCAGCACCCACATCACCCCCCCGGGCACAGGGACAGCTGAGTGCTCCAGACATGAGCACCAGCACTTGAGGAGGTGAAGCTCCAAAGCTCTGAGCACAAATATTGAGGATTGCAGAAACATTGCCAAGAAGGAGAGCTGTGGGAGAAAGCAGGGACGGCACAAAAGCTGGACAGAGGGAGGCTCTCCACCTTGCAGCAGGAGATGCTGAACACCCCTGTGACGAGGATGCCTGACTCAGAGCCCACAAACCATCTCCTGGCTGGTGATCTCCCTTTGCTCCTGCAAAAGCATCTCAGCTTTCATCCCTTTGCTCCTGCAAAAGCATCTCAGCTTTCATCCCTTTCTGCTCAGCTCCTCGGGCACACAGCTAATTGAAGGGTTTTCCTTTCATTTTTAGAACAGAAAACCCAGTAAATGCCTTTTAGCCTGCACAGTGTCCCCGTGATTGGCTCTGTCTATCCGCTCACCACTCCTATCCTGTTTATTTTTATTTATTTTTTTTTAATAGACTTGAATGATGCAAACTGGTGGAGAGTGGAGAAGCCTTCTGCCTCTCCTCACATGGTCAGAAAAGGTGGAGCAGAGCCAGAGCCCCTGCATCTTTTCACACCTGGATGGAACCAGGTCAGGCAGCTAATGCATTTCTCAGGCTCAGTGGCTACTTGCTGGAGACACACAAATGCTGCTGGGCTGCTTCAGTGCTGGAGGCTGGCAGAAAAAAAAAATCCAGCAAGAGACATATGTGTCAGAGAGGCTGAGAGGGATGTGGTGCCAGGAAAGAGAAAAGTGATGCACACACAGGGAGCTCAGCTCTGTGCAGCAGGAGGAGATGCAGATTGAATAAAAGCCTCCATGGCTTTGAAACTGCCCCTCACAGCATCAGTAAAGAGGTTTTTTTTTTTTTAAAGAGGGTTCATTAAGCATAAGGGTGAGTGTTCTTTCGCCCTGTTCATGGGTGAAATCCCAGTTCCAGAGGTTAAAACTGTGCCTCGGTGTGGGAGCAAAGCCCTGCTCACCATGATCCCCCCACACAGACACTTTGTGCCCCCAAGCAAGAGCAGGAAAGTCACAGTCCCAAGGAGGAGCCCAGCATCCACAGGCTCTGATCTGTGCAGCTCAGATTTTTCAGTGTACAACTAAGGGCATCCCATGGGGCAGGGGAAGAGAAATGCTCCAAAATAACCATTCTCCCCTCAGAACATGTTCACTGGAAACGTTTATATTTACCCTTCAGAAAAAAAAAAAAATTCCTGATTTTTTTTTCTTTAAGTTGAAAGAACATTTTCCAGTTCAACTCTTGTTCTTTCAAGTAGAAATGTTCGGTTTTCTTTAATGACTCCTTTTCCCCCCACTACTCTGCTTTTTACTTAGAGTTTAAAAAAAAAAGGAGATGAGGAAAGGAAAACTAACAAAACCAGAATGAAAATTTTTACATGAGTTTCAAATAACTTGAAAAAAAAATTTTTTTTAAGCTTTATAAGTGATTTTGAAGGATGCAAGAGCTTTCAGCAAACTTTTTTATGTAGGTCAAAAAAACTTCTTCCCAGGATTAAAAAAAAATTTAGCCTAAACAAAAGCCCTTAGTGTGGGTGAAACAATGTGCACCAGCTCTCTATAAAAGCTTTGCCACAACTGCCTGTGTAAAAAAATCACAGAATTATAAAATCATAGAAGAGTTTGGGTTGGAAGGGACCTTTAAAGGTCACCAAGTCCAAAGTCCCTGTTTGCCAGGGACACCTTGCACCATCCCAGCTTGCTCAATGCCCCATCCAACCTGGCTTTGAGCACTTCCAGCAATGGGACAGCCACATTTTCTCTGGGCAACCTCAGTGTTTCACCACCTTCATTCTAAAAAACTTCCCTTTATTTAATCCAAATTGACTCTCTTTTAATTTAAAACCATCACCCCTTGTCCCACCACTACTGACCCTGCTAAAACATTTGTTGTGCCACAGTGTCAGCCTGGACAGAGCAAGGAGCCTTGGGAAGTGTACTTGGTTTGGGACAAAATGGCAAAAAATCAGAGAGAAAAGAAGTGTGATTCCTGCCTCCCTTTAAATAATAATTACAGAAAAGAGCTTATGGAACCAGACACATTTTCCTTCAAAAGATAGTTAACACTTCATTTTGCTCCATCCTTTTCTGAATACTTCTTAGAAAACACAAAGGCTTTAAACAAAAGGTCATTAAGAGATAAAGAATTGAAGCTCTTCTTGCAAGAATGAAAGGAGAAGGCATCTTGACATTTTTAACGGGGTTTTTTTTTCCCCCCCTCTTTTCCAAACTCAAAATTAATCAACATTGATTCGATTTCACACGCATAAGCCTGTTTTGTGGAAGTGGCATTTGCTGACAGAGAGCTGTTTGGACAAGAAAATTCCAGCCAGAGGAGCACACAATATGCTGCACACCATTAGGGCACACAGGCTGCAAGGACACTGGGCTCCCAGGGTTCATAATAAATCCTCTCCTTTTTCTGGGTCAAGAAACTCGCAGCTGTCTGGAGGTTATGCTAACACGCCAGGGTTTGGGGACTGATGTCGAGATCTGAGGAATTCCTGTTGCCTGGAATAGAAACAATGAAATTGTTCCAAGGCACCATTTATTCCCAGGTGCCTGCGAGCTGTCATTTCTGGGGAAGATGAACAATTTGAGAAGATCTGATGTCTTCAGAAATAATTCAGCAAGGCAGGATTCATTCAGGTCCCCGGGTCAGAAATGAATGGGACTCGTGTGAGTCAGAGGAGGACAGGGGGCACCTGAGCAGCCTCAGCTCTCCAAAACCAGGTGAGCCTGAGCAGGGGCACTGACAAAGGCTCTGAGAGGCTGAACCTGGAACAGAGAATAGACAGAGCTAAAGAATAAAGCAGGGATTTATTAAAAGGCCTCAATGGACCCACCTTGGGCAGCACAAGAGCCCAGCCAGGGCTACACCCAAGATGGTCACAAAATGGACAACCAGTCATGAAGTTTCACACTTTTATAAGTTCTGGTCCATTTGCAAATTGGGGTTTATTGTCCAGTTACAGCTTTGGGTTATGAAGTCCCATCCTCCTTGTTTGCTCCCCTCAGTTCTTCATTGTTTATTCTTTTGGTCCTGAAGTTTGTAACAGTTGTCCTTGGTCTCAAGCTGGAAAAGGATTGTTTATTCTAACTACCCTGTGAAGAGAGCTTATTAACACTTAATATAAAGCTCAGAGCTACACACCTAGGCAGCAGAGAACCTGAGAAATATGAAAGTTAAAGCTTAAGGCATCAGCCACAGGTGCTGCAGAAATGGGTGTGAGCAGAGAGCACCAAGGGCTGCAGCACTCTGGGGCTGGCAGGTACAGCCCAACATGGTCTTGAGCCTTGTGCTACTCCAGCAGCCCAGTTCCCCCATAAATGCCTGCTTTACCTCACCTCCTTTCAGTCCTAGTCAGGAATTCTAGACAGGGATTCGCTCAGTGGGAACAAACAAGCCGTGCTATGAACCGTGGGGTATTGCCCTTAGGCATTTGATAAAGAGCTGTGAGACACCTTGAATGTGCCACAGCCTCCACCTGCAATGAGGGGTCAGAGGTGGAAGGAACAGCATGGAAAAAATCACAGGATCATTAAGTTTGGAAAAGACCACCAAGACCACTAGACGCTATCACAGAGAACTGCCCACTTCCCCTGTGACACACCAAGCCTGGGTACCAGAAGCAGTCCTGCCTCCCTGCATCCTGCCCTGGCTGGCACTCACTCTCCTGCTGGCATCCCACTGCTTTGGAATGCTCTGGGTCCCTGTATCTGTGTCAGGGAGCAGAGAAAATGGCAAGGGAAAAGCAAACAAAGTGAATGAGGAAAGCATAACAAACCCAGCAGAAAAGTCTTCCCACGCCACTCTGTGCTTTCAAGTAAATGAGGCTAATTAACTAATTGCCTAAATTATTAGGGCTATTTTTACCCTTGTATGAGGGCTTGGCGTTATTGCCAATTTCTTAAGACTCAGCGCTGAACTCTCAACTTATCAGGGAGTTAATGAAGCAAAGCCCCTGGAGAGGGGACCCTCAGGGCAGAGCAGCTGCCAGGCCAGGGCTGGGCTGGGGCTCAGGTGGGCACCTCTGCAGCTGCGAGGGAGCATCTGCAGCAAAACCACCCCCTGGGTGCTGCTGTTTAACACAGAAGTTCAGAGCTGTTTGCTAAAATCTCCCCTGCCCCCCAGTAAAGGATTCCTCTCCATCAGCTTCCCACTGCAGGCAGGATGAGATTTGGAGAAAGATTTCACACCTGGGCGACAGGAGGGGAAGGCTGATGGCTGCATGCCAGCCCTGGCTCTGTGGAACCCATCTGGGCACACCCGGAGTTGTAATTTTGGGCAACAGAACCACCCTGCACTAAAGGAAAGGGCTGATCCACCTGCTGCAGCCTCACTGACCACACTCCCTGCCCCAAACATGCAGGAATCCACCCTGGCAGCAGCTCCCTCCTTCTGCTTTGAGAAAATGCTCTTTTCTTGGGGTTTGTAAGAAATCTAGATGTTTTCTCCTCGTCAGCTAAATGCCAGCCTCTGAGCTCCCTGGTGGCAATCTCAGTTAACTCCATCACAATCCCCCAGTCATTCTGGCTGAAGAGCTGGTCCCCTCAGGAGCCAGAAGACTGATAGCTCTCCTTTCCTGTAACAAATCTCACCTATCAGCTCTAATGAGGTGACATTTCAAGCCTGCCTCTTCTCTCAGCACAAAGTACACAACAATTTGGGGTGCCAAGTCTCTCGCAGGCGTGCAGGTGACAGCCTGCTGTCCTTTGGATGCAGGAGGGAGCTCTCCTGTGAGTTATCTCCAAGATTATCTTCACTCCTGGACCAGCTTGGTGTGGCTGAGTCCTGGAGACCTCCAAGCGTGGAGATCTCAAGGCCTTTTCTGGCCATCAGTAGTGGAGCTGTGCCTCACTCTCAGTGCCCATCTCCTTCCCAGTGCCCAGCCTGAGCCTCCCAAGCTGCCTGTGTGCCCTCTGCCCCCTGTGAGGCTGCTCTTGGGGAGGGTTTGGCTCTGCCACCTCTGCAATCTCTGCCCAAGCAGCTGTAGTTGTTTCATGCTGCCTTTCCAACCTGGATCCTGCTGTCTGGCAGGATGAGGAGTCTCTGGATGCCCTGGTATGTTGGTCTGACAGCGCTGGTGAAGGGAACCAGCAGTGCACATCAAACCAGATTGAAAAAAGCCACAGATTTCTTGGGTCAGCTCTCCCCAGGCACTTGTGCCTCCCAACAGGATCTGGGCCCCTCTCTCTCAGCTCTTTGGGTGAGGGTCAGTGAGATGAGGAAGGAGGAGCAGATGGGTGGTAGCCACTGCTCTGCTCAGCAGTGCAAGAAGGGCATCTCACAGCTCTGCTAGCAAGGAAATATGGCTCACCACAATTTTTGGTATCTTTCTACCTGCAGGCCCTCTCCCCAAACTCTGGTCACCTTGCTTGCTGAAAAATCCCATTTTGGTTGGAGCTAGCCAGCTTGTGCTATTGAAAAATGCCATGTTTGACTAGTCCAGAGTGGAACCTCTGTCAGATCAGGTTCTTTCATCTTAGAGAAGATTAATCCTTTCTCCTGTCTTGTCAGGGAAGCACAGAGAGCCATTGTTCCAAAGTTTTGTAAATATAAAGCAGAGATTATGGTCCCTGGGGTGACTTGGCAGGAAACCTCACCATTTTCAAGGGCCTTCCTGCGTGTGAAATGGAAAGAGCAATGCTGCCCTGTAGCTCCCTGTTTGCAATGTACTTAGAAATTCTTGAATATCTGGCACAAGACATGCTGTATTATCTCCTGCCTCATCTCCTGTGTATAAAGCTGGCAGCCTGGTCAGGGGAATTATTCCAGATTTGTGCTCTCCAGAAAACAGCCTGACAGGAAGATTTGCAAGTCACATCCCCCTGCTCAGCGTCATCTCCTGCCCCACTGCTCAGGAACCCACCAGAGATGATGGAACTGGGGCTCCCCAGCCTGGGGACTGCCCAAGCAGGAGCTGGCAGGCAGCTCTCACTCCAAGGGCTGCTCACTGCCCGCTCCCATCACTCTCAATGCTCCCACCACCTCAGCCACCACTGCAGAGAAACCAGATTCTGCCCTTTCACACCCAGGGACCAGCAGGGAAACTGGGCGACACTGGGGAGCCCAGGAGAGGTCAGTCCTGCTGCAATATTTACAATACAGCAGAATACCTTGGTTTCTTCATTACCTCATATAACAGTGGAGATGGATGTCAGGACACAGATATTTCCCTACTGCTGGAGGCATTGGGGCAAAAGGAATAAAAGCCTGTTTTCAATTTACCAAGTGAGATTTGCGCATTTGCAAGTCAGATTAAATTTCCCAGGTTTGCCTTCTGCATGTTTTATCCACTAACACATTTGCATAGATTTAAACACAATACAAAGCTGCAGACACCATCAAAAGAGGCTGGAGGGGAAAAGGGCAGGACAAGCTTGTCCTTTTCCTTTAGGCTTATGGAAGATTCTGTTCCCAGAGGTTGGAGAAGGGGCATTGCCAGGCTGGAGCTGTGCCAGCCCCTCACCTGAGCAAGCACTGAGACACAGCAGGAGCCATGGGAGACCTCAACAGGTGGGTCCAGGGCAGGGCTTGGCACTGGTGGGGCTGGGACAGAGCATTCAGCAACCCCAACCCATGCCAACAGCACCTGAGAGAGCAGGATGTCAGCTCAGAATTTGCTGCCAGAAAGTGGAAAAATCCCTTGGATAATGCCAAAGTTTCATGGGAATGCCCCACTGGTGGTCTCTGCACAGGTACAGGTAAAGCACAGTTTAAACACACACTGGACAAAGAGAAATCATGTTAGATTATTAAATTCCCCATGTACCTGCAGGAAGTGGAGAACAGATCCTGCTCACCAGAGCTGTGAAACATATTCACCTGTTGCAGGAATTAATCCTTTTTTTTTTTTTTTTACTAACAGAGAGTGGCAGAGCTGTGCACACAGAAATCCTGTCTGAAATGAATCCCTGATAAAGAGGAAGCCAAGTTGAAAGGTGAGTTTTACTACCTGCCAAGGCTTTGGGTTTTTAAAGGGTGTCTTGTGGAATTACTTTATTAGCAAGCTATTACAGGTATAGATATCAAAATGCTATGCACAGCAAGAAAAATCATGAAAGTTTTGAGATGGGAAGGAAACACACAGAAAAAAATGAGGCAGAAGAGGAGAAAAGGGGGAGAGAGGAGAAGCAGTGATGTGCAGAGGGGATGCAGGCTGGTAAATGATGGAGGAAATAGTGGAAAGGGGTTGGAGAAGAGAGCAGTGAACAGTAGAGTTGGAAGAACAGAGAAAGATAAAAAGAGGAGGAGAAAGGAAAAAAGAGATAAATGAGGGCAAAGACCAACTCATCATTTTGCAATTCCACCCCGGTGGAGAGGAAAATTGATGTCTGGAGCTTTTTTATGGCCAACCTCCTGGGCATGGGACAAAAGACAAGTTATTACCCAACCCCAGGTCAGGTCTGTAGCCTGCCAGCTGCCTAGACACATTCAGAGAGCCCAGGAGAGCTGTAAATCAAGGGGGCCAAGGAGATCAAGAGAGGCTGGGACCAGGAACAGCAGTGAGCAATACAAGCACAGGAGAGGAGCAAACCCAGGAGCAGCCAAGGAGTGCCCAGATCAGAGGGCTCTGCCCATCTCTCCTTCACGCCATTCCTAAGGACAGCACTCCCTCAGAGATGCAAGTCCCCCTGCATTTCCTCCTGATTTCTCTTCCTATTGATTTCCAAGCCCTGAATACCATTTATTTTTGCTTGCTTGATTCACTCATTCATTGAATAAAGGCTTCATCACTATTATTATTATTATCCCCGTCATTGGGCTCCTCATCACACATTATATTATTTGCATTGCAGAGCTGGAAGATTTCAGGTTGAGGCAGGAAATTTGCGCGAGTTGTTATTACTGCAATCAGATGAAGTGAGAATTGGATCGGCCGAGGCTGCCAGAGCACAGCTCTCCCAGCAGGACACCCAGGCTCTGCCCAATCAGGGAGAGCTGCTAGCTCGATCTGCAGGTCCCACCAGCAATTTTGGACTTGCCTTTGGTGTCCCACCTCTCCCTCCCATCCCACCTCCCAGCCCCGCCAGCTGCCGGCAGAGAGCGGGGAAACGCATCGGGACAGGAGGGCGAGGAATCAGAAAGGACTTGGCGAGATTGCACATTTTCTGCCTTGCTGCTGGTATTTATTAGACAACAGAAAATAGCTATTTTACCATCTGCCTCGTAAAAAAAAAAAAAAAAAAAAAATCCTCATTAAATTAATGGAATGTGCAGCTGCTGAACAGAGTGTTCCTCTCGCGGCCGCCTCCCCATTAGCCCAGCACTTGCTGGAGCAGGGAATCAGGCTGCCAAGAGGAGCTGTGGCTAACTCCAGCTCGTGTGGCGGGAGAGGACGGACAGACAGACGGCTCCCTGCTCCTCCCAGCCCCGGGGTCATGCCAGGGGACCTACAAATGCCCTGTGGCTGCAGACAGGGTGAAAGCGCTGCCTTGCTCATGGTGCATCCCCCTTCCTGCACACAGCCCTGTGAAGGGAGCCAAAGGGGTCAGCTCAGCAGGATGAAAGTGCCTCCTTTTGCCCAAGCAGAGCATGATCCAAACTCCAGCTTGAGGAGATCAGTGTTGCTCAATGTCATTTGTTGAGAAAGGCAGGGTTTGCAGGCCAGTGAGATCCCAATTTCCTGGCCTCTGCCACCTCAACATGACCTAGTCCATCCTTCCCAATCATCCATCTCTCCATCTCTTCATCTCTGAGCTCCACTGAGCTGATGTTTGCCCTGAGGAGTTCAGCTGGGATCCAAAGGAAGCCCCAAGCCTGGCTGGCTGCACAGCCCAGAGGAGTTCCTGCACACAAGCCTTTGTTTTAGCTGAGAGGAAACCAAAAACAATGAGCCAAATCCCAGCAAGACAGGTTCACCATAAACCCAAGGTCCTGAATGATTTTAATGATGCTGACAGAGAGAACACAGCCAGTCTTACCCATTCATTTCTACTGAACAGCGCTGGAGGGGTTTATGTGAACCTTTTCTTCTGATGCTTGGTGGAGCCTGGGCCGTGTTTGATGGTGAAGTGATGTCCATGGATATTACATGGGGCTTTGGGGAGCAGATCCACCAGTTTGCTCTGCCAAACTCTCCAGGAGGTACCAGACACCAAACCATGCTGCCTTGGCTCACTGCCCCACCACTTCATCACCAGCACCTCCTGAAGAGCTTTATCTACAGCTGCTTTGGGCCCTGCAGTTCTTCTCCTTAGGAAATAAAGTCCTTTGTGAGTTCCCTCAGCACTGCCGACGTTTCAGGATCGCTGCAGCATAATCCACATTTAATCCTCAATTGTGTTTCTGCAGCTAACCCCTCTGCTAAAGCTGGGGAGCTCCAGAGCTTGCACTGCTCCTCTAAAGCTGCAATCCCCTCCCTGCTGCCCTCTCCTCCTCTTTCTAGGAGGATTTTCTGCATAGATGTTTCACCTAGGTGAGATTTTACCTGTCCTTCCCAGGGAATTTCTTCTCTTAGCTTGCTCCTTCAGCATTTACAAAGGGGAAAGCTGACCTTGGGAGACAGGTCCAGCTGCACAGAGGTTGCCCCCATTGTGTCTGTGGTGGGAGCAGGAGAGGGATCCCTGGATTTCAGCAAGCACAGGGAAGGTACAGGACTACAGCATGTTGAATCACCTCACGCCGGAATAAATCCTGACATAATAAGCCCTAATACTGCCAAAGAAACTATTACAGTCAGTTACAGAAATAATCCACATTGAAAATCGGTGCAAATACCTCTCCCCAGTGGAATAACATGGCTCTAGAGGATCAGTTCCAGTCAAAGATGATAATTTCATGTTTACCCAACAGATGAGGGCAGCTCCAAAAGTCAAATGTTTGTTGCCAAAAAATCTCTGCCTAAGTGAGATTTTGCCACCTCTCATCAAAGAGTTGCTTTAAAAAGCCATGAGCAAGCACAAAAGGGAAGACCATGAAAGGCAGAGATCAAATCAAAGTCCAGAAGGCTGCTCTGACTCTCTCTTACACCACTGCCTTCATTCCTATCAATCCAATCAATTTGCAGCAGCAAGGGCAGAACAAACACCAACCTGATTGCTTCTTTAGCAGAAATGTTTGGGTTTTCAGAGCCTAATGGCAAAATTTCTCCTAGCCTTTGCCTGTGTTGCTGCTGATCTCAGGGATTTTAAAGCAGAACCTTGTCTGCAAGTCGCTGGTTTATCTCCAGCATCAGCTGGTTGTGTTTTCAGGGCTGTAGGTGTCTTGGCACGTGTGGATCTGGCCAGTGGTGTGCACACGCTGCCTTGGGCACTCGTGGCAGTGCTACTCTCTCACAGGAACCTGTGACACAGGACCACCAAGCTGCTGAGCTTCCTGCTGGAGAGGCTCACAGGTTGGTTCAGAAAGCAGGTTAGCCAGAAAGACATAGCAGAGTAGCAAAAAAACCAGGGGCTGTCATTTTTTCCTTGGAAAAACATTTGCTTTCTTTGGAAAAAAAAAAAAAAACCTAATTTCACAGAAACAAACAAACACACACCCCCAAGTCCCATTAATTAAAACTTGAAGCCTGTCACAGGGAATTCTGATAAAAACGTTGACATTTTGCAAAGTTGCCCTTGGACAAATGATGAGCACAGAGAGCTCTGAGACAGGGAGGCTGTGGGAAGGGACTCTGCGCTGGGGAAGGACATTCACCCTCCTGCAGTCAGGTGTGCTGCTAACGCCGGCACGTTCCTCATGCGTTTGTCCTTCCCCTGCCCACGTGCACCCTGCATTGCACGGGGGCCGTGGCAGGCCTGTGAGAAGGCCAGGAGAAGGTCGTGTGGCTGCACGCAGGGAGATGCAGCGTGCCCCGGGCAGGCTGAGCGCGCACGGCTCTGCGCGCTCCGGGTGCCGTTTGGAAAGGAGGCGCTCTGTGTGTCTCCTGCTGCTGGCACAGACACCGAGCTGCAGCACTTCACAGAGCCCAGCACACATTTTTACAGAGGCCCAGGGTCAGGGGTGCTGGCTGGAGCAGCCAGAGGTGAAGCAGAGCTCTGAGATTTCAGGTTATTTGTTTGTTCTGTGGGAATCTATGGAGCCGCAGGTTGACGCAGCACCCGCAGGTCCCCAGGACACCTCCAGTGCTCAGGGCCTCACACAGCAGGATGTTTCCACCTCCTGAGTCAGAAATGCTGGTGCTGAGGCTCTCTCCTGCTTAGGAACATCCTGATACATCACCCAGGCTCAGGTCTCAGCTGCAGCCCTGCTCATGCACACACGGACCCATGGCCACCTCATCATCCATCCACACCAGAGGAGACAGACAGGGAGGAAAGACCAGACCCATGGCCACCTCAATCATCCATCCAAACCAGAGGAGACAGACAGGGAGGAAGGACCTCACCCTCCAGGTCTGCCCTGGGGCTGATCTGCATGTGAGGAGCCGCTGCCTTTGAACACCACAAGTCTCATCTCAGCACCATTTCCCCCTTGCTCCATCTCCCTGCTTCTGCCGTGCCTATGGGAGCACTCGGTTCACACCAACAGATCTGAGCGTCCCCGGATGATTAAAGGAAGCTCTGCCTTTCAAATCGCTCTGATTGGGGTTGACGGCTGTGTGGAATTGGACACTTGGCTCTAATGATGTGTGAAAATCTCCCTGCTGTGACCCGTCCTTCCAGCTGTGGAAAATAAGGAGAAAGGCGGAGGAGGGGCCTTTCAGTGGGAGTCCCAGATCAGACAGAGGTTTGTCAAGCTGGACAGTCCCTCTGGGGCTCTGCTCAGTGCCTGTGAGAGGCTGGGAGAGGTGGCCCTGCCTCACAGAACTGATGGGGATGTGTGTAAATGTGTCACCACCGGTGGCAGCAGATGAATTGGGGTCCTGGTCTGGAGCAGGTCAGCATGACCAAAGCATCTGAATCCAGCTCACTCCCAGGCAAGGAATGCCTGCCAGTTTCATGGGTGGGCTCCCTCCTGGCTCTGCCTGGTCCCACCAAAATTCCCACGCTGGTGTTGGGGGATATGATTCCAGTCTGAGGTGCAGCTGGTGTGTGCAGGCTGCCATGGCACAGCTGCTCTGCTGGAGCATTGCTCTGGGCTGTGACTCCTCTGGTGAGGCTGTGTGAGCTGGATCCAGCCCCAGGGACAGGCAGGCATGACCAGCCTGCAGCACAGCACGGTGGCTTCAGTCGGGTCCCTTGGGCATGGTAAGAATCGTCTCAGTGAGCAAACCACGCTGTCCCTGACACACAGGGGACACAGCTGACACCTCCTGGGCTGAGTCTCCATCACTGCTGCTGCCAGGGGACCAGCCAGCAGATCCCTGTCAGCCCAGCCCGTTCAGTGCCTCCTGTCCCCACCACCTTCCCCTGTCATTAAATCCCTGACGACACCTGGATTCAAAGCAAATCTGGCCATACACAGTCTAATCCTCCCTCTCCAAACAAATTGGCTTCTTAGAGGCCCTCCTCGCTGGGATTCACTGTTCTGTGGCAGAGGGGAATGTCCAACTGAGCTCTGAAACAAAGGATGAGTTTCCTCAGGGGCTAAACAGAGGCACGGAGGGGGGAGGCCGGAGGTGTCCTGCAGCGAGTGACCCTCAATGTGACATTGATGGCTCTTAATTCCTAAGCCTGCTTTGGAAGGATTGCAGCAGATCCAATTTAATCACTGCAGCCTCTTCATCTCCCCTGTCTCAGCTCAGGGAAACGTTATGCATTCTCCTCCACTGCTTTTCTCCAAGAACTGGCCACCCTCCTCTCCCTCCAGCATCAGCCCCCCGAGCCCTTCACCTGCTGCACGGTGCAGGGCTGCCAAAACCACAGCTGCCCTCGGCCTGTTTACTACCACACAGCTCCAACAGCATTTGCCTAATTTCCTGTGCCTGTGGGAGGACTCGTTGTGCTAACGAGGGGCACAGCTCCCTGCAGGTGCACCCACCACCTCCCCACAGCCGTGCATAGCATTAAACATTTAAGCGCTTGTCAAAACGTTGTAACTACCTTTTTGTCTTGTTCCATTAGCTCCATTTCCAAAGGCCACCGCTGGAACTACTGAACATTTATTTCTATTGAATCCAGCTTAGAAGTTATGATCTGAGGAAGAGGGAGACAGGACAGTATGTTCTGCGGCACCGGCTTTTCCCCACCACCGCTCAGCTGAGACACGCTGGCCTTTGAAATATCATTTTTATTCCTACCTTAGAAAAGCTAAAATAAAGAGATTGACTCTTCCATCTGCTTCATTTGCCTCTGCTGTTTAAACAAGGCACATAAATATCAGTCAGGTGGCTGCCCTGTGTAAGTTTTGGGGCTGTGTGTTTAAACACCCCACACAGTTTGGGGTACCAGCCGTGTGAGCTGGATTTCCTCCCCAGGTGCAAAATAAAGTGTGGTCATTACATGATTTTCCTGTTGCTAGAGAGGCACATACAAGAATCTTCCTCCCTCACTGCATGTGCATGAACAATGTCTTATTATGCAAATACTAGGAGTATTAGACAAAAAGCACAGAAGAAAGCCAGTGGAGCCAGCAGTTTAGAGGGAGTGGAGCATGGGCGGGGTGGGCTGTAGGGATCAATGATCCCCAGGTTTGCTTTATGTTCACTTTATCAGTGAGAAGTACAGAGCAAGAGGGAGTTGCATGGACACCTGCAGCCCCCAGGGACATTGGAGAGATGCCCAACACATCAGCCCTTGGCCACAGAATCCTGCACCAGGGTCACTGCAGGGCTGAGCATCCCCAGGCAAACCCCACGTTTGCATGAGGGAGCTGGGCTTGCTGCAGGACAAGGAGGCTGCAGCCAAGAGCTTCCCCTCCTTCAGGGTGAAAAAAGGGAAATCTAAAGCCTTCTTAAAGACTTCCCCGTGTTTAAGTTCCTTGCTATTTAAAGCCGTGTGAGAGCCCGAGAGTTCCAGCCCGGCTGCCTGTGCCTGGGTGCTTTGCAAAGTTGTAATCCCCGCTAGTGACATCACGGGCTGTTGCCATGGGGATGTCACAAACTCAGAGCTGTGACTTCATCACAGCAGAGATGGGCAGCGAGGGAGGCAGTGCTTCCCAGTGCCTCTGGTAATTAGCAAACTGGCATGGAAAATGAGGATGAAACACACAGGACAGGGACATAAAACCATTTAGCAAGTATCGTCTACTGGAAAGCATTCCCTCATGAGAAAGCGCCTCCTTAATGTATCCTGAGCTCTTAAATAACCCACAAAAGGCAGGGAATAAAATAGAAATTATAGTGATTTGTTTTATTGGGCATTTCATTGAGTAATTAAGAGGGTAATTATGAGAAGGAACATTAAAAGGTGTTACTCTCAGCCTTCATCCTGCTTTAGAGGAGCATCCTCATATTGAATGTGCAGCATCATCCAACACTGTCCTGTGCCAGCTTGGGTTTCCCTGCAGGGAGGAAGGCATGCATGGATGTGGGAAGGGGTGAAAAACATCTCCCCCATGGCCTGACAGGATGCCAGAGCTCTCCCAAGAAATGCAGGGTGGGAGCAGTACGTTGCAGGGAGCAAACCCCACTTTGATGTTGTCTCCTAGCACGTGGTGTCAGGCACCTTGTGCATTGTGTGTTATGCAGGGGGAGGCTAAAGGAAAAACTGGGGAGAGATCAGTGTGGTGCAAAGTATTGATGGGGCACCACAGCCAAGGCAGAAGTGGCAGAAAGCTGGAAATCCAGCTGAAAATTCAGCACAAAGGTGACCCTGCACCATGAGGGCAGCTCTCATCCACCCCCCTTCTAACACCCATCCCCTATTGTGTCTCCTCACCTTTGGAAAATACATAAATACATACAGAACTACTTGTTTAACTAATCCACACCCAGACAGGACCCAGCACCGCCCAGCAGACACAACTCAACCTAAGCTGCATCTCTAAGACTGCCAGTATTTCCCATCCATGAGGAAACCTTGGAGTTGGCCAGCACATCCATGAAACACATCAGTGAAACAAAGACCTACCCAAGCCCCAAAATCTGCAGCTCCTCAGTGAAACAAAGACCTACCCAAGCCCCAAAATCTGCAGCTCCTTTCTGACCCCAGCACATCCTGCTCCACTCCATTTACCCACCAGCACAGACACACTCCAACAGTGTGGGACATCAGGCGCCACCACAGGCTTCCTCTGGAGTCCATGTCACATGCTGGGGACCCCAATGCTCAAAATACTGCCACCTTCTAAGAGGCCTCAGGTGAAATCCAGCCTCAGCAACAGCAATTTGTCCATGTGAAGTCCCCAGAGGTCACTGCAGGGAGCAAACGTGGTGATAAGGGAATCGCAAGCAGGAGTGATGGACACGATGAGGAGCAAGAGCTTTACCAGAAACAATGACTCCCACAGGACAGGCATCTATAAACACTGAGATGACAGATGAGCTCATTCCCACTATTTCCTCAAACCACTTGCACAGGTGGCAAAGCAAGCAACCAACCCACCCAGATAAATGAGAAACCTCAACCTGCAAGATCGCAGTGCTGACCACTTACTAAGATTTAAGCAGCCCTTGGGTCCTTGTTTGCTACAAAACATACATTTAGGGAAGCTTGCTGGAGAAGGCTGGCATGTTCTAAACTGGCCTCTGTTTTTCTCTCTAGGGAGAAAAACCCTTTTTTCTCCCTAGGGATGGATATGACAGCTATAATCCAGTTGCTATGCTGGATTTCAGGGACAGTGGCTTGTCCATGTTGAGCCCAAAGCATCAGACAACTGTCAGTAAAATTCACATTCAGAAAGCCACCAACCCTCCCTTTTCTTGTCCTGGGAACCACAACTCCCCTCCATACTCCCCTGCTCACGGGGAGCAATTTCCATCCTCTTCAAAAGAGAGTAAAACCAGCCTTTTGGCTCCTGGCTGGCCCTTCCAGGCACGAGAGCAGCTTTCTGGGAGACTCGAGCGCTCAGCACAACCCTAAAACAAGGCTCCTGTTTGAAGTGCATGGATTGAGGCTGGATTAAGAAAACCCAGGAGGAGCGCTTAGCTCTGCTCCTGCTCTAAAAAGGCTGCTGAGCAGCAACAGCAGCCAGCCAGCACAGCTTCATCCTGCTCAGCCCTCCATGTGATCCCTTCCAAGGGCCGGGGAAGCAGCGATTTCGTATGCGCGGTTTGATGTGATCCGGGAGCAGGGAATGGCAGGGCTTGTGCTCAGCTTCCCAGCGCTGCATGAGAACCAGAGAGGAGCTGAACCAGGAGAAGGGAATGGCAGAGTGTGTGCTCAGCTTCCCAACGCTGCATGAGAACCAGAGAGGAGCTGAACCAGGAGAAGGGAATGGCAGGGCTTGTGCTCAGCTTCCCAACGCTGCGTGAGAACCAGAGAGGAGCTGAACCAGGAGAAGGGAATGGCAGGGCTTGTGCTCCGCTTCCCAACACAGCAGGAGAACCAGAGAGGAGCTGAACCAGGAGAAGGGAATGGCAGAGTGTGCGCTCAGCTTCCCAACGCTGCAGGAGAACCAGAGAGGAGCTGAACCAGGAGCAGGGAATGGCACGGCCCATGCTCAGCTTCCCGATGCTGCCAGAGCATCCAGAGCAGAGCTGATCTGATCTGGTTCTCACTAAGAAGGAGGATCCCTCCACAGGGACAGGGAAAGAACAGCAAACACAGGACAAAACACCACCATTAACCCCCAGTAGAGCCTGAAGAGCCTTGCACTGCTTGGGCGCAGAGCAGACACTTATCTGTGGCTTGAGACGTTTAGAGAATCCCTTCTGAAGTTTCCCTCTTGCAAACACCTTATTTCCCCCCTCTAATCAATGCTATGAGCAAGCTTGGTGCAACACAAATAGGGAACAGAGGATGAAACAATTTTCCAGCCCATACCTGAAGGTGCATCCTTCTTTTCTCACCAAGCAGCAGGGAGGACGTTGCTGTCTCTCGGTAATTTTCCAACATCCTGTGTTGCAGGTAGATTTATGCACTGATCATAGTTGAAGCTGTTAATAAAAAAGTGCAAAGAAAACGGATTTTACTGTGAAGTGCAGGGCTGCTTTTCTCCCAGCTTTGCATTATCATGACTTCCTCCTTTTTTAATCTTTTTTTCTGTGATTGACCATGTTTGGGGTTCAAAGCTTCAAAAATAAATCGCGGATCGTCTTTCATCTACTATGCATGAGAGAGTCAGAATCATTACATGGTTTAAATGGATATTTTGGGAGCAACTCTGGACCAAGCAGTTCCTGCTTTAACTGGGAGCCAGAGGGATGAAGCTAATTTGCAAATAATGTTACATGCTGGTTTTGCTTGAACGCAGGGAAAAGCTGCAGTGGCTACTTGTCATTCTTTGTGAGAAATTGAACAAAATGGAAATCAGTTCACTAGTTAAAAAAGAAATATATATATATATAAAAAAATCTGCAGCAGACCAATTTCTCCCGCATCAGGGGAACATCCCAGGACTGCAATTAAGCTGTGGCTCAGCACGAACCCTACAGCTGCCTGAGCACTGAGGACAAACACACCGGCCGTCCTTTTCCTGGGAGCAGGTTTTTAATTTGGTGAACTGCGAGCTTTTCCACAGCTCCACTTGAGCCACTTCTTCCTCAGGCAGTTCACAAGTCAACTTTCCCCTTTAGCATCACTCAGGCCTTCCCCCAGGAGCAGGGAGCTCTGGATTCTGCTGCACTGCACCTTCACAGGCAATCACCTATCGATGACTTTGTGGCTAGTGTCTACAAGGGGAAGCAGAGGAGCTAATATAATGTAATTTTCCATGTTTACTGCATTATTACAGTGGTTGAATCTGCTGATTAGTTCCCTTTTTTTTTTTTTTTGCCATCTCATCCTAAGCATCCCTTTTATTTTTGCCCTGCTTATCTGCATAGAGTCATTTATTCACATGGCTGCTGTAACAGCAAGCAGGGCCAAAGCTATCATTTCTCCTCCCTCTCACATTTTAATCTTGCAGACCTCAATCTCTGTGATACTGCTATTATTTTGTCCATATCTGATCTAACTGAAACCTGCCATTATTCTTTTTTTTTTTTTTTTTTGCCTTAAAAAGAGAAAACTAATCTGAGCAAAAGATCATGGTGGCTGTGGCACTAATGATCCCTGGCATTCCTCCTTGCAATGAACCCAGTGCTGGAACAGAGAATGTTTGTTTCCCTTCTCTCTACAGAGCTGCAGGACTGACCCCTCATGCACAGGCAGCTCCCACGAATAAACAACATTGCCCCAATCTCCTGGGGGATCCATTTCTCTGCCAACTATCTCAGCAGCTCTTCTTATTGTCTTATTTATCCAAACAGTGGAAAAACAAGTCAAGAGGAGCCACTCTTCAACAACATGACTGTTACTGGTTTATTCAGATTTGCTCCCCTATGAGCTAGGGATGGGGCTCTTGCCCCAGAGGTTATTAACTGAAAAGAGAGTGGGGAAATTTCCTGTAATATGAACAATAACAGAAAAAATGCTCTTCCTTCCTCTTCTTTGACGATCATGGCAATGCATTTTACCCCCTGGGCTCCCTATTGCTTCCCCCCTCCCAGCTCTGAGTGTCACCCCAACTGGAGACCATCCACTGAAGCACCAAGCCAAGATGCTCTGCACATGCCAACCACATCAGCCAGAAAAGATTTACTTGGGAGAGGCAAGGAGATGAATTCAGAGATCCCTCTACTCCCTTCTCCTGCATCCTGGGGCTTTTCAAACAGTGGTTGCTCACTCAGTGTTCTCACTTCATGTCCACAATCTGCGCCCTCACTGTGGTTTGTACCTAGGCCATGCTCTTCATCTCTGTCCAGAGACCTCCATGTGCCCTCCCTTCTCCCAGGAATATTATAAATAAATCAGGGGCCACGTTCAGCTCCTGGTCTGTGATGCAAGCAGGGATGTGGAACTGTTCAAAGACAAACAGCACAGGCAGGGCACAGGGTCTTGCCTATCCCCTGTCCAAGATTTACACAGACGAGACTTCTGGAAATCAAACTGAGCCCTTCCTCACATCCTCTGCTGATTGGAAAATCCCTTGCTCACAGAACCCACATCTGCCCAAGCTGTAGCACTGCAGGACCCTGAGCATTGCTTGGTCTGCATGCACCCCAGCGCGTATTGTATTCACTGTTAATGAAAGATTAAATGTGCCAAAGAGCAATATTAATTTTAAAGCTACTAATAATCATCAGCTGTCCCTCACTTCACCTCACAAGCTTGAGAGCTGTAATGAAAGAGCAAATTCCAGCTCCACCAGAGCATCTGTAAGCTCTGGTCTACAGCCCAGCTCTGCAGCTCAAGGTCCCACAGGCATTTTCTGCAAGTAGTGAGGACCCTCAAAGATCTTCTAATGTGAACAACCATAAATAATCTGAAATGGCAAAAAAATAACTGTTACCCTTGTATTTGAAAAGCAGGATTAAAACAAGCCTCCCAGCTCTGCAACACCAATTTGACTTCTCTGTGCCAGTCTGCACCCCTGTGATCACCCCAGGAGCCCAGGTTTGCTCAGCAGCATCACAGCAGTCATTAGATGGTGATAATTTAGTTCCAAGAAAGTTTGCATGTCCAAATGTATCCCTTACCCTCCTCCTCCCCGGGAAAATGCAGCTCCTTGCAGGAGCAAGAGCCAAAGAAAAGTCACAACAGACTTTTGTCCCAAACCAGTTCTCATAGGACAGGACTGTCCATAAGATCACACAACACCCACCTCACCTCACCTCCCAGAAGTGGCATTTTCTCCCACCAGAGGTGCCCCATCAGCACCAAAGCAGGGCCATTTCTGCCCTGGATCCTCCAGGCACTCACAGGACGAGCAGAGCAGGAAGGAGCAGCCCAGGCAGGGGCTCTGTGTGTCAGAGGGGCACATGTGCAGGGACAAAGCATCCTTTGCACACCAGCAGCCTCCCTGCTGCCTCGGCACATCAGCACCGCTGGTGAATCACATCTCCTTTGTATTTCACTTGGAGGAACAGGGAGAAAGACGTATTTCACAGAGGAGAGTCACAAAGAGGCCCACCTAGGAAAATGGGTTATTTTTGGCACTAAAATCCCTTTCCTGTGAAGAAGAGAGGGAGGCCCAAGAGACTGAAGGAGCTGCTGAAGCCCAGAGAGGAACCTGGTAGCAGAGCCTGGGGCATAATTCAGATATCAGGGACCAGCAACCAGGACTAAGATCCACATTTAAAGACTGCAGACCTGCACTTCACCACCTGCCTGCCCACCAACCCTGCTGTGAGCCATGCCAGAGCGAGAAGGTAACCAGGAGCACTCTGCTTGCTTCCACAGACCTTTCCCAATCATGCAAAGACCTGGCTCTTCATTTGAGTGCTAATTCTCACTCTCTTTCAGCCCAGTTTTTTGCAGCTTTTCCACAAATCCAGAATACATTTGAGCGCTCAGCACAATGCTCAGTGAGAAAATCGTATGCTACATTTCCGCTTGGCATGAGTTCGAAATGGTTAAGCTGTTAAGCCCTGAAAGGGAAGTTTTAAGAATACCGTGAATAAAAGAAGCCAAAAACAAAAATAAACCAACAGCAGCAAAATTAGAGCGTGGCATAAAGGAACCATTTGGATGGATCCTTTTTTCCCCAGAGAGATGGTGCACGCTGGCTGCTCCAATGTCAGGATCTCTGCAGTTGTGTAGCACTTGGACTTTCATTACAATGGCAGGGAAACAAATGTGCATCACTAGCATACAGGAGAGAGAGGAAGTTTTCCTAAGCTGTCATCAAATCCTTTACAAACTTCTCTAAATGGCCACATGATCATTGAGGGTCCCTTTACCCCACTCTGTCCCAGCAAGGGAGATGCCATCAGAGCAGGAAGGGGCTGCTTGACGCACACATGAGGACAGGCAATGGTCCAGGGTGGGAAACTCCACCTAGAAATGCTTGAATATCCCCATTTTCCAGATCAACTCTTCCAAGGAGAAGCAAATCCTGCCCCAATGTGTGTGTCACACAACACAACCCCAGCGATGCTGCTCTAAGGACAGCAGGTTCTGCCCAGAGTGTTCTGGGGACGGGGGGGGGGGGGGGCTCCTCACCTTCTCCCAACCCACCCACAGTGCAGTGACAGCTGGGTGGCCCCTGTGTGTCCCCTGTGTCACTCAGAGGTCCCTCCTGAGCTGTGCCTGGCTTTGCTGCTGTGCCCAGACTCAGTGACTTGTGCAGCCACTTACTGGGCTGAAGGACACAGCTCAACCATTTTACACCGATTTTTGTCACAAAATGTGATACAATGCCGGATCAAAAGACCTCCCAGAATCCGTACGTGTGACAGTGTCCCACTCCAGCTGTGATACAAAGCATTAAGGTAATGACAGCTGCATTCATGCCTGCTACTTTTAGGTCCACCCAGCCCAGAGCAGCTGAGAGGAACAAGGGCTCTCTTCCTCCCACTCCAGCCTCCCCTGAGCCACTGTGAAGTGTTTGCTAATCAAAGAGCTCCTGCAAGAGAGCCCTCCTACCCGGGAGGGCCTGCATCAGAGACATCAGGTCAGGTCATCCACAAAGGTAATGGTGGGGCAAACATCATTCCTGAGCACATCCGTGTCTGTGCACATCTGTGCAGGGGCCAGGCACGCTCTGGGTAAGAGCATCTCCTGTCCAGCTCTGTGCCCTGACCCAGCTGCAGCTGGGAGTGACAAAGCAGAGGAACAAACAGCCAAACCCAGCCCTTTCCTCACGCCCCACAACTTCTCCAGCTCAGGTCCTCGCTCCTCCTTCTTTGTGAAGTGCCAGAGGATCTCACACTGGGTCTGCAGCCACACGATGAGGCCCATGAGCTGCACCCCAAATACCTCTGCTCCCCCTGAAGGCAGGAACTGAGCGGGCAGCCCACCCCCCATATCCACCCTGGGAGGAGTTCTGAGACTTGTCCAGACAAAGCCAACACTGGCAAAAGTCCTGCTTCAAAAGAGAAACTGAGCTGCACAGTCCCAGAGTCCTCCCCTCCCGGTTCACCTTCCTCCACAACTGTGAAACTGCACCCAGGGTGGCAGGGCAAGGTCACAGCACCCAGCTCTGCCAAAGGCCCCTGCGACTCTGCTAAAGCCACCACAGGCTGGAGCAGCCCTCGGGCTGCACTCAAACACATCAAGCATTCAATTCTCATCTAGGGAGCTGGGGAACACCAGGAGAGCCTGGAAGACAAGCAGTTGTGTTATCAGGCATTCATCATCAGGAACGAGAGCACACAACTCAACACGAGTGTCCTCCACTGCCTTCAAGGGCACACGCGCATTGAAATTCCCAGCAGACTCAGGGATCTTGTTTGCCCTTCCATCACAGCCACGGCCAGAAGCTCTGAAGGCTTTCCAGGCAAACCCAGGGGCTCCACCAGCACTGCCAGCCTTGGTTTGCACCTGTGCAGTGCTCTGTGGATGCTCCTGGGAGAGTGATGGAGGGATTTTTGCTATTTATTAATTAGAAGAGCAGTTTACATACTTAAAATCTAAAGGTAGAGGAGATTTTGCTTTTATTTGTTTTCCTTCTTTTATTTCTAAAGTGTTCTAATCATCAGAACTCCTTGCCACAATGAACAACTAGGCAGTTGTCATGTTACCTCAGATGTATCATGGCAAACAGCTAATCCTGTTGGTCATAAATCATGTCCCTTTCAATCTCCATTATATAGCCAGAGCAAATTTGTTATGATGCATGTGTCATTACACACCAATGCCTTTCCATTATCATATAACTGGATACCCCCAAGGTTTGTAATTTGCAGTATAATAGTAATTTTTAAAGAACCATTGATAATCAATAGCTCTCAGCATCACTGTCAGGATCATTTGCAAAACAAATAACAACACTCATCTCTACCAACTTTACAGGAGGGATATTTAATCCCCATGAACTGCATTATATGATGGATAAGCGAGGAATCCTAGACTATGTATCATGTATTTTCCTTGGATTAAATATCACTTCAATCAATGTTGCTCCCAGCTGTACAATGCTGTCTGTGTTTTCACTGGGCAATGCTGAAGTATTGTTTTACAAATTGACATCAGCTACAGTGCTGGGCAACAAAACCCCAGGGCGGGTGCGAGGAGGGGGCACGGCCAGGGGCAAGGCTGACGCGATGCTCAGGGCAGCAGCAAGGCAAGGCTGGGGGCACAGGGGGCTGCAGGACCCCCAAACAGGGCAGTGCTGCACCCTGACCACCACCCTGCTGTGATGGGGTGAGCACAGATGGCTCTGAGCAGGGCAGAGGTGATGCTCCCTCCCTGGAGGCTGCACACACACACACAGCCCTCACCAGGAGCCCTGGTGGGCAAAGACTGAGCCCAGCAACCAGGCATTCTGCCCAAATTCAGCCCCATGTGCCCCTTGGAGGCCAGGGCACCCACAGCTGCTGCCCCTGGTGCAAGGGGAGAGGGGACACACCCTTTTCTCTCCCTTCCCAGCAGAAGCCAGGAGATGGAAAAGGCTTAGAGGACTATCCACATCCATCATCCATCCCTCCCAGTGTGGGTTTGCCTGCACAGACCTGCCCTGGACACCCAGCACAGCCTCTGTGCCAAAATGGAATGAGCAGCAGGAGGAGGTGCAGCTCTCAGCCCCGGGTCCATACAGAGCTGGGGTTTAACCACAGCAACTCCACAAAAGTGCTGTGTAGGGTCAGCTGAGAGGGTCAGCCACTGCCTCACCATCCAACAGGGCAACAAACAGACTGCACTCACTGCTTTACCTTTTCCTTCAGCACGCAGAGGCTGGAATTTGGAAGGCAACTGCATCCCAACCACCCTGCCCTGGCTGTGGTCAGTCTGTCCATCTGCATCCAAAGTCCTGACAACCTTTAATGCAGCTTTTCCATTTAAAAACAGGGGCACAAGCAGCCAGACCCCATGCAAGCAGTGCATGGAGAGCACTCCCAGGGACATCCCTGGCCTTGGGCTCCCTAATGAACATCTCCCAAGTCAGATCAAACACCTCACCTGTGCCTCAGCAGCCTCACAAGCAGCCAGCCCCAGTGACCTGTTGCATGGCCAGCAGTCAGGCAGCACCTGCACCTTCCCTTGCAGATGGCTTTCTGAGGCATTAAATCCACATTTAAATTTCCTACTCAGTTCTGCCTCTCCAGAGCTCTCCAGCAGAGCCCTATCTCGCTCCTTGCAGCTGGAGACACCTTTAGCAAAATCTCCAGCTCCTACTGATGTGGAAAAATTCATGCATTTCTCTCTCCTGGTGTAAGCACGGGTCTGGCATTCACAGCACTTCCCAGAGATAAGCCCCAAATCACTCATCACTAGAAACCCCACACTTGGGTGAGGGCAGACACAGCTGGGATGAAAAAAACCCCACCCCTGGGCCCTAACTAAACACTTCAGCTGCTGGAGATTACACAATCCTATTTAGTTATACCAGAGAGCATTTTTCACAGAGGAAACATCGTCAATCTGGCTCTAGGAAGCCAGTCAAATAAAAAATTTTGGAAGGAAGAGGAAATCCAGCTTGGTTTGGTTCATTTTTAGAGACAAATGTGGTTTAGAAATGGGATTAGCTGGGGTGTCCTGGCACCTCAGCTGGGCTGTGCACTCCTGCAAGCTCCTGGCTGCCCCAAGGAAAATGCCATTAAAGAAAACACAGCTATTTTTAAAGCCAGAAGGACAAATTCTCCTCCCAGTTACACCAGTGACCTTGTGACTCTCCACAAGGTTGGGCAGGCAGAGCTCTGATTTGGGGCTATTTTGAGCATCCTCCAGGCACCCAGCAGGCAGAAAGCACCAAGGAGCAGGATAAGGCCCTTGACTCCAGATAGACCCAACCTGTTAGGACAGCGATAACTTTCACCAAGAATAAAATAACAATTTGCTTTTTAAGTAAAAAAACTCTAAACAACATCACCACTTCCCCCACATGCACATGGGCCTGAGCAGGGCTGGTGCCACCCCCACTCATTCACCACTCATGCACACGTGGTACAAACTCATTCAGGGCTCTTCTGCAGATGAAATATTTAAATGGTTTATACTTTGCTATCCTTTTTAAATAAGATGGAATCACCATAAACAGACTTGAGCTGACTTGCTCTCTCTCTCCACCTTTTTTTCCTTTAATATTCTCCCTGCAGTTTCATTAGGCTGCATCCAGAGTGATTCAGGAGCTTCCTGGGCACAATCCATGCTGGCAAATGGATGGAGCCCCCTTGGGTGTTGCAGATATTGCAGTGGGATGGGGAAGCAGCCTGTGCTCTCTAGAGCAAGCGCACGGCCATGGTGTGACTGAGGGGATGTCACACATGAAGAGAAGCAGAGCCTGGGCTTTCCAGTCTGTGTGTGACCAGCTGGGATGAGCACAACCTGCCTTGCCATCCGACCCAGCCTGTTAGTGCTGCCCTTCCCAAGGGAGCAGCCGCATTTTAGCTGTGGTGACACCAGCAGGAGCAAAACCCAGGGCAAGCTGTCAGACAAGACATGGCCAACATGCAGTGTTGCTGCTGATGTGCTGACATTCCACCCAAAACCTTCAAGAGATCAGGCTCGGAGGAATTTCCCAGCTTGTGTGGTGCAAGGGAGATGTGACCATCACACAGAGGCTTTCTCCCTGCTGCCACGCATCCCAGGAGGCTGCACCAGGAACCCTGATGGACAATGGCTGAGCAAGCAACCAGCCATTCTGCCCAAATTCACCCCCATGTGCTCACATGGAGGAGTCAGCGAATTCAGTTCTCACATGGATTCACCCCCACATGCTCCTTGGAGGGCAGGACACCCTCCAAGGTGTCCCTGGAGCAAGGGGAGAGAGGGTGTTATGAACTTACTTCAGGAGTTCCATACTGTTGTCTCCTTATCACAAAAGTTTCATATCTCCTTGCTGTTTCTCATGGACAGCTCCTCAGAGCACTGACTCTTTATTGTTCCCAAAGCACCCAACTGACCCCAGCTCCCTCCTCAAGGCGCCACCCCACCCCTTTATAGCACTTTTCTTCTCATTGCTTACAGCTGTGGCCTGTTAAAGTCAGGCCCGTTCCTGATCTTTGATAATTTGCCCAGCTGCAACTCCTTAGGGGTGAGATTACTTTCTACACCATCTCTATTTCCTTATATTCCATCCCCCTGCAAGGGGGCACACCCATGGGCAGGGAGGGAAGATGTCTCCCTTCCCTGCAGAAGGAGATGGAGAAGGCTTACAGCTGTGTCCACATCCATATGCATTAGAGAACAGGCCCTGATCCAGCACACGCTTACGTCAATCCGCCGTCACCGAGATTTAGGAGAACATTTAAAATTAAACAAAAATTTCCTTGCGCTGCAAAACTAAGGACAAAGAAAGCGAGGAAGTCTTGTGGGTAGTGCAGAAGCAGGTGTTGGAGGACCTGGACCCAGCAAAGCACCCCAGATAACCCTGGGCATGTCCCTTCCCTTCCAGGTTCACCAACTGAATGCAGCAGCCAGCTCTCTGGATATCATTCTGGTGAGATAAGGGCTCTCAGATGGTCACAGGCAACCTGACCAGCTCAGGAGGTCATTTCTCATCTGGTGCCCATGCCTGGCTCTCTACAAGCTGTGTGCAGGACAGGTTACCTGTAGCTCAGCAGCTCCCAGGACCCCACAGGCCCTGGCTCCGAGGAGCTGCTTGCAATCTAAACCACAGAATAAGTCAGCATCTGCAACAACACTTCAGATTTCACCTGCTGAAAATAAAGACAACAGCTTTTCAAAACAAATGGGGAGAAAAAGCAAGATCAATAAGTGACACACACCTAATTCCCAAGCCAGCCTCATTAAAATGAAGTGTGTTATTCTGTTTACTCCCACAAATTAGAGTTCCAGTGCAAAAGAGAGTGTGCTGTCCTAAGGGCTCTACAAGCTCATGCTGTTTTATGGCTGTTTTGTTAAGACTGGGACTGGAATGGACAAAAAAAAATCATAACATGAATCATCCATTCTTTATTGACAGAGAGGGGGAAAAGTCATGCAGAAAGTTTGGGGCTTTTGCTTAAAGCCAGTGTGGAATTAGAGAACCTGCAAGCTAGTCCACAACTGGAAAGAATTTTAATGTAGAAGAGGACTTTTCTGCAAAACAGTTGGAGAATCATAGAATTATTTACATTGGAAAATATCTCCAAGATCATCAAGTCCATCAGTGAATCTCAAGATTAACCCACAGTAAACAATAAGACAAACTTCTCTGAACTTGCATGGGGCCATGATGTTCACTTTGCTTGTAAGCATTATGGCTGGACTTTGTCTTTTAGGCTATTTTCCAACCTAAATGAATATATGGTTTCTAATGAAGCTTTAATAATCTCATCCCACAGACTTACTTCTCCTTTTTCCTTTACACATGAAGCAGTTACACAAACTCCACAGCCCCATTTCTGCTCCTTTGTGAACTGGGACAGAGGGGGAAATGTGTTGATTTATTGAAGTTTTCCCCTTGCTCCTCTGTGGTGGATGTTCTCCAGAAGCAGTTGCACTATTCCTGAGCCCAGGCTTCAGCATTTCCATGGGCAATGCAAAAAAGGAGCCAGGATAGGTGAGCAGCAGCAGAGGGGCTCAGCAAGGTGTGAATCCCCATCCATCCTGTGTGCAGCCCTCATTTCCAGCACAGCTGGGCAGAGGCAGAGCTGCTCTCCATTGCCCTCTCAGTGCCCTGCTCTGCTGCACAGCTGGCAAAGCACGGCCTGGGCCAGGTCCCTGCAGCCCCTGGGGACAGAGGCTCAGACCCAGGCAGCACAGAAGTTCAGTGGTGCCAGAAAACACAAGAGACTGGCTTGAACACCGAGATTTTAAACACAAAGAGATTTCCAGCAGCTCTCCACCCTCCTTGGGCTGCACACCAGACTTTGCAATTCATTGTTCAGCACCACCTTTCCCTAGGAGAGCACTGGAAGTGACACCCCTGCTTTTACTCCAGGCCAGGCACAAATTTCTCAGCACAATGATGAAAAGAAACTACTTCAACTTCTCAAGTGTCCCAGGCCTTTTTCTGGTAACCAGACTGAACAATTGTTTATCCTGGAGAGGAAAGGGTTAATTAATAAAGTCCCTGGGCTACACAACTACGACCTCCTGCTTGGTGAGCCACCAGCATCAAAGGAACCAGCAGTGAGCTGAAGTTAAGACATTTATCCTTTGACAATTCTCCATTGCAACAACTTTATTTTGATGATACGGGATGATTAATGCTTACAGCCACTGTCATTTCCTTTGATAGATTTTTGGGGCTGTGGAGTGACATTTGCTCAATGCTCCATTCCTGAAAAGCTGCACTCATTGTAGCATGGAGGAGAGGGATGCTCCATGCATCAGCCATCAGTTACCTGCCTCTGCCAGCTGCAGGTGGCCAGGAGAGATACTGTGAGGAACTGGGGGGTGCTTACAGAAAGCTGTGACTGGTAAAGGCTGTGGAGCAAGAGGAGAGTGTGTTAAACAGCCAGTGCTGTAAGAAATTGTGAGTTTATCTTTCTCAATAGAAAGAAAGGAGACAGTTGGTTGCAAACACCACAGCCAAGAGCTGCAGCAGACTTTGCTGTTTTGCCACAAACTGGAAGAGCAGATCCTGAGAGAGACTGTCCGGGGCTGAGTGGCAGCCACAGCAAGCTCTCACAACTGCTCCTGAAGGCAAAACACATCCAAAAACTCAGACTGATCAATCAGTAAAACAAGACAGACAAATGCCTCAACTCTAGCCTTCGCTAACGGCAAAAAAATCCAACCTAACTTGGAAACCTTAATCTTAACCTGTTCACCTCTGAGCTCCCCCCACCTGTAACATGAGAACAGGAATCATTTCCCTCACCCGGCTGCTGCAAGGTTCTCCTAATCAATCAGCTCATTAATTCATGCAAAGCATGAGACAGGCAGCAGATGGATGGCTTTACACAATAGTGTTTTCTACAGTGAAATATTTCTACTTAATTCCCCACCAGCAGCTGCCTGCCCACTCTCATCACACCAGCACGGAGTGGTCCGGGCTCACACAAGGACACCCGTGAGGTCCAGAGCAGCAGAATCTCCTCTGGATCCAAACAGCACCTGGTGCCACATGGAATTCCCTGGCTGGAGACACCCTTTCCACAAGGGCTTCTTCACAGACTTGATTTTGCTCATATTTAAAAGCTGTCTCAGGAGCGTAATGATTTTAAATTCACTGCGCGCCGCAGTCAATCAATGGAGCGGCGGCTGCCGGTGCCTGGCGAGCAGGCGGTGATGAATGGGCCTTTGGAGGCTGCTCCCTCGCCTCCGAGCCACAGCACAGCGTGGGCAGAGGGCGGGGAACAGGAGCAAAGCCAGGAACAAAAATTAAAAGGAAGAAATGGGGTGGCAGGTAGGAAAACCCAAAGTGTGAAGTTGGACAAGTGTTGCTCTGGAAGGCGTCGCTTGGAGCGAGCAGTCCTGGCTGGCCTTGGTCTCCCTGATCAGTGACCATCCTACAACTCGAATAAACCAGGTAACACATTTGTTTCATAATGCTGACCCCAAGCCTGGCTTGTGGCGAGGCCCAGAGCCCTGGCACCAGCCCCCAGCTGCCCGTGTGCCACTGACCCAGCGCTGCTTTCCAGGAGCTGCCCAAGAACAAACGCCCGAGAGCAGCTCTCGGGAGCACACCCTCCCTGCAGACAGAGCACTGAGGGGCACAGCAGCAAAGTGCTGTCCCTCAACCTTTCCCATGCAGAAGCAGGCAGACCAGCCCCGTGGAGCGACAGACAAGCCCCACAGAGTGGCACACAGCTCCCTGTCCCCCATCCCTACACAGTGCCAGGGAGGAGCAGCCCTGTGCATCGCACTCACCCCAGAGGGACAGGGAGCACCCATCCCTGCAAGTACCAGGACTGTCCAGAGAGGGGAAAAAAATCAAATAATCCCATTTGGGGGAGCCCAAAGGGCCTAATCCTGCCCCAGCATGCTGCAGATCGCCCTGCTCTACGGAGAACAGATGCTGCTCAGCATTCAAAAGGAGCTGCTTCAGATCTGGGCTCTTTTTCTCCCTCTTCCTCCTATTACGGGGTCAGGTCAGTGCTGTGCAGCCTGTCAGCGTAAAAAAAAAAAAAAAAAAAAATTAAAAAATCATAATTCAGAAATCTGGTATTCCCAAAGAAGCTGCAGTTTGTGCATGAGCATCACAGCTGCGTGTTACGAGTCTCACAAACCAGAGAGGGGAAAGAGTCGAAAATCAAACTCACCACACCAGCAAAATAAAAATATGACGCAGTAAATTAATGATGTTGCTCCAATTTGAGAAAACACTAATTAAGAATGTGTAATTGAATTAATGCATTATTTAGAAACCCCAGCAAATCCTGAGTGGGAATATAAATACATTATAGGGTTCCTTTGACATTAAGTCTCTCTCATACCTCACTACCCACAATTTATTTTAATGTCACCCGAATCTCCAGATTTATTTATGTCCTTGCCATTGACCACTGCTTTACATTTATCCCACATATCAATATCCTCTCTCCTCAATTCCACACACTCAAGTGCTCCATATGGGGTGGTGATCACCATTTGATAAGTCATAAGTAAGTGCAATTAATTAGCTCAGCTCATCAACCACTTCCCCTCCCAATGCCCTGCAGCCACAGATCTGGGTCTAATTTGTTTAGAGCCTGGAAAAACATCAAATACCTCATTAGAAAATAAATCCATCTCCTAGAAATACATTTTTTCTACAGCTTCAAGTGTCAGTTTGCTCCATGTTACACTGGGAAAGGCCCTGCACATGCAGAATCTAAACCCAGCCCAGAACAGGTCAAGAAACCAATATCATCACATTGTGAAAATAGAAGAAAACAGTATCTCAGGGAAAAGGGGGGGAAAGTCAGCCCCTCAAATGTCTCACAGCACCTGTGAAATGCCCTGAGATCATGCATTTGCAGCTGGGATGGTTTAGGAGAGCTTTGGGTATTTAGCAAGAGGCTTTACAAACATTATTATCCCCTCATTTTGAGCCCTTCAGAGCAAGGGCTAGAGTTCTTATTACCATTTCTAGGAAGAGATACAAATACACCAAAAAGAAAGAAAGAAATCCAGTTAAATTGTTCAAAACTGCTAAAGACTCTTTTAAGGAAAGGAGCAAGAAAAAATAATGCAGGCAAATCCAAGTTCACAGATGTACATATGGCTCTGGGAAACGGAAAAAAAAAAGCAGCACTAAAGTGCCTTGTGTTAGGTATGATCATATACTGTAGCAAAATATGCATGCTGTTTATAAAACATATTGGAAGACTTTTCCCTATAAGATGCCACGGAGAGTATAAAATTTTATGATCTCTGCCTGTCCATTTTACAAAGATATACACAAACAAGTAGCCAAATCTGCCTGCAGTTTAACTCCATTAAATCCAATGAATGAGTTTGGCCCATGAAAACTCTGCACTTACTGTAATAAAGTTAAAAGCTGATAGCAGCTGATACAGTAAAACACATACATTTCCATACACTTATTCCTGCAGATTTAAAAATACGAATGAGTTCAGAGATTGCCCTTGTCCAGCTCATAAAGAAATGCTGGAATAGGAAAGAAAAAAAAACAGATCTTGGAGATTTTCCCACTGACTCCCTCTAAGCACAGAGGAGAGAGGGGTAGGGGAAGCCAGCAGAGTTGTGGTCATTTGGCTTTTCTGGGAGCCCTGAACACATCAAATGTGTGTGTTAGAACAAACCCCCGATGGTTTGGTCCCCAAGAGGGGCAGGACTCACCCGGCAGGAGCAGAGGCCACAGCCCCGGGACCATTTCTCCCTCATCAGTGCCCAGACAGGACAAGGAGCTCTCAGGGCACAGATGTGGGATGCTCTGCTCCCTGAGGGAGCTGTCCACACTCCCATCAGCTGAGGGCTTTCCTCATGAGCACTGGTTCTACAGCCACTGGGCCATCTTTAACTGTGCCTTGAACCTCACATTGCACAGGGGACCAGACCAGGTAGTGCCCAGGCCAAGCCCAAACAACAGATTTGAGCCTGCCCTGACTGACAGGCATTTTGGGTTTGGTTATTGAGGTGCAGCTTTCTCGCAGGCTCCTGCCATAACCACACCAAGCCCCATCTCCACCTCCCCAGCTTCCTTACCCAGGCTCCTAAACCCCCTGCACCTCAGTGCCACCTCCCCCAGAGCCTCCTGCCCCAGCTCCTCGTGGTGCAAGGAGGCTCCAGGTCCCCCTCACCTGGAGCCGACTCCCCCAACTCCTCTCATTGATATTTATTATTATTTGCTGCTATTACAGAGATGTCTCAGAGACTGAGATAACGCTCGTGCTGGGTACGCACACTCCCCACTCCAGCAGCCAAATAACACCACACAAATCATTTCATGCTCTTTGCCCTCTTTTTCCCCACTGAGCCTCCAGTCCCTTCACCCCAAGGTCCTCACAGACCTGCTGCTTTCACAGCTCTGCCTCCGTCCTCACTCACAGTTTGGGCAGTGTATGACTCCATACTGTCCCATCCAGCTCCACACAGCTCCTCTCCTCCTCATCAGCCTCCTCTGGGCCCAGTTTACTGCTGGCCATCACATCTCCATCTCCTCACACCAGATATTCCACCCCTGTGCTGTCCTGATATCAGGCTCACTCTAACCGTCCCCAAGCCCTGAGTTTGCAGCACCAAGAAAATCCAGCAGCTGCACAAAGTCATGCCAAGCACTGCTCAGGGCTGTGCTCCTTGCTCGTACCCCCTTTAGAGTCTCCACAGCAGCTTCCCATCTCCTCAGCCCTGCACTCACAGCCTTGTTGGTGACTCCACAGCAGCCTCCCCACTGCCCAGAACAGCACAGCTGACCTGCAGCAAGCCCCCAGCCCCACATCCTCTCCTCCTGAGGCTCCTCCCTGCCCAGATAAGCTCCTTCACAAGTGCCTCTGCTCCACCAGACTTCCCAGTGCCCTTTGCTGAAAAACCACATAATCCCAGACTTTTGCTTCACCTGGAGCTAACACCAATTCACAGCACATGCTGGCAGCTGGGATGCTGCAGGTGATGCTGTGCTGCTGGGGCTTTTTCAGCATGAAATCCTGGTCCTGGAGCAGCCAGCAGAGCTGAGCATCCCAACCAGCACGGCTGGGTGCTGCTTTCTGTGTCCCTCTGGAATGCAGGGCTTCACTGACACAATCCACTCACTTATCCCCAGCACATTCATGGAGAAATAAGTATTGGAAAAAACTGCCCAAGGATGGGGCTGAGACTTGACAAACAGATGGGACAGCTCTGGGCTCTCCAGGGCATGGACCTCGTGTCCCGTCCCCATCCCAGTTCCTCCAACCTCAGCTCTACACCCAGAGCTCAGCTCCTAACTCTCACAAGCACTGACCACGTCCTTCTGTTTGCATGCATCGTGCACTCCTGTGTCTGGCACAGACAGGAGAACTGGAATGCACAATCCACAGCTCACAGTAACAAACCTTGCACCTAGAACAAGCCAAAAGCCTGACCTTTCACAGCTAGGCATCCTGGTGAGAGGTTAGATCTTGTGTTTTCTGATCATCAAACAGGGAAGCATTAGCCAGACAGGGAGAACAAGCTCTTATCTAGACCTGATTTCTCTCCCCTCCAGGGGATCCTGTAGGATATTTCAGTTCTCTCTCGCTCGCTGTATGATTCTTCCCTCCCCCAGCAGCTTGAAATCAGCCAAATTCACAATCTAATCTGGCCAGGAGTCAAAGGGGAGAAAAATCAAGCCCTAATGCGGTGACTTTGAATGGGGAGCCGAAGCCAATCAGAAAGGCATTATTGATCCTGCTCGGAGCACCTCGGTCAGGCAGGGGGAGGCTGCGGGCAGCCGCAGAGCAGAGCTGCCCACCGCAGCCAGCCAGGGCTGCCCTGCCAGGCCTGCAGCGCTCCCGGCAGAGCTCCCAGCGCCTGCCCGGGCTGGCAACCGGCACGACGAGAGCACCCACCGGCCCTGAGCCGCCAGTGGGGAGAACCAGCCCCTTGCGAGCATCTCCGGCCCCGGGTGAGCATCACCAACCCCGGGCGGGCACCACCAACCCCGGGGGAGCACCACCAGCCCCGGGTGAGCACCACCAACCCCAGGCGAGCATCACCAGCCCCGGTTGAGCATCACCGGCCCCGGCTGAGCATCACCGGCCCCGGTTGAGCATCACCGGCCCCGGCTGAGCACCAGCCCACGTGTGTGCGGGAGCGTGCCCCGGGTGCTGCCTGCAGCGCTGTGTTTGTGTGCAAACACTTGCAGAGTGCATCGCCCTGGCGTGGGCCCGTCTGCGGGAGCCAGGCTGCTCCTCGGGACGGGCATTCCAGCGGCGTTAGTGCGGGGCAGCTCTGCGGGAGCGCCAAGGGCAGGGCAGGGCAGGGTGTCTGTGTATAGGGGTACCTGTGCCGCACAGCGAGCAGGGACAGGCAGCGGGTGGCTCAGCGCGGGCAGCGGGGCGAGCGAGGATGGACAGCAGCCGGACAAGGCTGAGCTCGGCTCTGGGCATCCCTGGGTGCGATCCCGGTGATCCGGCCCGCGGCAGCGCTGGCTCCCGGCTCCTCTGCCTTATGTAACCGCGGCAGGGACGGAGCGCCGAAGGGGGATGGAGAGCGGGGGGAGAGGAGCTCCCCGCTGAGCCCCGAAGGCAAAGGGGCCGCGGCACAAGCTGCACATCCCCGGCAAGGTAACTCCAGATGCCCGGCCGAGTGGCACTGGCACCGGGCAGGCTGGCCCGGCTCGGGGCTGCCCCGGTGCGGAGCCGCTGCCCTGCCCGGAGCCCTCCACAGCCGGCGGGCTCGGGGCGGAGGTACCGGGGGAGGAAAGGAGTCCTAGGAAGTTTAGGGACTCCACATTTTGCAAGGAGTCAGGAGGAAAACATGCTTCCTAAAAAAAAAAAAATAATACCCAAACCCATGCAGGGTCCCGGCAGCTCCTGTCCCGCTTTGGCTGTGCCCCCAAATCTGCCATCCCGGGCACGGCCGTGCTGCACCGGCACCCCCTTACCTGCCGGCGTCATGTCTGCTGCTGCCTGCCCTGCTCCGGCTCTTCCTCCTCCTCTCCTTCCTCCTCCTCTCTCCCTCTCCCTGCTGCTTGGGGCTCTTTATGGAGATTCATTCATTCATGCCTTCCCATCGGTCCCTCAGCCTTTCCCTGCCTCCCGGAGGCAGACCGTGTGACGCCTCGCCCCTTTCCAGCCACTTTCTGTTGTCACAGAGCGGCGCTGCCCCGGCCCGGAGCGGCGGCCGGGCTGGGACACGCGTGGGCAGCACCGGGCCGGGGCGAGGGGCGTGGGCGGGCGTGGGCACGGCACCGACCCGCCCTGCTGGGTACACGCTGTCTCTGGCACCCGGAGCAGCTCGGCCCCACGGCTTTCCGCCCTGCCCATCCCCATGGCGAGCCGCTGCCCATCGCCGCTGGCTCGCACTGAACAGCGGCTCTGCGGAGAGGGCCCGCACTCCCGGCCGCTCTCCGGGCAACCCTCGCCCTTTCTTTCCCTCTCTGCTCGCCCCTCCATCCTATTCCAGCTCGTCTTTCCTTCCCCTCTCCCGCTGCCTCCGCATCCCGCTCCCCGAGCGCTGCCCCATGCCCGGCGCTGCCCGGAGCGCTGCCCCAGCTCGGAGCGGGGTGTGCGGGGCCGGGGCTCACCGGGCACCCGCCAGCCCCGTGTCCTTCCCACCCCACCCCCGCAGGCCGCCCTGACCCGGGGGACTCGCTCCTGCAGCTCATGGGGCAAACTTCATCCCTGCTCCAGCCTGGTCCCCCCACTGCCCAGCGCTGCACTTCGGGGGGCTGGGGACAGCTCCAGGTCCCTACAGACAGCACCCCCGCTGCCATGGCAAACCCGGAGGGTCTGGAGGAGTGTGAGCCCTGCTCGGTGTCAGGCAGCACGGCGGGAGGTGCTGACGGGGGATTTTAGGTGCTAAATTCGAGAGGAATGCCTCGTCTCTGCGAAAGCAGAGGGTTATTCTTTCCAGGCAGGCAGGGCGGAAAAAAACATGCTTTTTAATGACATCGTCGGAAATGTGAAGAGCAGCTCCCGGGTTTTGGCGCTGCCACAGCATCGGAGCGATAAACCCTTAACTTGGGGTGAAACCCCTTAAAAACCTTCCCAGGAGCGCCCCGCCCGCTCCCGTTGAGCCGCGCCGCTCCCGCCGCCGGTGCCACCCCCTTTGCATCGGTGCCATCAATTTCTATTAACGATCGCTTTATTCACCGCTGCAAACTTCTAAATATTTAATCCAGCGCGAAGCGGCGGCGGAACGCGCGAAGCTGACGGGAGGAAGGAGGCGAGTCCCCGGCCGGGGAGGCGGGAGCGGCGGCTCTGCCCAGGGGGAACCCGGTGATGCCAGTCCCCCCCGTCCCCTCCCTCCCTCCGCGGGGCTTTCCCGGGGCTGCAAATCACAGCCTGGACGTGGGCAGCACCGCAGGTCCCGAGCCGGAAAGGCAGGGATGAGCGGAGGTGCGGAGGATTCCGTCCAGGGAGAACTGGAGGAGGGAAGAACTGCGGGGGGACCCCCCGGCATGTCCCCGGCACCGGAGGGTCCCGCCGCGCACGGGACGAGCAGCCACGCTCCACATGGAGCGGGATGAGAACCGGGGACCGCCGAGGTTTGGGCTGTTGGAGGCATCCTGCCCAAGGAGCGGAGGCTGCCCGCATCTCCCCGGCATCCCCGGGTTCCACGCACCGCCCCGAGCACCCCTAGACCCGGCCCAGACTCGTTTAAAACACAACCAAAAAATTCTTTGGCAACTCCGCTGCGCCGACGGGCGAGTGCCCGGTCCGACGGGCGAGTGCCCGGTCCGACGGGCGAGTTTGCCGGCGCTTCGTGCTCTGCTTGTGTTCAGGAACCGAGACGGAACTTTACGGCAACATCTGTCATTATAATTAAAACTGCAACACACCCTCCGGGAAGGAACGCGTTCCCGCGTCGTCGTGTGTCCGTGCCACCCCCCATATACACACACACACACACACCTCCACTCCACCGCCACCCTTTTCTAAAAAAAAAATACAACAACCAACCAAGCGAAAGCGGCTCAAACTCTCAGGCGGGCGCCTGCCCCCCGCCTCCCCCGAGCCATCAGCAGTCGCACCCGGCGAGGTCCCGGGGACCGTCCCCCTCTCCGGAGCACGGACACCCCCCCCTCGCCCTCCTCCACTAATTTTCTTTAATTAAAGCTCGATGTGCGGCGCGTTTGGCGAGGAGGACAGAAATAGCCGCCGAGGGAGCGCGTGTGGGGGGAGGCAGGTCCCAACTGCCGGCGTGGGAATGCAGAAGGGATTGGGGGGGCGGGGGGAGCGGAGCCGGGGAGCGGCTCTGCCACAGCTCCCGCCCCGAGGTTCGCGGCCTCCGGGGTTATTTGGGGTGAGGGCGGCGGTCTCCCCTGTCCGAGCGCTCCGTGCGGCGCTGCGGCGACCCGGGCGGAAGACCCCTGCCCCCGAGGCGATGCTGCTGCCCGCGGCACCGGCTCTTCCCCCGGAGCACCGGAGCTCCCCGCAGGCAACAGTTGCAGGGGCTGCCCCGGGGGATGCTCCGGCTCGGAGGGAGACCCCGAAGTGGGGATCCCGCCTGGGCGGGGGAGGGAGCGCGGCCCGAGCGGCCGCAGGGGTTCCCGGCTCCGTGTCCCCGGAGCGGCTCCGCTCCCGATCTCCCGCTCGCCCCGGGGATGAGCACAGCGGGGCAGCCCCGGCCGGACCGGGGACTCCTCGCCCGCGGAGGGGAGGGCGCCCCGCTCCCCCCGCCGCCGGCGCCGCGCTCCCCTCCCTCCGGAGCCCCAGCTGGGCTGCAGCCGCTAAAAGTTTGGCGGCACGGAACGGCCGGCGGGGGCTGCGCGGGGCTGCGGGCGGCGCGGGGCGGCAGCGGGCGCGGGGCCGGAGCGGAGCGGGGCGGGGGGCTCCGCTCGGGCTCCGCTCGGGCTCGGGGGCGGCGCGGGGGGCCCGGCCGGGCTGCGGCGGGGGACGCGGGCGCGTTTACCTGCTCCGGAGGCGGCTCCCGGCGCTCGGCGGCGCGCCCAGCCCCGAAGCGCGGTGATGGGCGGCGGACGCACCCGCGGCTGCGGCTCCCCGCGCCCTTCCGAGCGGGCGGGCCGGGGGCAGGAGGCGGGCAGGGAAACGCAGCCGGAGCCGAGCAAATCCCAGCGCTGGAGCCCGGCCTCCGAGAAGAGAAGGGCTGCAGCTCCTCACTGCGTCAGGCGAAGAGCCCTGCCCGTGCAGGCGGCGCCGGGCAGCGCTGCCAGGCCCGGGGGGCTCCGCCGGCTCGGCTCGGCTCGGCTCGGCTCGGCTCGGCTCGGCTCGGCTCGGCTCGACGCGGCTCGGATGGGACGGGATGGGCACGGCGCGGCTCGGCTCGCTGCGGGCCGGGGGCAGGGGTGCGGTGGGGCACGGCACGGTTCGGCTCGGTACGGCCTAGCACGGTCCGGTACGGCTCAGCACGGCCGCTTGGGCTCGGTTCCGGCTCGGCACGGCACGGATCGGTTCGGGAGAGCTCTCCGGGGCTCGGTGACGGCCCGGTGCCATAAACGGCTCGGCCGGCAGAGTCGGGCTGGCACCGGGGGCTGTGGGTGACACTGCGAGTGTGACACGGGGTGTGTGACACTGTGCGGTATACCGTGTGTACACAACACTGTATTTGTGTCACTCGCGTGTGTGTGACACTGCCTGTGCGAGTGCGGGGCTGTGAGTGTGCAGGGCTTGTGAAGGTGTGAGTGTCCGAGTGGGGACATCTGCCTGTGTGTGTGTGTGTGTGTGAGTCAGTGGTGACACCCTGAGGGGGTGCAGGGGTGATCGTGTTGGGGTGTGTGAGTGTGTGTTGGGGTGTGTGTGTGTCTGTGTGTTGGGGTGTGTGTATGTCCGTGTGTTGGGGTGTGTGTGTCCATGTGTTGGGATGTGTGTATGTCTGTGTGTTGGGGTGTGTGTCCATGTGTTGGGGTGTGTGTCCGTGTGTTGGGGTGTGTGTATGTCTGTGTGTTGGGGTGTACCTTTGCAGTGGGAGAGTGCAGGGTCCGGGCTGAGTCTGTGTGTCTATGTCTGTGTGTCTGTATTTACACACACAGGTCTGTGTCTCTGTGAGCTCTGTGAACATCTCTGTGCGTCCCCATGAGTGCATGACATCCACCCCACCCCTCACACAAAACCTCCAAACCTCCGTGGGCCAAATCCGGGCAGCACCAGGAGATGCAGGGAGCTCGAGGACTGGGACTGGAGAGACAGGACCAGCCCTGACACTGCTGGGGCTGGACCACGACCCCTGCCCACAGCTCCCAGGGGTCCCTAGCCCCCTGTGCTCAGCCCTTCCCAGGCATCCTCCTGCCTCAGACCTCCCTTCCCCTGTCCCACAGGCTGCCATCCTGCCTCCCCATTTTGGGCAGGATTTTTATGCTGTTTTAGCAACACAACGCACCTTCAATCAGGATGATTAAAGTGTGGCTGGCACTGAGCTGGCCCTTGGAACAGAAGTGCTCTTCTCTCTCCCCAGGCGCTGTCATTTGAGGTAAGGACTGGCCCGTGTATTTTTTTGTGATGTTTTGAGGTGTCTCAAACCATCTCCAAAACCACCTCCCAGCCAGTGATTTCCTTTTGCAGCCCTGTAAGGAGGTGGAAGAGGAGAGAGAAAAGGATGGGTGCAGGAGAGAAATTTTACTCCATTCAATTTAATAGCAACAACACCAACACCACCACAGCCAAAAAACCTGAAGCGTGGAGTAATAGATCTGGGAGAGAGCCTGGGAACAGGCAAGCGATGGCCCCTCTCCAAATGGCAGCTGGCAACCTGGCACAGCACTCAGCTGCATTAGACACACAGCCCAGGGAAGTGCCCATGGGAGTGCAGGAGATACCCTGCACGATGGAGAGGATGGGCACGGAGAATGCATCCAGCATCCTCTCTGGCACAGCTGTGACCCAGTCCCCAGGGGCTTGCTCTCTGGGTGAGTAGGTTGATCCGAGGTTCTCCCATTCCCCTTTGCCATCAGCACCTGTGCTCATGCCCTTGAAGCATGGAAAACCCCTTCCTCCCTGGATCAGGGATATCCCATTCCCCCACATCCCATGGGATGCCCTAAAGGCAAGGAATTCCCACTGAAATTGCTCTGGACTCATAAATGCCCAGGCAATGACATGAAATAGCAGGGGCCACCGTGAGGGTGGCTCTGGGGTCAAATGTCCTCCTGGGGAGATGACAGATAAGAGGTCCCATCCCTCCTCTGCCTTTGCTGGAGAAGGAGCAGACTGGATTTCCTGGCCAGGGAACAGATTCTGCCAGGAGCAGGGTGCTCTGGGGTGCGGCCCCCACATCTGTGCCACACAAACCCTGGGCCAGCCACAAACACTGAGGGCTCAGGCCAGCCCTGGAGCTGCAGCTGGAAGAAGAATTGCCCAGAGGGGACACGGATGCCACTGGCACCATTAAAGATCTTCACCTATGGAGATCAGCACTGAGGGAAGATTTGCCAAAGGCTCTTTGAACATTTCCTGCCTTTGTCCCTGATCCTCAGGATTGCTTTGGGAGAGGCAGCCCCAAAACCTCAAGCCTCACCCATGGATCAAGGACAGGCTTTTTAAGCAGCAGCATTTCTTCCAGCTGCCAGGTCAATGGGGGGTGGAAAGACTTGGTGCAATCAAACAACTTTGCAAACCAAGATAAATTAATAAAAGGAGTAAGTACTTCTGAGCAAGCTGTTCCAGTTCTTCTGGGAGGAAGTGACGCCAGTCCAGACTCTGGCCCCTATATTTAGTAAAAATCTAAACCAGACATTGATAATATTATTAAAGACAGGAAGGAGTAAAAGAAGACGTAGCCATGCTGGGATGACTGATCTATTTATGAGGGATGGCAGGGGGAGGGCTGTGAGAAATGTGTCTGGGGTCAGGAGAGCTCCTGTGAGCCCTTCCCCTCCACCAGCAGAAGGTGTCTGACACAGCAGGCTCAGGCAGCCCTAACCCACTTTAACAAGGAGACAGAGGTGGTTAATGAAACACTGGCTGCTTCCCACGATGGTGTGGAGGGGGAATGGGAATGAGAGCTCCTCTGCTGCCTTTTTGAGAATCACCTGGAAAGAAATGCTGGCCAAGGGACAGAGTGTTGGCTGGGCACTGCTCCATTTGCCCATGCAGAACGGGGAGGTGTTGAGTAAGATAAGGAAACAAAGTGTGACTTTGGGTAGGTGATGTCTCCGCTGTCCTTGCTCAGGGCAGGGACTGAGTTGTTCCCCTGCAGTGCCCACAGCAGCAGGGCTTGACTCTGGATCCTCCTTGTGTCACAGAGAGTGTGACAAGCTGGCGTCCTTGCAGAGAGGGAAGGGCTCACCAAAACGGGGGGGTTTGGAGGGAAAGGTGGTGATGTGACAGCTGTGGGACTGCCTCTGTGCAGAGCCTGGGAGACAGCCACAAATCCCCACCACACAAGGGATGGAGGTCTGGTGTACCTTGCTTGGTTATACTGTTCATCTCCTCCCAAAAGCAGTGGCTTCAACTGGCTTTAAATTCCCCAGCACCTGGAGCCCCACAGTAAGACCAGCAGTGACCCACCTGACACAGAGGGTGACAATCCAACCAGCCCTGCTCCACCTGGGACCCCCACAAGGGCTCTGCCTCCAGCTCCCCTCTCTTCTGAGGGCATCTGAAATATGCACACACATTTTCCCCACAACGGGGAGCTCTTATCAGAAAGACGGAAGATCCTTGCAGAAGGGTGTGATCTCCCCCTTTGCATCCCCACAAGACTGGCTGCTGTCCCCTGGCGTGGAGGGTGAGTAGAGGTGCCCAACCATGAGTCACCATCCAGTAGGATGAGGGGATGCTGCTCTGCAGTACCCAAGGATGCACCAGCTTGGCTGTGGGTTACTTGACATCCAAGGGATATTTTTTTTTTTCAGCCCGAAATGCTTTTTCACTGCTGTTGTCAAATCCTATCTAAAAATCATCAGATTAATTAGAAAACAAAAAATGACATTTTATGGGCTGTTAGTGCTGTAAGTGGACTAAGGCCTTATGGTATTTAGAGAATGTTTGGAAAACAACTGCAATATTTACATCTGGGAAAGTTACCAGGCCCAGGCAGAAGCTGCATTTCAAAACATTTTTGTTTAACATACTCAGCCTTGGTGATGACAAATATTACTGCACATCATTACTCCAATTTTTCAGGGCATTAATACCTCATCCATTGCAAATCACATCTGCTGTAGACTTGGCAGCTTGGATGTGTTTTTATAGGTCCCCATTTGTTCTGAGCTTCTCTTTCAGTTTTGACTTTGAAACTCCCAAGAAGTCCATGAAAGTCAGTGAGAGGTGACAGCAGTGGGAGCAGGGGACTCCTGCCAGCCCACAGCCCAGGTGCAGAGTGATTGTGCATCCTGAGCTGCTCTGCTCAGCACCTGCAGCTGGTGGGGACATCCAGGACTGGCTTGGTCTCTGGTTTTACCTTTACTTGCTGGGCCTGGCAGCTGAGATGTCCATGAGGATGGTGCAGTTCCCACGTAGCCATTCCCACCTCCCAAAGCAGAGACACCTCCCCATCCTGTGTGCTGCTTGTATTGACCACTGACTCTGAAAATGAGTTTCATTTGGTCCTTGTTGGTGCTGATCTCTGCCTCCCTGCTGTGCTTGCATCCCTGTGGAGCCTACATCTGCAGCTCTGGGCTCAGTGCAGCACGGCTGGATGTCCTTCACCGAGGCCCCAGGGGACTCATCCCACTGTTGATGGTTTCTTTTGGACCTTCTGGATACCTTGACATGCTATTGTAATGCAGATTGCACAGTGTCTTCCTCTTGGGGACTCCAAGAAAGTAGACAGAGTAAATAATTCAAAATGAGCAAATTCTTTCAAGATATTTGTCTTCTTTTTTTTTGTTTTTTTTTTCCTCTGTCTCACATACATTGTCCATGAAGAAAATGACGAATTCTCCAGTGCACTTGTTAGGTGCTATTCACAAGTCTTTTTGGAGACTAACTCTCAGCTTGTGCATGCTTTCAAAGCAAGGAGTCTGTCACCAAACCTTCAAGTGGCAATTTGATCATGGTCCAGCAAAAGACACATTTCAAACCATGCACCCCGGGGCAATGTCCAAAATCCAGCCTGCACGCTTAGCCATGTCCAAACAGCAGGGTGTGGAGAGGGAAGCCTTGTCTCTGCACAGATCCAAGCACAGATATCATGAACCCCAGGTTTACAAGTGGTCACTGGTTTGGGGGCTTCATTCAAGACATCAAAGCCACACTGTGGGTACCCAAGGTTCAGTCTCCTTTGGGGTGGTGATGGAGGAAAGTCAGCCTGACCCTGAAGGCCTTCACAGCAAAACCCTTCCTTGGCTGCTGTTCATTTGGTTCTCCCACTCTCCTGATGTCCATGAGGATACCTCCAGTGACCCTTTGCTTGAAGAGTCTCACCTTGTCATGCATCATCTGTTCCTCAAAAGGCAGAGCCAGTTCCAGGCCTGTCAGTGGCATTGGCCAAACCAAGTGATGCTGTTCAGGGCTGTCATTAAAATGAAGCTATTCACTTTTGCCAAAGCCATCCCTGAAGCTGATTCCAGCAAGAAAGGTTGACAGGGAGCACACGCCTGCCTTGGAGACATGTAGATGCAGCAAGACTTTCTTTTTATTTACAGAGCATCAGATTGCACATTCCCTAAGAGCTCTGATTCATCCCTCTCAAACCCTAGAACAAATATTCCAAAATCAGTCTACGGCATGGGGACAGGCTTTGTTCAGTGCTTTGAAAGAGAGCAGGTAAAGTCATTACCCTCACTTTGCATAGCAAAAAATGATATGCATAAAGCTGCATAGAACAACCCTGCAAAGCTCAAAGGAAACAAATGGGCGACTTGCACCATGAATTTCAATGGGACTTTGTGCCGCCAGGATAATAGCCAGGGAGACAGTGAAATATTGCATGGAGAGACAGTGGGCAGTAAAAACATGTTCAACTTGCTAATGCAGTGGAATATCCTGCAATATCACACGGGGGGAGATTGCAGAGCAGTTGTGAGGGGACACAGATCAGCCTGGGAGATAATGGATTCCAGGACAGGAATCAATTGGGATGGTAACTGCAGGGATCTTTTAAACACAGGGAATCGCCCTGTGCCTTCTCTTTGGAGCTGCCCCCATGGCTTGAAGAGCTATTTATCCAGCTTGCCTTGCAGGCAGAACCTGGTTTGCAGGGAGGTCTCCAGCCAATTTTTCACATGGGTTAACTACAGCCCTAGGAGCGCTCGACCTGGGACGGAGATCTGTAGCCAAGTTTCTGATTATTATTCCCAGCAATTGCCTTCACCCTGATCCCTGGCTGCCAACCACAGCCTGCCTCAGGTTCTCCCCTTCCTGTGGTCCCAAGCAGGAGAGACAAAGCAGAGCCCAGGGAACCCCAGCACAGGCTACAGCATCCCAACAGCATCCCAGCAGCATCCCAGCTCCATGGGGATGGTGTCCCAAAGCATCTCTCTCCCAAAGCATCTCTCCCTGCTCCCCCAGCTGTCCTTGCAGGATGCCCTGTGGGCCCTGGGCTCAGCAAAATCTCTAAATATAGACTGAAGAAAATCATCCTCCTATTTGACACCCGCAGAAAAGGAGGTTTGCACGAAGCTGGATAACTCGCCCGAGGATGGAGTGGAGTGAATTAGCATCCTTTAAATTAAAGAGCTTTAAACAGCATCTTCTCCCCAAATTGCCACTATATCCATTTCAATAGTTATAGCAGACACTTTGCAAGTACACCCAGAGGAAGAGGAAGGAGGAGGGAGAAAGCCAAGAAAGAGAGGATGGGGGATGCTGCAACGTGGTGGGGAGGGGGCCAGGAGAAACCCATTTGCACCAGGAGCAGCTGTGCTGTTACCAAGCAAAAGATGCTAAAGCCAGGAATTCCCTAAGGCTCCCTAAACTTCTATAGATTGCTGATGGTGAAAGCAGTAAATGAAAGGACACCTCTGAGTGAGCACTCATGTATTAAGCAGACTTGGAGGCTGTCCCCATGCAAAACAGAATGTGCCTTTCAAAGCTGTGTGACTCCACGGCAGATACAACAGGTGAGGGGTGCAAAATCCAGACAGGGAATCCTTGTTAGGACCTTTAGGCTGCATTTTCAACATGTCCATGGCAAGGGGAAATGGCAGTACCCTGTCTGACTGTCACATTGGAGGCTGGCTGCTCGTTCCTGTTCGTGGCCACCTGCACTATTTAAGGGTCATTTGTATTTTGGGGAGAAAGGAGAGAATAGTTGAGATGTGTAGGTGAAGCTACAAGACAGGGCTGGTTATGGCTCAGCTGTGGACATTTAAACTCTTTTGCTCTGAAAAGTAGAAAAAAATTTGAGATGGCTGAAAGCAGTGAACAAATTAGAAATTCAGATGGGAATCCAGCTACTCAATCCACCAAATCTGGGATTAATGACACCATCTCAGCTTCTTCTCCTATTTTAAGGCTGACTGGAGACCCAGGAGAACATGAGTGCTTTCAGGAAGGGAATGGAACTGGGCTCAGAATGAGTCTTGTGGTGCATCTCCTTTCCCCAGGATTCCAGGAGCAGAGACCTTCACATCCATCACCTTCTTCAGCTGGGCCCAGGCAGTCTGAGCACATCCTTGAAACAAGAGTGTGGGGAGCAATTCTCCTCCCTCCACACCAACCCAGCACAGGACTCTGAAGGCAGAGCTCTGCTAATGTCCCTTTTATTGACACCACAACCAAAATAGGGCAGCTGGGGCTGCTGACTCAGAGGGTCCCCAGGTAAGGAAGGAGCTGCTGGGAAGGATCCAAAGCTGTGAGCAGATCCCACGACGAGCCCTGGCCGTGCAGTGACAACAGCCATCCAAAATAGCATTTGTCTCCACTGAGACTCACAAGCCCCTTGGGAAGGGAAGGGACCAGCTATTCAGCAGCGCCGTCAGCTCCCAGGGGAATGTTTTGCTCAGAGAATGGGAGTTTGGAGGTTTTCTGCAGCTTCCCCTCCCAGTCTCAATTTACCTCACCAAATTAAAAGCAGTGTGGGCTGGAAACGACGTTAAAAGGAAAGAGACGACAGCAAAATCACACTGAGAGTATTGTTCTGGATAAATAAGACACAGGCGTGTTGTGGAAGGTAGCTAAACCCAGCCCACAAATGGTCTTCTCCTGCCAGGAAGATGTGACAAAAATAATTACTCAGGCTATACATAATTATTGTGCTGCTTTGAGCAGCTGCCTGCCCTTGGCACAGCAAAGGGAGCCTTCCCCTGATACTGATTAGTGACATTAACCATGAGCCCATTAAAGTCCTGACCTGCTGAAGGGGCTGGGATGTCCCCAGGGATGGTGCTGGGTGCCCACCTGTGTGTCTGATGCAGGAGAAATGCTCCCAGTTGCCATTCCCAGTTCCACCAGTGCCCGGAGGTTGCCATTCCCAGTTCCACCAGTGCAATTCTACATCAAGATCTCCATTCAGGAGATGCTGGGTGCCACTGGCAGGGCCAGGCTGGCACCACAGATGCCAGTGATGGTTTGTGGTACTCATGGGAAGTAGGACCAATGCTGGAAAACACAGAATTGGTTTGATGATGTAAACAGGAAGGGCAAAGGTAATGAAATCAGTTTTTTTCTCCCTTGAGTGAAGAAAGCTCCAAATCCCTCCAGATTTGGTCCAGCTGCCAGAGAGAGACTGGGTCACTTGGGGAAACCTCCATGGAATAAATTAAATGTTCTTCATTTAATTCTCTCAAAGGAGGAAATAAGAGTTTTACAACCAGCTGTCAAATGCTCGTCAGCTAAAATATCAACAAAGTATGACAGATGCAAGACTGAAAAAGCCTCTGAGGTTTCCTTTTATTGACTGGGAAGTCTCTGGTTTCTATCTTATTATCTTTCAAGCTAAACTGATATGAGCTGAACAATCAGGAAATTGAATAGCATCATTGGCAAAGACCATCCTCTCCCAAAATAGCTCACAGTGATGAATACCTGAGAAGATCCATTGCTTCAGCAAGGTGGGATCTAACAAAGCAATGCTCGATCTTATCCCATACAACCATTTGGCCAGAGGTGATGGAGCACCAAATGTCCTGCCTCTCCTTTATCTGGGAATAATCTGGGTCACATGGAGCCAGGTTGCAGGTTGATAATCGCATACTTGAAGATCACAGGCTATGAAAATTATTGCTGTGCTGGCTGGAATAAATTATGCAAAGCAATGCGTTATCTGGAGGGCTGCAACGCGCAGGCACACGCACACTTCGGTGATCTATCGCTCTCCATGCAGATGTTCTGCTGCAAAGACATTTTAATTAATACATTGAAAATATGTTTCCTGCCTTGTCTGAGCCGGAGATGAGCAGGGAAATGATGCTGAGTGGGGTAAAGCCCCCACTGCAAAAGAAATCGAGAAGGGAAATGCAGTGATTTAAAACCAGTCAGAACTAAGAGGTGTCTGAGCTGAGGCCCAGCCGTGCACTGAGCAGGAGGTGACTGCAGGAACTGAAGATGCTCTCTGAAGGCACTATGGGGCTGTAGCTGTAGCACAACTCAGTCTTTACAATCCCTTTTCCATCCCTGTCGCAGACATCTTTTATGAAAATCCTTTTCTTGGGATTTTTTCTTCCTGAGATGCTGGGAGGCCTCAGGAACAAAATGTAAACAATGGTTATCTGCTGCTGTGGAATGCAACAGGTGCCTCTGTGATTGGTCTCATGTGCTTGTTTGTAATTAATGGCCAACCACAGTGGACAGAGAGTCTGAGGCAGCTGCCTTGTTATCATTCTTTTCTTTTCTATTCTTAGCCTAGCCTTCTGATGAGAACTTTTCTTCTATTCTTTTTAGTATAGTTTTAATGTAATGTATAACATAAAATAATAAATCAAGCCTTCTGAACATGGAGTCAACATTCTCATCTCTTCCCTCACCTGAAAACCCCTGTGAACACTGTCACACATCCCTTCACCCGCCCCTCATCCCTGGCATTCCCACTGCCTTCGTGTGCATCACCAGGGATGACCCAGGTTAAGGCTCAGTGAGTCACTGCTCAAAGCAGAAACCAAATTTAATGCATGAAAACATGGCTCTTCCAGAAGGGCCACTGAAATGAAAAGACCCAGTGAAGACACCAACCACACCACCAATGTTTGGATAAAATATCTTTCCAGACAAAGAAATGATCTGAAAAATCAATTTCCATCCCTCAGCACAAACTGAAAGGGTGGACCATCTGCCCTGATTTTGAAAAGGATTTTTGCCTTTCATGCTCTTCTTTTCTATTTTATTTTTACTAACTCTCCTGCCTCACCTCTGAGAGTATCCCACACAGACCAGCCAAGGACCACGGTGGCAGCAATAACAAAAGAGGAAATTTGGCCAGCTGTCCCCATTGCCCACCCCAGGTGGCACATTCACTGGGACACAACTCAGTGAGCATGTCCTGCCCAGCTCACAGCTGATTTGGCCTCACTGGGGGTGACAACCATGTTACATGTTCTTCTCCATCATGTTCCATCAGAACTCAAGGAGGGCAATCACCAAAACCACTGTCTGAATCCAATCAGCATGGAGGGCTCCTGCCTCAAGCAGGGAGAGCCCCAAATATACTCCCTGGAGGAAAAAAATGTGAAATTAGCCTTGCCACACTAGGGAGTGCTTTTAAATTGCAGCAGAAGTGTTTGAGAGATAGCTCTGCTCTCCACAGGAACTTCTCCCCATCCTTGGGATTTAAGCCTGTTAATAGTGGAGTATGATGATATTATCTGTTGGAATTGCACTTTTTATCATAAACAGTCCCCAGAGTGATTTGCTATCATGTCCTCTGAAAGCTGCTGAAGCACAGGCCCTGGTGGGATGCAACAGCAGCAAAGCAGCCACCACCCTGCTTTTAGGGGAGAGGAAGGCGGAATTTGGACCAAGAAAACCACATCCATGGTTCCTCAGACCCTCACAAACCAGCAGGGGTGTGGGATTTATGGTCCTACCCAAAAGACCTGTGTACTAAACAGTCCAGTCTGTGTTCACATCAGCTGCCAGGCCTGAGCCACCATCCCTGCTCCTCAGTCAAGAACACAGGGAAATGCATTTCTCTGCCCTCCTTTTGGATAGATCCTCACAGAGCAAAACCTGGGATTATTTCTGTAACCTCTGCTCAAAACTGTCTGACCCACCAATATTAGAGCATGCACAAGGGGAAGGCAGTGTTAGAAAGAGAAGGGGAGAAATGAAAGGTGGAGGGGCAGGGGGAGTGGGAGGAGATAAGGAGTGCAGCTGGAAGTGGAAAAGCAAAAGGAATATTTATCCTCAATGAGCAATGGCCAGGCAGGGTGGGAGAGGGAAGGACTCATTGCAGCCACGCAGCCCCTGGTGCTGTGCAGTCCCACAGGATGCATGCTGTGTCTCTCCCCAGGGACTTGTGTCTCTGCAGAAGTTGCAGATGAGATCCCAACAGCTGAGAACATCCTACAGGCCAAAACCAAATAATCCACCCCACCTGCTGGGCTCCAGAGACCCTGGCTGCAGGACTAACCTGCCTGCCCTGCCCTCTGCCCTGGCCTCTGTGTGGGGATGCCAGGAGCCACTGGCCAGCTGCACTCAAGGTCTGGCAGCCTTTGAGCTCCATGCCACTGTCCCTGGGCACCATGCATTCGTCCCAGCAGGAGGAATGGCAAGGGATGGTCCCAGAATGATCCCAGAATAGGCTGCACACACCCCAGCCCGTGGTGCAGGCAGTGTCCTGGAGCAGCACTGAGGCTCCAGCCAGGGCTGTGGTGAGGGTGGCTGCATGTACAGCTCAGTGCTTGCCAGGACCAGCAAAATCAGGACCAGTTTCTGCCCAACCACCTGGCCATCCATGTTGGGAACTGCAGCACAGCACCCCGTGAGCATCACCTGGAGATGCACACAACCAGAACAAATATTTCTGTTTGCTTTCCTTTGACTCAGGGAGCTGGACAGAACCTTGCTGAAGCATTTCCTTCCCAAAAGCCAAGCAGAGTTGCTGTGCCCAGTTCTCCTTCCTGCAGCCATGTTTTAATGAGACATCCTGGGCACAGGCACGCAGGGCTCCAGGAGCATCGTGGAGCATGCAGCCCCGTGCTGGGAATATCAGTGCAGACACAAAGAGATTTCACTCACAGCTACGTTGTTGCTTGACTGACACCCTGTAATAAAGAGATTTGCCACATAATTACTGTGCACTTGGGATGCAGCACCAGGGATTATTTTAACCCAGTGACAGCTTTAAACGGTAGTTAAAGTACATGTTTATATTAATGCCATTAGTTATTTTTGTGTCTTTTACTCAGAAGGATTTTCCTTGAAATGGCAATACAGTAAACAACAGCTCAGGTGAATTCCAGAGACATGTCTACCCCTACTTCCTGTTGAAGCAAACAGGAGGGGAAGGATCTGAGCTGAGATTCAATGAGCAGCACCTTGACTGGAGGACAACAAGTGGTGCAGGATCAGGCACTGGTGTCAGGAGCCTCTCACCTCTCTGCACTACAGGGTAAATGCAGGAGCCTGAAACATGATCTCTTCCACACTCAGTGTCCAGCTGTGGCAGCAAGGAACTGCCACATGTGACACATTGCCAGTGGCTGAGACCTGACCTCTGTTAGCACACCTACTGCTGAAGTCATATCCAGGTATCTATTCCAGCCTTGCCACAAAATATTTTAATCTAGACTTATAACAAATGAGAGAGGGAGCTGAGCATTTACTGGTAGGGAATAACAATAATAAATGATGGGTTTTATTAAGAAATATTAGCTAGAAAGTTTATTTCTATTTAAGGGCCTCCAACAGCCAGCAATGTAATAAAAATGAAAAAGAATATGGGAAGGGGAAAATTAGAAAAATGAAGGTGATCGAATAAAAACACACGCCTATATACACCTTAAGTCAATAACATCTAACAACACAGTTGTGTTTGTGTTCCTCTGCAATGAAAGAAAGGCCACATTTCATAAACTGATACAAATTATCCTGGAATCAAAATGAAAATGGGTACAAAAGAGGTGGTGAAAAATTATCAGTCAGTAATGGGAACACAGATCCTTCCATCACTGTCACCATGAATTGTGATGCCAGTGGATGCACAGAGCCTGGCACAGCCCCTGCTGGTGCCCCTGTGTGCCATGGGGGTCTCACACCACCTGGGAATGTCCTTCCTTTGTTTGGCTTACACCCACATTGTGCTGAGATGCTGAGATGGACACACCAGGCCACTCCTGGGGCTGGGCTCCATCTCTGCAGTGTGGTCACCCACCATTAACTACGTGACTCAGGCATTTTTCCCGAGCTGCTGCTCAGTTCCCAGCTGGTAGCACAAGTTCTCCTCATCTGCCCTTATGTGAGCGACCTTGCACTGCTGGCACTCTCAGATTTAATCACTTCTACTCATGTTGAGATCACCCAGGTCTTCTGCTATGACATTATGTGCCTCTCTATTGAGGATATTTCACAGCATTGCGTCTCTAGAGCGTCTCATTAGCATAAGACTAATTTTTACACCAAGGTCATTAATTAAAACATTACATGATGAAAACATTGGCATTCCTGAAACCTGCCCTTGAGAAACCTGGTCAGCCCTTTGCTTAGTGCTTCCCTGCTCCTCACCACCTTTTTTCCCACTAATTCCCACCTCCTTGTTTAATTAATAGGATGTGAGACTGGTGAGGCAGCCAGGCTGTGAAACTGCCCAGGAAGTCAGTTTTGGGGTAATGATGAAATAAATGTGGTCACAGTGACAGCCTGGTCACTGCCTTCTCAGGAGGGGGAAGCAATGCGGAGATTTAAAGGTCTGTATCTGAATTTAATTAGAAAACTCTCCAAAACCTTCCTCTTTGCATGCATCCTTCCACAGTGATGCCTGCACACCTTAGCAGAACCTCAGCCCACTCCTGGAGCACAACAAACCTGTCCCAGAGATCTTGCCATGGAAGAGAACAGCCTTAAAGCATCACCACATCCCAGAGACATGCTAACATGTCTCTGTTAGCACTCACTGCTGGTGCATCACCAAAGTCACTCTGTGTGTGTGTAAAGAACCAGGAGGAACCTGCAGAGAGGACACTGAAATGCAAGGGACAAGAAAGAGAAGGTCCCCAAAGGATGGAGGATGCCACAGTGTCCACAAGGAGCCATTCCAGAGCCTGGCTGGTGGGAAGGTCAGTGCACACCTCCTCATGGCCCAAAGACTTTTTAACTCTTCTCTCCAGCTGAGTGGCAGGCAAGAAGTAACCTCAGTGATTGCATTTCTTTGTATGACCCCATCTAAAACTTTCTGCATCAGATAAACAACTCCCAAGGGTCAATTAACATGTCTTGAGATGATTAGAGTCTGACACTGATGAAACCCAGCAGTAATTAGCAAATTAAAAAAAAAAAAAACAACCCTTTTGATTAGTACTCAGCATAATTCCCTCCAATTATTCAAAGTTCATGACTACAGGGGGTGGAATATCTCCAGGAATATTTATTTATATCCCTATTTTTTTCCAATCAACTTTGTGAATCTAGTTAATCATCAGCACTTGAACTTGTTAACTTGGAGAGTTTCAGAGCTGTCACTCTGTCTGATTGCTGGAGACAGCCCAGGGAAGAGTTTGGGGAGCACAGAGAATCCAAATACCTGTCTCAGGCAAAGAAAAAAAAAAAAAAAGAAACAAAAACAAGAAGAAAGAAAAAACTCCAACTGAGTGCAGCAGCAGAGAAAATAAAAATACCCTGTTTTCCCTCTCTTTGTTTCCAGTCACAGCTTGGTGCTGGCATGTTTTGCATTAGCCTGTCAGACAGTGCTTTGCAAAGGCAATACATTTCCTTCTGCACACGGACAAAATCCTCTCCAAAGGGATGCTCCTGCCTGCAAATATCTGGGCAGGAGCAGCCCAGGCAGCCAACTCCCCTGAAAATGTGTTCCATGAAGAAGGGTGTTGAGCTCTGGAGCTCCTCGTGTGCAGGTGCAGTAAATCAGCTCCCCAGGCAGCCCCTGCCGGGGCACGGATGACCTGCCCACCATTCACGGCAAGGGCAAGCCACAAAAAAGCTGGGATTGCTCTGGAAGTCGCTGTTGCCTGCAGGGAAGCTTTGCTAAAGCATTTCATGCCTGTCTTCAGATGGCGTGAGAACAGTTTTCCTGCCCTAAATCCTCCCACATCCTTTCCAGCAGGAGGGAAGGGACTGGGAGCCGTGGAACCACTCCTTCACTGCCCCTCTCCAGAGGGAGGTCACTGCTCCAGTGACCAGTGCTGCTGGCTGAATGGGGGACCAGCATCCCCACCCTGCTGTCACAGGGGGATGTGTGACCCCATCCCACTGCCACACCTGCCCCAGAGCTGCTGCTGTGTCCTTGCTCCCAGAGATGGCTCCACAGCCATGGGAGAGGCAGGTGAAGAGGGAGCTGGAGATGTCAGCACTTAGAAATACCACAGTGGTCTGAGCATCACGAGGTTTTCTCAGGAAACTGCTCCAGTGGAGTCAGAAAAAAGCTGCACTTTGCAAGAGGACAGGCACTCTCAGCATCCCCATTCTTCTGGCCCTTGCCTCCCACCAGCCACACCATTTGGGCAGACACTGTCCACCCTGGTGGCCTGCAGGGACTGCCCTTGTTGATCTGCATGGCGAAGTGGCCACATGGAAAGTGGGCTTGTCAGGCTCTGAGCTGCAACTCCTCCACCCTCTGCTTCATTAAAAATTTCTTCCCTGCCTGACTGAGCCCTGAGGGATGGAGAAGTCTAGTCCTAGATAGGAAGACATACACTTAAACCTTTCAAAGCCATTTTTCATTGGACTTTTCTATATTCATCACTGCAGACTAACAGAGATTTTCTCTCTAGTTTAGATGATTTTTTTTTTAATTTAATCCTATCCAGAGAGAGCCCTCTAGGGAGCTCCTAACCCTGCTTTAATAACATGCTCATTAGCAAGGTTATTCAGGGAGTGGTTTCTATTTGACACTCCAGCATCTTTCCAATTAATGTTGCTTTAAAACAAGCAAACCTTAAAAAAGAGAGAATATCAAACAGCTCAGAGTCAGCACTGCAGGAAGCCAGCAATTTCCTCTGGATTTTCATCTCCAAAACTTGGTTCTTAGTATCGCAGCCATTTGATGAGACAGAAGTAAATTAAAAGACTACAAGGCCCTGCCATCTCCATAGCTCAGGGATGTTAAATGAGAAGCCACAACACCAATTGGGACAACAAAAGTGGTTTTGTTGAGCTGGATCAGGTCCAGCACGATGCATTCTCTGGGCCATGCAAATGTAAGGTTGTACCAATGCACACAGGCACTCCCATGGTAAAAGGGACAAGTGAGTGACATTTTCTGCCATCTCTACAACTGGAAATGCCTCCACCAGCTCAACACTGCCCAGCACAGGAGGTCTTCCCCTTGGTCCCTCACTTGAGGCTCCCAAAGGAGGTCACTGCTCCTGGCTGAACATGGGAGCAGCATCCCCACCCTGCTGGGATGGTGATGGGTGTGTGACCCCATCCCACAGCTCCCTGTGCTCCAGCTGCTGCATTGCGCTGTCAGGACATGAGTTATTGAAAACCATTTCAAAACGTGCTCAATTTGCCCAACATAAGCAGGACTGAAGCACTTCCTCCCCTGCCACCACTTCCCCTGCTGCAGTAAGAGGACATATTAATTTCATTTTAGGTGTAGAAAATTGAAATCCGGGTCGGAAGCGTGGAAAGCAGAGTCACACAAGGCACACAGCCACTGCAAAGAAACACCACCCCTGGCAGGTCAGCAGCTGCAAAGGGAGCAGCACAGGGACAAATGCTGCACTGTCCAGCACCAGCCCAGTGGCCAAAGACAAGTACAGCAATTTGTACCCAGCTGAGCCTCGCCCCAGAGGAGATACTGCTGCTTGAGCCAGGAATGAAATCAAAGTGGTGAAGCAGCAAGAGAAAAAAGTGTTCAGAGCCTAGAGCTGGTAACAATACCAAGACTTGTTACCCTTGGTGTTGTCCTCAAGTCATTGCCCACCACTTGGACTGAGGTAAGTGCATAACTGTGCTGCCCACCACAGCTCACACACCTTGCTGCTGAGATGCAGGGAATGCCAGCGTTACCTGGCTGTGGGAACAGATCAGCTCTGAGTAAGTCTGCTGGCATCCTCCACTCTCTATTAGCACAAGTCCCCCTCAGGCTCTTCTCTTTGCCTTCCCCAGTCTTACACAGAATTTTGGCTCTTTCCTTGTTAATTAAATGACAGCCAGAGCTTGAATTACAGCTGCCTAAAGCGATCAGCAGTGATTGGAACTGTCGGATCATTTTGATTGCAAAGATTCCCACACGAGTCAAAACAAGCAGGGAGTGCAGGCATATGCTGGGAGCTCTTAGGAGAGCTCCTTCCTTTCTGCTCACACAACCCAAGGCCTGTCCCAAGCTCTTCTCTGAAAGAATTTAAGAGCAAGGCTGAGCAGAGTGGGGTTTTTTCCCCTTGGGGGCAGCTCCTTGCAATGGTTTGAAGTGGCAGCAGATGATGCTGCTGTTGGCCAGAGCTGTTTGTGGGACCCGAGGTAGTGCTAGAGATGAGGCACAGCCCACATACATCCTGCTCTGCTGTTTCAGGATTATTTCTTCACATCAGGCTTGCAGCAGTTGATGTTTCCCTGGCTTGTTTTACAGCTGTGGTGGAAGGAGAAAAGCCAGTGAAAGGGATGTAACTGAAATAGAGCAACTTAGAAGCAAGCACATAAAGATGAAAGAGTACAGATCAGTGAGGCTCTATGGAAGCTCTCCCCAGCAAGCATCCTGCCAGGATTTCCCCAGGGATTGTCCACTCCTCTCTGTACTGCACTGCAGTGCAAACACCAGCCCTCCCTGCAGCTCTTCTCCTCTCCCCCATAAAGTCTTGACCATACACACATCAAATGGGATGCCCAAGATTTCCCAGTTCATCAGGAAAAGTCTGTCCCAGAGCTCATGGGAGGCAGTGATGGCGCACTGGGAGTGCTACAAGAGGACCTGTGAGTAGCCTGGGGAGAGGAGGGTCAGGCACCAACTCAACCCCTGATCTCCTCCTTCCATCAGCTCCCACATTGAACCAAGCACATGTAAAATGTTCTCAGTAAATATCAAACCAGCCAGGAAATGGAGAATCCAAGAATTCAAAATCGTTGGTGAAATCAGGCTGAATTTGGGAAAGCTGCAATGAAAATCCCTGGGGGGAAAAGGCAGCAGAAAGATGTTGCCCTCTGTAAATGAAATTTCTAACTTTGGTTTCAAAGGACAGTTTTCTTTAAGACCAGACCTCATATTTAAAGTGAAGCAGGGAGAAGGCAGGAAAAGTGCGTGTCAGGTCAAATAACCTAAAGCAAAATATTTCAATTCAGGTCTAGTGAGACAGCTGGGGTCTCCAGCTCAAAGACAAAGCAGGGGGAAACTGAACCAAAATTTTCCCCCTGATTTATTGGATCAGATACCAGCCAGAAGCCCTGTGACTTGCCAGCTCAGCTCTCCAGCCCAGGGCTGTTCAGGGGCACCCACAGGACAGTGCTGGGGAGCATCTCCGTGCTGCTGGATCCTCTCAGGAGTTGCTGTGCCCCTCTCTGTTGCCACAGAAACAGCTGTGATGTCATCCTGAGGATGGAGCTCCCGGGAAGGGCAGAGAGGTCACCCAGGATCGTGTCCTCCTGTGCCAAACCCCAGGCACCCTGTCCCCAGGCATGGAAAGGTGTACTGGGGAAAACAAGAGCTGCAGGAGAAGAGGGGAACAGATTTGTGTCCTCAGGAAGCACATTTTAAGCATTTTAAGTACTGAAAACACATTTTTTTGGAGGTCTGGAATAGATTCTTAAATGTATTGGTTTGGAGCAATAATGACATCCAGTGGCTGGTTAGCTTAGTTCTCAAGGGGAATTGTGCATGAGCATCCCCTGTCCTGTTGCTGCTCAAGGGTGTTAGAGAGGGGCAGGCTGGAGAAAATGGGGCTGTCTGCAGTCACTGCACACTCCTACTGCACCTAGGATGAGAGGTCCAGCAGCTAAAGAACCTGCTCCCAGGACATGCTCCTGCTCCATCCTCCCCAGCAAGCCCCAAGCCTGCTTTTTTTGGAGTCAAATCTCTTGGTTTCAGGGAGAGAGCAGAATGAGAGCCAAGAGCTCTGCTGTTTCCAGCAACTCTGAGCTTGCTGGAGGAGCCTGTATGGTGAACACCAACCTGCAGCAGCCAGGCAGCAGCATGGGTGCTGAACATGGTCTGTGGAATTGAGTGACAGCAGCTGAGACGTCTGAGGCCAAGCTGAGCAATTCCTGTGCCCAGGGAAACCAGGGAACACTGAAACACTGGGACACCATGGCAGGTTACACAGGCCACAGGATGCCAGCACAGAGCAACTCCATTGGATGTCACTGTGCCCATGCCAAGGGTGACACTGACTGCTGTGCCCCACAGCTTTCCCAGCAACTCCCTGAAAGGGGTCCCCAGGCACTATGGGGAAGGGGCCAAGGCCTGGGGCACATCACAACCTTTACATAGGAGAAACACTTCTGTGTGCATGGTGGGCAGGAGCACATTGCCTGGGTGCCAGGCAGATGGTCTGGAGTCAGTGTCTGTCCCCAGCCCTGCTGTCCCTCCCTCAGTCCCAGCCAGGCTGCGTGTGTGGCATTTGCAGAAGCAGTGGCTGGAGATCCTCTTGGCAGACCTCCTCCTGCAAGGTCAGGCTCCCAAGCAGGCACAAAGCCAACCTTAAAAAACCAAGCAGCATCTCAGGGCCCTCGGCAAGATGCAGTTGTGTCCCTGTTGCCCAAACCAGGGAATGGGACAGCACAATCTGGGGATCTGAGGCATGGAATATTAGCAGATTTACATAGGATTAAAGGAGACTCAGCCCCTGGGGGATGGCTTCATTACATCCCCTAATGACAACAAAGGCAGGAGAATGATTTATTTGAAGCCCAGTCATTGGGTTTTTAAGGTCTCCGAACGCATCCCTCACAAAAAGCCAGGTTGGCAAAGCCTGTCAGGAGTGGTTTCTCTGCTCATCCCTGCCAATGATTACTGGGTCAGGCAGAGGTTTCACTCCAGAGCTGATGGCTTTACATGCATGGATGTTCCCCGTTCCCCTCAAGGCTGCAGCAGCAAACACAGCTCAGCTCACGTGCGCCTGCCCAGACCCCAACCAAGGCAGTGAGACGTGAAGGATGCAGTTATGCAAGCAGAGAGTGAGCTCCAGTGCCTTTTCCCTCTGAAACTCAAAAATGCTGCTGTCAGAGGGCTGGCACAGCATCCCCCCCATCCCTGCTAGAGCAGACAGGATGACTGGGATCAATGCTGGGCAGGCCACGGCCATGGCATGGTCGCAGGGGCCTCTCACCCCTTGACAGCAGCCTTAAAGCTCTCCCTCATGTGTGCTGAGAGTGTGAAATTTATCCCACATCTGCTTCTCATCTGTAACTGCATCTCGGGGAGAGCCACCTCTGTCTTGGATGAGCAGATAGAGCCATTCATCTCTGAGGAACCTGGCAGAATGCTGAAGTCAATTAAGCCAGGGTACTAATTGCAGAGGGTCAACAGGCATCTCTCACCGCCCTGGAAGATGTGCAAAGACCCATGAACAATCAGGGACACAGAAGATCAGTTGATTTGGGGAATTATCTCTTTACAAAGCCACTTTAACAGTAAGTTATATTACAAAGACTAAAAATGTCCATGTAGTTAAAGCTCTGGGGCTCAGGGACAGGGGTTTAACTCCCCTCCCTGACACACTCTGTTTGTACAATAAGGTGCTTAGATATGACACCACTGAGACCCATAGAAAATCCCTCTGAGGCTCATTTATGGAGGATGGCAAAGTGCATTTGAACATCGAGTCCCTACAGGTGCAGAGTTGCTCAATCTCACTCCTCCTACTCCATGTGACTCTTCTGTGGAGTTTAGAAACCTCAATATTTCCCCAGCCCAGCACTGCTCTGTTGCTAGCATAAATCCCAGCTCCCCCGTGCTGCAGCAAGCCCTTTAGAGCTCTTTTAAATGACATTACCTTTTCTTTGTATATTTTTGATCCAAAGCACAGGAGAAAGCTAACAGAGGGAAATCAGCATTTTAATCAGGATTGGTGATGTGGCATTTCATAAGCAAGTCAGCTTATACATGGGTTTGGATGATAGAAAAATTGGCTAGTGGGAAGAATATTTACAGGAGTCTTTTCCCAGCTTTGGAATTAGAGAAAATAATCCTACTAAATTAAACAAAAGTGATAATAATATAAGAGAGTGCTTCTTAAACACAACAGCATCCTTCCTTGCCAGCAACATAGAACTCAATGTTTTCAACACATGTATAATGCATTTTTAATGTAAACGGCATGAGGCAAAATTCCAGCATAGGATGTGAAATAGAAAGAGAAATCGTTCAGGAAGGGAGTTGGGGAAATTGCTAACGTTGCACACAAAATGAAACTTTCTCTAAATCCCAAGCTCTGTCTGTGGGGCATTACAGAATCAATACCATTATCGCTGCACACCATGGGCCGCTTATTGCTTTTAATTATGTTAGCAAAATAAAGGATCCTTTCTGGCCAGACTGGATGGACAATGTTAAGCCATGCTGGCAAAGCTGGATAAACCTCATTAAGGAGAATTTGGCACAGAGAAAGATAAGGCTGCACGCTCACCGAGCTGAGGATACTTCAAAGGGAAAAAAGGCTTTTGATAATGGATTTCTTGGGAGTCACAACATGACTGGGCACCTTACTCATCCTGCAGCCAACTGCTACAGAGGAGAGGAGGTCTTCCTGGGAAAATGCCCTCTGTTTGCCTTGCCACCTCCACAGCCATGTGATGTAGTGGTGCTGCATCACACCCTGATTGTGGGGTGACAAGATTTTGCCCTGTTGTTTTAGTGCCCCTGGAACCACTGAGCATGCAGTGAAAGGACCATGGCCCCAGGCATGCACAAAATGGGATGGCAGAGCCCTGCAGATGTGCTGCATCCAGTGGCTCCCAGACTGTATGGACAGCTGGGCTGCACGTTCTCCTGGGTTTGCTCCACTTTGTTTGAATGGTAGATGTGGCATTCACATCTTCTGAAAAATCCCTTCACCCAGGATTGTTCTCCTGGGAAGCTGAAAAGCTTCAGAGAAAAAGGAAAACAAATTCTTATCTCATTTGCTTCTCCTGTGTTGTGCTCACGTGTGGAATGTGTTTGGAGATTGTTTACCCACAGGTGATCGTTCCATTGGATTCTGGTGTGAGTTGTTTTCACTCAATAGCCAATGAGTGCCAAGCTGTGTTAGGAATCTGGAAAGAGTCACGAGTTTTCATTATTATCTCTTTAGCCTTCTGTATGTATCCTTTCTGTATTCTTTAGTATAGTTTAGTATAGCATTCTTTAATATAATATAGTATCATAAAATAATAAATTAGCCTTCTGAAAACATGGAGTCAGATTCATCATTCCTTCCTCCATCTGGGGGCAACCCAAATACAACAGCAAGACACAGTGAGGGATGAAGGAGCAGGGTTATTCTGCATGCAGACAAGAGTGATTGGGGAGGGATGGCAAGGACACTTTGGGGACAAGGTTAGAATTCAGAATTATTTAGACAAGTTGGATGAAACAGCCCCAAATACTGAGGTGAAATGCAAATGGGGGACAACAGCCAGGCACTGCATTTCAGCAGGAGGCACAAACTGCTCACATCCAGGGTGGGAATGAACAGAGGCATGGCTTTTCTTCCAGAAAGGAGCTGGGATATTGGCAGTTACAGGGGAATGGTCTCTCCTTCAGCTCCAAATGGTTCCTCTCCTTGCATAGCTTAACAAGTAGCAGAGGAGAGATGTTAACCTTGTCTCCCCCTCAGCTTAACTATTCAGTTCTTAAGGCCTTGAAAAGATAACCTTCTGAGGGGGGAACAGTCTGTCCTGCACAGCTGCAGCAGACAGGACAAGATGACACAGGTTTAAATTGCAGTGAGAGCAAATCAGGTTAGACACACAACTGTTTACAGGGTCTGGAGCAGATAACTTTGGGATGCTGGGCAGTCTCCATGTTGAGAGCTGTAAACTTTTCTTTCCTGTTCATCTACAGGTCTTTTCTCCCTTCTGTGATATATGTGTGGCAAAGGAATTTTAGAATTTTATCTGTCCTTGAGGAGAGGACCTTGTCTTGGTTCCCCTGAAGCATTTTCCCTAGCACAGGGGAGGCAAGGCCAGCTCATCATCCTACGTACTAACACTGCCCTGAATATTGGGAAAAGACAGAAGCAATGCTATTTTTGAAGGCAATATTGAATATAAATAGACATGGCAAGGTGCCAGCTTCAAAACAGAACTGTTTCCAATAGAGCTGGGTGAGGCACTCAAAGAGTCTTTTGAAAAATCCATTAAGGCTCCATCAAAACAAGGAGCTTTTCAGGATGACAGACACATAGGTGCCTCCTTCAGCTCATTCATTGAAATAGAAAAATCAGGCATGTTTTCTCCTTATTTCCTTTCATTCAGATTCAGCCCCTTAAGAGGACAAAAAAAAGTAAATTAAAGTTTCTGTTGCAGAGAAGAAGGCAGCACCATTTCAAGTTTTAACAGATCTTCTATTGATCAGGCTTAAATCAGATGTTAAATCAGCTGCACGCTGCCTGCAGTCGAGCTCTCGGCTCCGCTGCACTGCTGCTGACATGGAAAGGACTTAGCAGGCAAGCAGAGAGCTCCCGAGTCTGCAACCCTCATCTGCTGCTCAAAGCTTCAAAATGCAGAAGCTTTCAAGACTGAAAAGCCCAGGCTTTTGCCTTTCCACCAGTAGGTCTTTGAACACCTCTGGGTTTTTGTAATAGCAGCATCTGCTTCATCATTTCAATTTCTGCATGAGTCACAGTTCCCCTCATGTACTACTTTTCCTTTCCCACTCTGCCTCAGAGATAAGAATTCACTGTCCCAGAGCAGAGATTTGAGAAACCTCAGGCAATGGATTCATGTCCAGAAAAAAATGAATCTTATCTATGACAAAGAGGGAAAAGGAAGGGGGCGAAATGTGTTTGTAGTAAAATTGTTAAGAGACCAAATCTGTGCTTCCTTAGGAAGTTCCTGGGTTGTAAAGCACCAATTAATGTGCACATGATGTGAAATATGAATAGACCAGGGCTTTGACTCACCCCCCAGTGCAAAGCAAGGGAAGAGCTTGAGTCGGCAAGGCAAGCAGCAATTTCAGGAGGGAAAAGGGAAGCCTTTCATTTGAACTGTGCCTCCAGCCACAGCAGAGGGACAGAGGAAGTAATGCAAGTTAGGAAGTGCCAGGATGTGGAGATGTGAGAAAAGGGTGCCTGGGGTCTGTCCTGGCCCCGTGCCAGATGAGAGCCCTGTATCCTTGCAATTATTTCCATCACGAATCCAACAACCACTGCAGGTTTGCACACATAAGGAAGGACCTGAGACTCCAAAGGAGCAATACACACTTCAGCTATGGATCCCCAAGCACTGGGTCGTGCTGATCAGCCAACCCACTCAGTGCCTCTGGCAGTAGAGTATTTTTAAAATATTTTAGGAGACAGGACAAGGATCAAATTGTTGAGGAAGCCAGCAGAATTCATGATTTGATTCTTCAGAAGATGCTTGTTTTACATGATTGCAGCTGAATGCTGGGGACATAAGGAGATAGTCCTTGGTTGTGACCCCCAACTGTCCCAGGCAACACAGCATCAGTGCCCCTGTCCTGCCTGATCCCCTGATTGATATTTAAGACCCAGCAGAGCTGGTGCTCAGATGCTGAGGACAAACTAAAGCCATTTCTGGTGCACTCTCTATTTACAGCTGCAGCACAACCAAATCCATCAAACGAGAAGAGGAGTTCAGTTGTCACTGTCACATCCTGGAGGAAGACTGGGCTGACTCAATTAGAAGACATACATGAGTATTGATTATTGCCAAGTACAAATTCTCTCTCCCTCTCAACTATGTGTTACACTGTTAGTTTATTTTCCCCCTCCAGGTTACTCTTAATTTCAAAATAACGTGATTGTTGTTGCTCCCAATGTACAATACAAATTGACAATATAATGTAGCTTGTACTACCACAATCCCTACTGGCTTCTGATGAGTTAGTAATTCAGCCATTTGATTTCCTCATTTTTTCTTTCCCTTTTCACTTGTGGATTCCAAGAGCTCTGAAAATGTATTTCTTGTTTATGTTCAAAGCAAAGCCACCTCACAGCTGCAGGATGCCTGAAAGATCTTTCTTGCCCTTTGACTCTACTATAGAGGGGGCTGTATCTGTTCCAAAGATCCCATCCTGTAATTGCAGCCATCAGTCACTTATTCCCAGAGAAACTTATTTACAGGGCATTAAAGTGGGGTGAGGGCAGATTCCTGGGAGCCAACCCTCTGTGTATGCTGGGACAACTATTTTGGAGGGACAGCAGAGGCTGTGAGCTCTCAGCTTTCAGGCTGGGAGTAATCAAGAAATGGATGTTGCAAGCTACAGTCTCCCAGGGTAAATGAAGTGTTAGATCCCACCAAACAAATCTGCCTTGAGACCTTTTTATTCAAGTGGGAATCCATCATCCCTGCCTCTGGAAATAAAGCCATTAGGATATCTTTGCTATAAACTCACGAGACTAAAAAAGAATCTCCCTCATCTGAAAATGGAGATTTCGTGGTCCTGCACAGAGCCAACAGAAAAGTCCAACTTTCTACACAAACATCATCACTCTCCTGCCCTTGCAGGGGAGTCTGGGAGCCCAAATTCTCCCACACCTGCAGTTTCCTGCATGGAACTGGCAAAATGCACTGACTGCATTGAATAAGCCTAGAGACTCAGAGGTCCCATGATCTCACCAGGAGATATTAAAATTCTTCATCTTCCTCTTGCCTGATGAAAGAGGGATGAACTGTGCTCGCACCAGTTAGAAATTAAACTATTTCCAGTGTATAACATCTATTGCTCTCCTTGGGGATGACTCAGATGTGAGTTACATATTTCTGGTAGAATGGTACTGGAGAGGACAGCAGGGCCAGCACTTCAGGTCTGTATTTATGGATATCATCAGAAAAGTTTTATTGGATTCATATTTTGCATCACTCTCTGGAGGTCTTGCTACTTTCATAGTATTGTTCTCTTGCTTTCAGTAACTGATTTTACACATGTATGTACACACAGGGGATTTGGGTAAGAATTTCTCAAAGTATGGAGAAACACTGGAGGCATGACTGAAACATGGGTTCACTGTGTTTATAAATACAAAACCCATCTGCATTCAGATGCACCAGAGAGAGATTCAGTGCCAGTCCTGCTTTAGCACCTTGGTCTAGGTACCACATGCCCTCATGTGTTGTCCTTTCTCCAAAATGTGAGACATGCTAAGATTTTCACCCAAATAGGAAAAAAGGAAGAAATATTTTAAAGCTTTTCACAAAAACAGCATGTCCTGCAGGTAGTTTGGGTCAACCAAATGTTTTCCTTTGCTCACTTTTCCTATATAAGATAAAATGTGGATAAAAAAATCGACATGAAGTGAAATGACTGCAACTTTGTTTGAAAAATCATCAAAGCAGAACACTGTAACCTAAAAGTTACTTTTGAAAAGGGAGTGATCAAAACAATACGGCCTGATGTGTCGAAATAACATTTCCAACAAAAATTCCTTTAACAACATTTTCTCAAAGGCTCCTCATTGCACCATTCCCAAAAGGACCATTCCTGGTGATAAGATGAAGAGATCACCTAGGAATTTTCTCCTCTTCTGCTTCCTTTTAAGGCAGTGGTGACATGCATTGGTCTCTCCTTTTCTCTTCATGCGCTGTCTTTGAGTCTTTTAGTCTTTTGTACCAAGTCCTGTTATTAATGTTGGGTATAGGGAGCAGGTGTGTGAGATGCACAGCACCACAGACCCTGCACAGCTGTATCACATTTCCCTGCAATAATGGGGGACTCATTGGATTGACACTGATGTCCCCAAGACAGCAGTGATCTTTCAGAAGGAAAGCAGCCCCACATGAAGGTCACACAGATTTTGCCCCATTCATACTGGTAAGTTCAATGTGCTCTTGTTTGCTGTTTGCTGCTGTGCACGTACAGATACTCAGATAAGAGGGGATGTGCTCATGCACTTGTCAGCAGAGCACTGAGATGTCCAGCACTTAGTAGAAATATATAGGAGATGATTGTTGGAGCATGATTGTGTGATCCCTCAGCCCAAGACAGCACAGGCTGAACTCTGTCCACACCAATAGGCTGGTACAGACCTGAGCAGAGCAGAATGAATGCACTTCTTCATCACGCAGGTGTCACTTCTCCTGAGTCAGATTCAAGTACACTCATGGAGCTGATTGCAGATTTCAGCCTACTCTTGCATATCAAGCACACATTCAATGTTCCAGGGACTCCATGAAACAAAAAGCCAGCACGTGGTTTTCCTTACAGCCCCTGAGGCTTGTTCATCCCTGATGGAGCCACATAAAGAATGAGTCTGGCCTATTTTGTCAGATGCAGGGGTATCTGTGGGATAGTATGTTCAATCCTTTATGTCATCTATCTCTTCTCAGCAAAATGTATCTGTGATTACTTCTCCATTTGCTGGGATTTAAATGCAGAATTATACAATAACCCTCAAACTGAAGGAGAGGGGAATAAAAATGTTTAATTTAAAAGTTTAACTAGTCAAAACAAAGTTAGGGAAAGCACTGAGCATCTCAGGTGCTGGTTAGCCTATAAATGAAAAATAATGAAGGCTGGAAAAAGGAATATTAAATTAAGTATATTCTTAGAGGAATCATATCTTGGCTCATACACAAGTCCTCAGCACTGCAGGAAAGGAATGGGAAGACTGAGCTGGAAGAAAAGGGAAAATCAGTGTCTTCTCATGGAAAACAAGGGAAAACATCAGTGGAGCTTGGGTAGAATGGAAAATAGCTCTACTTTAAAAAGTTTAGGTCACATTCATACCACGTAACAACAGTAATGTGTTTTGCCCTCAAAAAGAAAGAGCAAAGCAAGTCTCATGCCCACATACAGCTTATGCATGCATGTAGCTGGCACACAGCCCTGTAAGGACTGTTCCTGTTGCATGGGGCTCCTGCCTTACAGGAAAGATGGAGCTGTAGTGTCAGGAGAGCACCCAGAGATGGAGCTGCACGCTTCTCTTTCTCCTCCAGACAGGGACACAGTTCCATGGGAGCACATCCTGCCTTTTGCAGACACCTCCCACTTCCTAATTTATGGCAAGTCACCACAACGTCTCCCTGGATGCTTTCCTTTCCCTGGGGAGGCATTTGGGACCCAGCAGCAGGTTTGGGGACAAGGGTGGCTACAGACACATCATCTGCTGTCTCCAGCTTCTCTGTGGGAGCTGCTGCTGCAGGATCCATGTTGCATTGTTGTGTAGAAAAGCAGAAACTCCTCTCCAAAGCTCTAATGTACCTTCCAAGTCAACACTAAATAAACTTCTGCAAGGAATGCTGAGTTGTAATGCTGGTCCCAGCTGGTTTGGGGAGCATTGTTCTGTTGGAAACCATATTTCATGGTCTGTAAATGTGACAGGGTTTTCTGAAGATGGCCAAGCATGTGGGAACACTTCTCAGTCCCTGGAAGCCAATGGTTGTTCCTCAGCACAGATTTACAATTTAATTGGAAAAAAAAAAAAAAAAAAAAAGAGAGAGAGAAAGAGAAGAAATTTTTATTAACACTGCTCTTAATCACCAAAGCTTTAGCTGGAAACTTCCTGGTTTTGCCAGCCCAAGCCATAACATCTATTAGAGGACTGACAGTAGAAAGAACCAGAGAGGAGAACAAAATAAGAATGGGGTAAATGATGGTATCACTTGCTCAGGAGCAACTCCATGACGCAAATAGCTACTCTGCACTTATGTGGCTGCAGAGGCTCAGTTTGTCCCAGTGCCTTCTCAACACTGAACATTTGTCCTGCTTTCTAATCTTTAGGACCTGCCCCTAGCAAGTCTCCTGTCAAGCTCTTACTTGTCCTGTTTGCATGATATATCAGGAAACATCTCTAAAAAGAGACATCAGTCTGTGGCATGGAATTCTCCCCGGGAAATAATCTGCTGTGCTGCAGGCTGTGGAGGGGATATCTGTTACCTTTCAAGAGCTGTCCCATTCAAAAACTGCTGAAGCAAAAAGCAAAAATTACCAGAGTCAACCCTGAAGCAAAGTCCCAGCCAACATCAGGGAGCCCTTTTCTGTTAGAAGAGCCTCTTTTCTGTTAAGACTTTCATCCAAGGTTATCTGAACACTTGCAATCAAATGGCATTTTGTGCTAACATTAATCCTGGTGTCCTGGCCACATTCCAGTTTGAGTAACAACATTCTGCCAACCTAAATTCCTCCAGAGGTTTGAGTAGGATGGAATTTTCTCCTTCCTTTTTGTCTTCCATTTCTGGGTAGTCAATTCTGGACAGTGCAAACACGGACCATCTTCCAACCCAACATTGGCAGCACCTCTATCAGGAGGAAAGTGGAGCTTCAAGTGAGAAGGACCAAAATCCTGCATTAAAACACATAATTAATAATAAATTACTTTTAAAACATTTTGGTGCTTTTCTTTTAAATTCTGGTATCAGTTGAAAACGTAGAGCTGGAATACTACTGACACCTCTGAGAAAGTTTATCAGCAATCCCAGCAATCAGAAGAGAGAGGTGCCTTTTAACTTCTAATCAATACACTGGTGACACAAATGAAAGGGAGACGTTACATAAGGAGGATTTTTCCACTGGAGAGAGCCCTGACAGGCAGTTATTGCACTGAGGAGAGGAAGTCACCCAGATGGACTCTCCGTCACACTAATGAAGCCATCTCATAACTGTAACAGAGACCTCATGTATCTGCTGTGACACTTAGCAAATCTGGGCATGAATAAATAGCCAAAGTCCAATTGAATTAACCTCCAGCTGATCAGCCCTACTAAACAAATTATCCTAAACTCTGAACAAGATTAGAAGGACTGGCACAGGCCAGAATCATGTGGCAGGAGTGTTAATTCAGTTTAACAAGTTTAAAACTAATCCTCCAGTGTTCTCAGATGTCAGGGTTTCAGGGCAAACTAGTTCCAAAATGCTCCTGGAAGGGTTAGAAAAGGAGGCTCACACGAAGCTGAGAACAAAAATATGAGCTCAGCCTAGAGTCACCTAAAGATACAGAAGAAGAATTTCAAATGCAGAGCAAAGAAGGGTTTAGGCAGAGCATTTCTTACTGAAACAGAAGAGAGTAGGAAAATAACATTGATTTCCTCATGGAATATTCCAACCTCATTTCCAGGATGAAACTTAAAAAGTTGATAGCATATCTGCTTTTTTAATTATCATGTTTCTTGTGCAGAAACAGGAGATAAGCACCTATGAAATAAGGGACAATACTCCATTTTAAAGCCATTTTCTCCAGTATATAATTGTATTTTCTTCTAAGAGTACATTTGTACAGTCCATCAAAAGCACAATTAAATTATCACAAATTTCAGTTCATTACTTAGAATGGCACTAACAAACAACTTCAGTACTTGTTTCTTTTTATGTTGATTCATAAAAGAATTTATATGGTCAGCTAAAATTAACTTTTAACTTCAACTTTAACTGGCTCAATATTTTGCAGGGTTTTGGAATATTAAACCTGCTTCCAAGAGGAAATATTTATTTGATTACTCTCTAGACACAGGAGGAGATGTAGTAAACTCCACAAGTTTTCTGAAATGGAGATAACCAGGATTAGAAACTCTTCTAAAAACAAACTCCTGCAGTACATCAACATGATGCCTCATAAAATCTTTCAAATCACAATAATCTTCATAAATGCATTTCCAATCTTCTGTTATAGGTAGGTCCTTCAATGGAGCTCCCAGATTCCTAAAATCTCATTCTTTCAGTGAGTCTGCTTAGTACAGGGAGATGAAGACAGAAATGTGAGAGTCTCTGTGGCCCACTAAAGGACACCTGCCTGCACTCTCCTGCCTTGCCATGGAATGTCTTTATGCAAGGCTGACTTGGATTCTTTATTGTGGCTTCAGTTTTATGTGCTCAACTCAAGCACCAGACAGCATGATAATTTTGATTAGATGGCAAACAAATTTAATGTATCATGAAAGAGACATTCAGACACCAGGCAATTCCATCATCTTCAATATCTTCAACACATAAAGAACTTAAAAATCAGATTAGGCCAATTTTCACCCAATATTCAGAAGTAATTCATAAATCATTTTGTTACTGTTTCACTGGCAAGGCATTGTTGCCCATTTTGTTGAGAACTGCCTGAATGCTTCCACATATTTCAGTGTTGAAAATGAATACTCCTGTAATTCTGAAACTTCTGTTACACAACACTCAAAATGGAATCATGACTTGTCTACTGTGTACTTTGCTGTTATTTATGCAGTATATAAATGCAAGGTAAATATTTATTCTCATTTTCTACTGTGTGCACTGACTGATATCTCCAAAAGTTAACAGCAGCATTATGAACTGCAAATGATGACACATTGTCAAAGTTGAAACCATTTGGTTAGATGCCTCTTACATTCTCAAATATTCCCAATGTAATTTCATAACTGTCTTGAACATAATGAGGCAATGGATTTTTCCTCCTTCAACTGTGTAACAATGAACAACTATTAGAACCACTTTATTATTTCCAGAGTTTGAGGGATCAGTGGCCACAGAGAAAGTATGCCCTTTTCAACCAAGTTTTTAATTGTTTTCTCACTTGAAAGAGGAGCTAATTTATTACTGGCAGCACAGAAGGCATTTGTCTCATCAAGATATATCATTTCAACTGTGGGTGAATTCTAGACAACAACACTATTTAATTTGCTGTCACAATTAAGTGATTTATAGGACTGACTATACTATTAGCATCATACTAATACTCTGACATTCTTGTTACTTCTGCAAGGGCCACAGAGTTATTTTCAGTGCTTTCACACTTCTCAGGAACAGAGGGGTATGAGTTTTACTGTTAGAAGCTATGCCACAGTAATTTTTACAATCCACTCCATTTGCATGTTGTCTCCCATCTGACAGATCACCACAAGCACCTGAAAATCTCCTACACAAACTACAGTGAGATTTAAGGCAATTACTGCTGTCTTTACTGATCCATGGAAATAATTCCTCTGGCCACTGCAGCAACACAAAGCTTCTGCTGCTCTCAGAGTAGATTGCTGATGGATGATACCATCCACAGGCGCTGTCATGGTTGTGATCTATGAGGGGCTGTTATTTGACAAATGAAAATTATGTAAACAGTACTCAAACTCAATCTTGCCTCATGATGACTCTGTCTGTTCCATACCCCCTGCCTACAGTGCCCAGAACAGCCAGCTGTTATCTCATGATAAATATCGAGGATAAAATTATCATCAGACAGCACCAGATTGTCTGCATGATGTAATCCCAACTCTTTTAGGTAGCTGGAGCTTTTTTAGCTCTCTTAGATAGTCTGGAGTGTTTCTGGTGGTGTATCTCACACATTTCCAGAGAGTCATTTTCATTTCAGTGGTTGTTGAAATAATTTCTGCAGAAATTTTTGCAAAGAAATCAAAGATGTGCTGGTTTCAAGGGTACTGAATATATGAAAAATACGGTTGTTTGAGATCAAGCACCCCAAAAACTGTTTCCAGCAAAATCCTTCTGCAGATGTGACTTGCTTCACTCTTGCCAGGCTCTGTAATCTCAGCAGGAGCCCCTTCCCAAATTTCTCCCCCAGCACCAAGGTTGCTCCTTTCTCCTCTCAGCCCCATGGATCTGTAATCCTCCTCCCCCAGCCTGCAGAGCAGCTCAGAAAACACCAATGACACAGCACAAAAAAGTCCTACAAGGGCTGGAGTACTCCTCTATTTATAGGTCGCTAAATCTGACTAAAAAAAAACTTCCACAGAGCACCAGTCAAATTGCTACCTAGATGTTTCCAGGCCCAGCCAGGGCATGCTGGCTTGCTGCCATGTTTTTAAATCCTACCCTGTGCATTGAGCTTTCTCAGGAAAATCTGCTAGTGCTCATATGTGGGCTGTTACTATTGACACAAACATTAATGAACATTCCCCTATTGCTTCCTTACTAAGCTGCAAGTGCAAGAAACCAAAACAATAACATGACCTGACAGTCTCAAGCATGTAAGCACATCCAGCACTTCTATTTCAGATGTGCAGCTGAGTGCAGCTCACTAGGAAAGGGAACAATTTGTGTTTAAGTGTTATGTTTGTTTTTTCTTCTAACACTGTTTTTTTGCTGGCTGAATTCTACACTGGAAAAAAAAAATGTTTCATCAACAACAAAGTAGATTGGAGTGGTTCTGCAATGCCTGATGGATTGGCTGAGCCTTCCTCTCACACAATCAATGAAATAAGAGATGTCCCATACAATAAGAGCCATAGGGACAACTTCAGAACAAAGCAAACCTCTTAGAATTGTCTCTCAGAATAAGGACTGATAATCTTGTTATCCTAGGGAGCACAGCAAAGGGACCAACACAGAAAAGAGCCAGAATCCCCTCATCTTCCTTCAAAATATGAGCACATAAACCGAGAGCCTCAGAGCTGTAACTCAGGTATCACCTAATCCTGGACACATCTGAACTCCTCAGCAGCTCACACTCCAACCTCAGGCTCCCCTGCACACCTCATGTCCCATGTGCAGAAACAGCTGAGCTGAGGTCATGGCTGGCAGGCTCATACCTCTATCAGGAGGAGCTGCAGAAACCCAGAGATGAAACAACCAATTTCAGGTGCAGCAGGGGTGACTCCTGACTGTGGACAGTGGGGTTCAAAGCTGTTTCCACTCTGCACCAAAGGCCAAAGCCTCTCTCTGCTGTCTGCAGCCAGCCAGCCGGGGAGACCCGAGTGCTGGGCTAAACAGCCCCAGGTGTGCTCCTCTCCCTGCCTCCCCCAGGGCCTCGATTCACTATTATTTTCTGAACACAGTCCCTTCCAGACTAATTAAATGCAGTGGGGATGACTTGAAAGGAGAAATCCAGGAGGTGAATTTCTGCCATTCTTCTACTCCTTTTACAATGGCCCCATGGAGAGAGCCCTCACACAACCCCGCAGCACCCACACCCCTGACCTTGCTGTGCCAGTAATAAGAGGAAAAGGAGAGTTCTGATATTGCCTGGCCCGAGGAATGTACTCACAGGCAGCTCCACTTCATGTACCTGATTTATAACAAGGGTCAGAATAATTCCCAAGCAGCTCCTGCATCAGGGAGCAAACTAATTCCTTTCCTCTCTCCTTGGCTGCACAGCTCAGAGTCCAGCTGCACCCGAGGTTCCAGCTCAGTCTATATTCTGCATCATAAAAGATACAAGAGAGAAATCTAAACTGGAGAAGTAATAACCTGTAAACTAATAAACCAACCCAGCACTTTGATAGTGAGGCACTCCCCAGAGCAGGGATTATTAATGGGTGTCCTGAAACACTGTGTGTCTATGTTCGAGAGCAGTGGGAAATATTTCTGATGCTCTGTGGATCTTACACATATGTTCTTATAAAATCAGTTCAGATAGATGCAAAGACTAATATAAAAGCAGCCTCCCTCCAGTCTACACACACAGAGGCACTTAAGCAGTTTAAAAAGAAAAGCAGTACAAAACTGCTTGAACAAATAATAATAAAGGTATTAAGCTGCAATATTAGGAGTAGTTTTACTTGTCAAAGTATGGGGCTGCACAGTCATTGATTTTCTCTTATAATTGAGATAGTGACATGCATGACTTATGTTTCTTTGGCAGCGAGTGCATGGGGATGGAAGAAGGGATCTTGAAATCCTGTGAAATCTCCAGCTGAGGATTTGATGGCTCTGAAACTGCTGTCGGTCTCGATTCTTTATTTCCCTCGAACCATAAAATGGGTTATATTAACAATCTGTTATGATGAAAGACAGTTTATGAAGCTAAATGTAATAACGTTTGCAATGTGATCAGGGATCTGTGGAGGTAAAGTGTTATAGAAACCAGGAGTGAGAGTATGGATCCAGATCCTTCTCAGCCAGAAATGCTGGGAAGCAGATGACAGGCAGACAGACCCCCTCAGGAAAGGCTTCATTACCTGTCCTGGTGTGTATTCTCAAATCCCCATGCCCTGTCTCAGTCACACAAACAGGAATCTTCTCCTTAGTTAATTTCTTTAACATATTCACTTTCAGTGATGAGGATTCAGTGCTCAGTTGCTTCAGCTTGCTATATCCCATCTCAGCTACATGCCAAAATGAGACATCTAATTGACGGAAACTGTGAAAGACAACTTTTTTTCTTTGTCCCAAACTAATGCAAAACAGCAAAGAATGGTGTTTCCATGTAAATCTGAACTACAGTGGACTCCCTTTGTTCCCCTGTCATGTAAAAAATAAAATGAAGTCTGGCAAGGATGGCAGGAAGAATCCAGTGCTTTGTGTCCTGAAGTAAAGTTACTCTCTGGAGAAGGCAGAGCAGGAATAAACTTCTTTATGAGTCAGGAGGTTTTACTGACAATAGCTGCTATTATCTCTGTCTAACAGGCAAAGCCTCGAGTGATTGTGGTAAGCGAGAAAGAGGAATGCTGTTTATTCAGTGCTGGAAAACAGACTATTTGCCAGACTGCAAAGAGTACTGAAAAGGTATCGAGTCTCTCTCTGTTTGAATTAACCACAAAAATAACCTGCTGAATTAAAAGCTTTTCCATGGATCTCTGCTGCTCTCTAACGGTGCCTTAACGGATTGTCAGCACAAAGTGTATGTGTTCCTCCTGTAATCAAGTTTTGGTAAAACTTTTAATGCAAAACAAACAAAAGAAATATTCATTAGGTCCTTCAGAGATGTTACCTGAACAGATAACTCACAGATCAGGTAGCTATTGCTGTACCCATGGCCAGAATATTTGGGATGTGGTGAGGATGGTGGCAAAGGAGAGCTAAAACATGGGAATGCAGGTTTTGACTGTATTTTAGATGCAGCAATTGCAGGAGTCTGGGAAATGCCCGTTTTCAGGGCTTTGTATAAATTAGAATACAAGCTTTTTATTCGTGAGTACCAGTATTTCAAAGGAAAAAAATAGCATTGTATTAATTAGGTATAATTAATAGAAACTAATGTTTGCACCTGGGACAGACACATTTGGCTCCACTCTCCTCTCACATAAGTCTTTATTTTATCCCCCTGTACAGCTCCATTGGTCACCTGCCAATGCTCACTCAGCTAGCTAATGGCAAAGCCACTTCCCTGACCAAAACCAGCCTTGTTTTCAGAGAATCACAGAATGGTTTGGGTTGGAAGGGACCTTAAAGATCATCTTCTTTCACCCTGTCATGGGTGACACCTTCCACCATCCCAGGTTGCTCCAAGCCCTGTCCAACCTGGCCTTGGACACTTCCAGGGATGGGACAACCTCATCTGTGCTGGGCAACCTGTGCCAGGGCCTCAGCACTTTTATGGGGAAGTCTAAGTCCTAACAGCCAATATACATTTCTTCCCTTTAAGTTTAAAAGCATTCACTTTGCCCTAGCTCTGTTTGTCTATGTAAAAAGTTCTCTTTCACACAAGCCCCCTTCATAAGCCATTTTTATTAAGATGGGAAAGCACACTCGGGGTCTTAGAGCGTGGCCTAACAAAACCCAGTACTGGAAATGACCGTACCCCATGGGGAAACGGAGGGAAAACCAATATTCACAGCGCTTCTGTGTCCCCAGGGTCACCTGTCCCCTTACAGCCACCCCCTCATGGAGCAGGGGGGTCCTGCCTGGGAGTCCTCCCCAACTCTCGGCGTGCAACGGGGAGAAACCAGGCGTGGAGACCGGACCGGGGGAAGGGGATCATCCCCGGAGAAAGGGGTTCATCCCCGGAGAAGGGGATCCCTCCCGGGAGAGGGGTTCATCCCCGGGGGAAGGGGTTCATCCCCGGGGGAAGGAGTTCATCCTCGGAGGAGGGTCCGGGTGCGGCAGCTCTGTTCGGAGCCAGCGAGCGACCGTGAGGAGAGCGCGGGGGGGCCGGACATGGCGTCTTGCCGCGGCGGGTAATGGCGGCGGCGCGGAGGGAAGGGAAGGGGAGGGGACAGCCCGTGAGGGCAGCGGCCGCCCTGCGCCATCACCCCCCGCCGGCTGCGGGAGGGAGAGAGGGAGGGATGGGAAAGGAAAGGAAAAGAAAGGCGCCGCTTCCGCCACGGCGGGGCGGGCCCGGGCGGAGAGCGTCGGCGCGGCGGGGCTGGCGCGGGTAGGGGCGGTGAGGGCCGCGGCCCGGCGGAATGGGGATGGCTGTGTCCCTGTCTCCATGTCTCTCTCTGAGGAAAAGCCTGGTGGAGCCGGGGTGAAAAGCAGGGCTCGAGGTTTCCCCCTCGGTACCAGCTATCCGCGCTAGCGGGGGCCCTGTCGGAGGCAGCGGGGCCATGCGGGGCAGTGATGCCATCGCTGCGGGGCTGCGAAGTCCCCCCCAGTCAGGGGTGCGGGTTTGCACTGAAATTAACTTAACCGTGGGTATTTCAAGTTACGGGAATGATTCAGTCTTTCTGTAGCTCGTGGCGCATGTTTTTAATCTAATGTTGTCACACTGTTGTTGTTGTTCTGTTCTTTTTCGGAAGCGATGGAAGCGAGTCCCATCGTGACGTCCAAGCAGCGAGAGGAGGTGGTGCACGGGGTGCCCACCGAGGTGGTGTGCACGGCCTTCTCCAACTCGGTGCTCGTGGTGGTCACACAGTACGGCAAGATGGGCACCATCGTCTACGTGGACCCCAACACCATCGGCGACAACGTGGGCAGGCCCTCGCTCACCACCAAGGTGCTGCTGGGCAAGGATGAGGTGAGGTGAGAGCGGATACGAAGCGCAGAGGCAGCGAGGATAAGGGGGAAATGTGGTAGGTGGGGCCGTGCAAGCTGCCAGGGAGTTGATGAATCACAGCAGTTAAGCAGTGTTTGAATAGTGATAAGATTAATTTTAAAATGAGGAAAAGAGGGGCTCATCAGAAAAGTATGTGTGCTCGTCTGCTCTTGGACATAAAAGTTTAACTAGCCGTGAGTGGTTTGGCGTTCTGTTGTTTTTATCCTACAGGATATGGATTGCTTCTGCATGTTTATGGAAAGTTTGATAAAGCTCTGTTGATTTAAGGGTTGCAAGATTAAATATGCAGCCATTGATAACCTTTTTGGGTTTCTGTTCCAGTGAGTTTGTTTTCCTTTTCAGGTCTGTTTTCCCACCCCCATCCTCCCCTGTCTATGCCAGCCTCATAATGGACTTTAGTTGCCCTCTCCCAAGTGTGTCTGCCAGCACCTTCCCTTGATAAAGTTTAATTTGTTTTGCTTCAACAAAATGAGGTTTTTATCGACCATTTCACAAAGCTAGAGAGAAAGCAGAAGCAAATGTGTTTCTAAAAGCGTCAACTGGTCAAACATTAAAACAGAAAGTTACAGAGCTACAAGATTATGAAGCTTTCCATCAGGGTTGAAGCTATCACATATTACTTGCTAGCTTTAACTAGACAAGCTATAGCAGCACAAGTTCCTGATTCTATCCATGACTTCCCCTTGTGGAGTTCTTTTTCTTGAGCAATAGCCTTCCCTTTTTGGGAGATATTTTGCTTTCTCTGCTTTGATATCTGCAAATGCTGACCACCTCCATCCCCAAGCTTATTTGGGTTTTATTTGGAAATGGGAAGTGCTATGTTTACTTTGTTCCATTCTATTTTTAAATAATTTTAACTAACTGATCTAAAGTTCAAGAGAAGACTTCCACTAGTTTGCTGCTTTCCTGCTTGTCACTGCTAACATCATTCTTTGGGATGTTGCACATTTCCAAACAGCAGCTAAAATCAAGCAAACTCATCCTTCTGACAAATGCACAGCTCTGGGTGTAAATAAACCCTCAGCAAGCTGGGTGGTTCAAAGCTGTGCTGGCTGAGGTTGGGACTGGGCATGAGAAAACACCTCTTCACCAAGAGTGTGGTCAGACACTGGAACAGGCTTGAGGTGGTTGATGCTCTGAGCCTGTCAGTGTTTAAGAGCCATTTGGACAATCCCCTGAATAATGTTTTAACCTGGGCTGTGAGTTGGTCAGGCAGTTGGCCTGGATGTCATTGTAGGTGCCTTCCAAGTGGAATGGTCAATGCTGTTCTGATCTATTTTGTTAAAGAAAGCTCATGGAAAAGGTTATATCAGTTTTTTGCCTCCTTTAGCCTCACTACTTATTTCTTAGCTTTTCATGATTCTATTAAAATAAGAAGCAACATGTCTGTAACACCAGGCATACAAAAACTTTGTCTGTAACACCATTTGGGGATTTCTTGGAATTACAAAAATAACAGCTTTTTTTCAGAGCTTGTCAGTGGAGCATCCCCTCTTCAGAACAAGTTTTTAAACAAAAAAACTGTACTTGCAGCCTTCTTTAGAAACCTGGCTGTGAAGGAAATAAAGGCATTTGGATCCACAGCATTTCATGTCATTTAACACTGGTGCCATAGTTCAGGTGGGAGGATTATGGAAGGAAAGATTCTCTGTACTGAGTTTCCAAGTTTCCCAGACAGTGCTGAACTCAGTTCAAGTGCAGCTCCAGTAAAGTTGTTTCAGGGTGGTGTGGGTGGCTGGCACACTCATGGGACCAAACTCTTCCCTTTTAAGCTGGTTGAGACAGGGTTTTCTGAAGTTCCCTGTCCCATGGCTTGCCTTTGCTGACCATGTTGGAACTGCTCAGTCTGAGTCCAGGATCAGCAGATTCTCCACGTCACCCCAGAGCTCTTCCTCTCCTAACTCCTGCAGGAGAACTCTCCCATCTGCAGGAGTGTACATCTGTATCCCTTTGCTTTTCAGCCCCTCGTTCATGTCTGTGCCAAAAACCTGGTGGCGTTTGTGTCGCAGGAAGCCGGGAACAAACCTGTTCTCCTCGCCATGGCTCTAAAGGACAAAACCATGGAAGGAATACAGGCCCTACGAGAAGTGATCCGAAGTTGCCAAGTGTGGTGAAGTTGTGCCATCTGGATTCAAGGAAATGATCCTGAGCCCATGACTCATCACCACCTAGTTGAAAGGACTAGAAATGAAAATGATGGAATGTCTTTGTGGTGGTTTTGGACGTCCTGAGGAATTTCATGAATTTTTCTCTACTGTGTAGAACGTTTGTGGGTTTTATTACTGGGACAGGTTTGCAAGTCCATATAGACAGTGGTGAGACGAGAGCAATTGTCTCAACACAGGAGAGGAGTGCTACTTTTATCATGTTGGGTGGGTCATTTGGGAAAGGGCTCGGCTCTGCACATGTGTCCTGAGGAGCAGCAGATGCCGAGCTCTGTAGCTGTGCCATACCACAAAGGGGGAACACCCAGTGCAGAGGGAATAAAAGAAACATTGACAAATCAAATTTTACCTGTTTTCTTTTTTGCTCTTTGAGAATCACTTCAACTGAAATACAAGCCTTGGTAAAAAAAATCAACAGTTGTATAATGGGAAAGGTTTTCTTGCCTTTTTTTAGGAAATGAGTCCTAGATGGCTGCTTTTGTCCTTATGTCCATTCATTTATTGGATATAGTCTGAATTCATTTTCTACTTTCACTCTGATTTTAAAGAGAGGCAGATCATGATGCTCTGCAAATTTCATGAAAGCTGATGTCAGGGCAGAAGACAGGAACCCAAAATAGCGGTAAGAAAATAATCTCTGCCAATGGATTACATGGTACCAGCACATTGGAGAAACAGAACATCCATAGGCTGATCACCTGCAATGAGCATCTGTCTTAGGAGACGTGGGGACAGATGGTTTGAGGGGTTACACAGGGTTGTTTCTGCCAAGTCATTTCCAGAAGGTGTCAGATTATGTTGTATGAGCTGATACAAAGATTAATAGCCAAACTTTTGCCTTTTGCTTGGAAAGCACATTTGTTTTTACCTCTTGTAATAAACAACAACAAGTAGTAAATTTTTAAGTGAGCTGTTACACACTTTTGTCACTTATGAACTTGACAGCACAGACGGAGGCCAGGTCTTGGATTCTGGGCAGGGAGGAGTTGTGCTAAGACCAGTTGGTACAGCAGAATCAGCACAGAGCCTGTGCCTGCCCCACCACGGTGATCCAGCTGCCAGGTCATTCTGCTGCTAAAAAATCCCCTAGAAGCAGAAAAGCAGAAAATGGATTTGAAAGGACTCTTTTCTCTGAAGTAAGAGTTATTTACAGCATTTAAAGGGATTATGAGAAATGAAACTCTCTTTTAAAAATACGTTCAAACACTGCAGGCTTCCAGCTGCCCTTGACAAGAAACTTCATCTAAAAATAATTTTCTAAACTGTGCTTCCAAGAATCAAAGATTCGCATCTGTCAGAGCTATAAATTTTTCCTCTTTTACACTTCCCTTTTTTTTGTCTAGGAAGGCTGAGAGAGACATGTGGAATTAGTTATTGTCAATTTTGGTTTGCTAGTAGGGATTCTCTCCTGACACAAAACTGAGGCTCTTACTGTGTCCGTAGCTCCAGCAGCTTGAGGACAACATGCATGAATCAGCAAATTGGATGGAAATTGCATCTTCCACTGTGGTGATACAGTGGCATACCACTGTATGAGCCCCAGAGAACTGAGTGTTACTGCCTGAAGGCCAGGCACAAGTTAAGTACCTTCATTTCCTGGCTCTATATGTGCCACCTGGTCTGCATAGGACAGTGGGTGAGGAAAGGTCATGGAAACCTCTCTGATTTGATGCTCAGAGCCAGGACAGACTTACCTTGCTGCCTTTCCACGTGCCATAAATTAGAGCACGAGCAATTGGTCCTTCGACTTTGCTCCTCTCTGCTGCACAATAAACCAAGGGGAAGGCCTGCTCAAACAACAGGCACAAGGTGCCACCAGCTGCCTGCCTTTTAGTCATCGCTCTCCTCCAGGTGGGGATTAATTCCCGCTTGAGGGAAAGCTGCCTCTGCCACCCAGGCAGAGCTCTTGCCCTCGTCGTGCGCTGGGCGGGGGGCAGCGGCGTCGGGCCGCGGCTTTCCATCCGTGTTTGCTTTCCGGGCGTGGGTGCCAAGCACGGCGGACTGGAAAGGTAAGTTGGGTGGCTTTTCTGCGGGAGACAAAGCCCGACCTGCTGCTCCAGCTCCCGCGGGGCCCGGGGCGCAGGGAGGGCGCTGGCACGGTGAGCCGGGCACAGCCAGGGGGTGCGGGTAAGGTAAGAGGGGCACCGGCGAGCCCGGGCCACAGCAAGAGCCACTGGGGGCTGGCAGGGAGAGTGGGGCGCTGGTAGCAAAAGCGGGGTGCTGGTGGGAGCCAGGGAGCAGCGAGGGTAAGCAAGCGGGGCAGTGGCAGGGCCCGCGGCCAGCAGGCGGGCAGGGCTGGGACGGTGTCCGGAGGAGGAGTCTGCAGCGGTGCAGGTGGAGGAGGGCGCGGGGGATGCACGGCAGGTGCACGGCAGCCAGACTCCCTCCCGGAGCAGCCCCAAAGGGTGAGTGGGGCTCTGGGGGGTGCACAGCAGCCGGGGGAAACACCACAAATCGGGGTTGACCCAGCCATTGGTTCTGAGCACCTGTGCGAGCCGCTGGGAGGGCAGAGCCGCCGCTAAGAGCCCTGTGCCTGCGTCATCCGCTCCTGCAGATGGGCTTTAGAGAGGGCTCGATGCTGCCCGGCCGCGATTTGTGGCTGTGCGCTGTAGGTCCTTCCCCCTGAGTGGCCTGATGGTGGTGCGGAGAGGCTGGTCCCGTGAATAACCCGAGTGTCCTGGCTTTACCTGACAGCAATCAGGAGGAAAGGCATGTCTCCTGCTCTGGTGGGGCTAAGCCTGGATGCTCCCTTCCCCGGGATGTGGGTCAGGGATCTCAGAGGTGCTGCTGGGGGGCTGCGAGGGCTCACCTTTCCCTGCTGACTTGCTTCGCCCCACAGAGGGCTGCCACTGAGGTGGGGATTTGTCCTAAGTGCTGCAGGACACAGGGAGGGATGTGAGCTGGGAGTCTGGACTCCTCCGGCAGCCTGCAGATGGAGAGGAATCCTGGCAAGGTGAAAAGCCCCATTTGCAGGTGGCCTCCCTGAACACAAGCTTCGCTGCTCAGTTTATCTTTTCAGTTCTCGCTTAGCATCTCTAATATCCCAGAGAGTGCGTGTAACAGGTAGACACTGTATGGCAGCTACCTGCAAGGTGTCTGAAAACAGACTGGATATGGCTCAGTCCCATCGAGGAGCTGAATTTTGCAGCTGGTATTATTCCCGGTGTCTCCTTGCCGCCTTTGTTTTGGAAGCAAATGGCTCTCTAACTGCATTGAATAGCCTGACTACCTTGCACGGCCGGGATCTAATTACCTGTGGAGCTGGGAGCCCTGTCTGTGAGCGGCACCGAGGCTTTTGCTTTTAATGACTTGTTCTGCAATGTTCAGAGTGTGACAATGTCGGGGAGGCTGCCAGGACTGGCTGTCGGTGCCACTGTGCGATGGCTGGGAAAGTTAATAGGAGATGGGATGTCTTGGGCCAAGCATCTGTGGTTGAAAACAGAATAAATGGATCTAGTGAGGAGCACAGCTCTCTGCCGTGTCTTGGGGAGTAAGCTGGATCATTTAAAAAGTGACTAGAAAAACACAGCTAGAAAGAGTGAGCTTTCCAGAGTGAGCTTTTCAAGAGTGAGTTTTCCTGCTCTGTCATGATGCTCTGGCAGAGGCGAAGCGTGGCCAAATGCAGCCATTTACCCCGGCCAGCAGCAGGGCAGCCCCCAGAAAGAGTGAAGAGTGATTGGGGAGCAAGGCACAGCTGGACTCTTATCTCCTTCCCTGTGCCACGAGCTATCTCTGTCCTCCTGTTAATGTTTACAAGGCAGGTCCGGCAGCATCCAAGCCTGTCCAAAGACCAGCTCCCGCCCTGGCTTTCCCGGGATCCTTTTCCCTGCGGGCCGGGGCAGGAGCCCAGGCCGGTGTCGGGGAGGAGGAGCGGGCTCCCTGGGGCTGTGTAACACTATCGGCCCCGCTGCTGTCCCCGCAGCCAGCTCCAGCCCCAGCCCCGCTCCCCCTCTCGCAGCGCAGGTACTCGGGGTGAGCTGCTGGGGCCGCGCCAGCTGCTGCCCGGGCATCTCCGCTTACACCGACTGCCAGAGCCGGGGAAAGGTATTTTTAGGGCTGTTGATCTGACACCAGCTGAGTTTGCTCTCCTGTGAGGTTGGGGTTCGGTGAGAGGGCAGAACAGGGAGCCGCAGGGTCAGCTCTTGCTTTGGTTTGTTTTCAGTGTTTAATTGGACCGAGGTCATTCCCTACCACTCTTATCTGTGGCAGATATTTTTGTGCTTCTCTCCTGTTCACGCTTACAGTTTTACTCCAGGCGATAGTTACCCACCAGCTAAAATATTTGTTTATTAACAATGCACTGAGAAGCATCTATATTGTTAGAGTTCAGCTTGCAGGTTGTTGGGTTTTTAAACCACTATTGTTATACTTGGGGAAAAAGCAGCTTTCCGTAGATTAACAGAAAGAAAACCCAAACATGGCAGTTTATGCATCTGTTGGCCTTGAGATATGAAGCTGCCCTATAAATAATTGCTTATTATTAGGTTGGTCCTTGCTGTCTGTAACCACAGGGTACACGGTGTCCGTATGCCCAGCCGCCCTGTGCACCAGGAATGCTCAGTGCCTTGGGGCAGCCAGCTTTGAGGAGCACACAGCGAGCAGGGAGATGCCACAGCTCTGCCTCTGGCATGGCAGGCTTGCTCCCCTGTGCTTAATTTGGGTGCAGGAGGAACTGCTGGCTGTCCTTCAGGTCTTGGGGTTGGCACTACTGGCACACTGACACCCCCACAATCCCAAAATAACTGAGTGAAGAATGTGGGTGACACCAAATGTCTTGTTTCTTGGGCAGCCCCAGGCTTTCCCCCAGTAGGTCACACAGGATAAAAGGAGCCAAATTTGGGGGGGGACTTGGTGTTTTCTGGGCTCCCAAGGAAGATGAGAAAAGTGTCCTGATGGCTTGTTGGTAAGGGACTCTTTATTGTCCTGGGTGAGGGATTGGTTTAACCCTTAAGTCTCTGTTTTCTGATGGAAAAGATGCACAGACCATTCCCTTTCAAGTGGGAGTGATTCCTGAGAAAGCAAGGAGCAAAGCTGGGAAGGAGAAGAGGTGTGTATTTTGGGAGACATGGGAACTGCATAGACCTCCTCAGGGAAAAGAGGGTCTGCTCCTGAGGGATATTTGCATTTTCCTGCTGGGAGAAGCGGGCAAAGGGGCTGGTTTGGGTGAAGGACACCCTGGGGAGGAGATAAACCTCACAGGAGGTTTGTACATGTTGTGTGGGCTGGAAAATCTGCTGGGACCTTCCCTGTCCTGCACCACTCCCCTTCCCTCTCCCTCCCTGCAGATGAGTAATGCCACACGTGCTGTGCCCCCTCCCGTGGCACCTGGCACGCTGGAGCCTGGCACAGCAGCCAGGCTGGCCTCAGCCCCACCATTCTCAGCTGTTGCCCTGCTCACGGCTGCCCACAACACCTCCCAGGAGGGCCAGCAGCTTTTCCTGACCACCACAGCAGCACAGGTCATCTCTGGCATCTTCGTGTGGTCTGCACTCATCGTCACCTTCCACCAGGTACGGGCTGCAGCAGAGGTGGGGCTCAGCACAGGGGTTGACATGAGAGAAAATTATTGATTGCCCCCAAGTCCATTGCAAATTGCTCAGCTCTGGGTAAGTATTTCTTCCTGTTGCTGCCCAGAGGTGATATCCCCGCTGTCAGGAGCCTGCTGCTGGCAGCTCACAAGGATGGACTTTGCCCACACCCTCCCCAGGTGGTTGCCAGAGCCAGGAGAGGCTGCAGGGCATTGGCACTGCCCAGAAGCAACACCCAGTGGGGCATTTGGCGTGTTTGGGGTGCCCAGCACGAGCTGTCTTGAGGCATTCCCTGGGTGGGCACGGTTTAGGGGGCTGTGCAGGTCTGTGCTGCTGCTGAAGGCAGCCCTGGGGCAAGCAGCTGTCTCCAAGCACTGGGATGGGGCTGCACAGGAGAGGGTACATTCCTCACACAGCCCAGGGAAGGAACCTCATTTCCACGTTTTCATGCAAGGGGTGAGCCCAGGGACTGGGATGGAGCCTGTTGTGTGTGTTCTCTGTGGTGGAAGGCTGGCAGGGCTCTCACCTCAGAGAGGAGGGTTAGCACAGCACCCCTGTGTCTTGGGGGTTCCCATCCTGACCTCTGTCAGCCACAGCTCTGCTTGCTGGGCACTCTGCAGATCTACACACACCTGAGGAATTACACCATCCCCAAGGAGCAGCGCTACATCATCCGCATCCTCTTCATCGTGCCTGTCTACGCCTTCGACTCCTGGCTCAGCCTCCTCCTCCTCGGCAGCCACCAGTACTACGTCTACTTCGACTCGGTACGGGACTGCTACGAAGGTGAGCACAGCACCTGCTCAGCAGGCAGGCTGAAGGCAAAGCAGGGTTCTCATCCTGCTGACCTGTCTCTGGAGCATCTTAAAGTACCAAATCTCCATTGCTTTTGCTTCCCACTCTCCCTTCCTCCATGAAGAAGTTTTCCTTTTCCTTCTCTGTCGGCATCAGGGAGGGGATGCTCCACACACAAACATAAGCTGGTGCCTTTCAGACACAGGCTTGGAGGGACCCCAGCACCACATTCCTGGGAAAGAGGTTTTCTGTGAGGTAGAAGTACAGCTTCTCTAAAACACGAGGCAGATACACCCAAGAAACTGGGCAGTTGGGGTGTGTTGAAGTGCAAAGGAAACTTGTCAGGGTTAAGGATGTTTTTCTACCTTGGTCCATTTGGGTATTTGCATTTCTTCAGGTTTGGTGTATAAAAAAAATAAGTGGTGGGGATGTCCAAGAAAACTGTCCAGGACCCACTGCTTGCTGGCCACCAGCCATTTGTGCTGCCCCTTAGCAATTTTGAGGTAGTTCCATGCAGATGGTCCTTGGATAGACTGTGTGTGCCCAGAGGAGCTGCTGTGCCCGTCATGAACTCTGTGCACACAGTGCAATGTGTCTGACTCCACTTGGAAGTTGGATAGGTTTGACCTGCTGCTCCTCTCCCTGGGCTCCTACCCACCAGCATCCCAAATCTTGATGCAGTGCCAGGTTGGATGAGGAAACACCTGAGCAGGAAGAAATGTGAGATGAAACAACCCCCTCCAGGACTTCCATCAGTCCTGCTGATCCTGTCTGCCCTTGCCTTGGCAGCTTTTGTGATTTACAGCTTCCTGAGCCTGTGCTTTGAGTACCTCGGCGGGGAGAGCACCATCATGACAGAGATCCGAGGGAAGCCCATTGCGTAAGTCCCAGCATCCTGTGAGTTCCTCCTCCACCCACTTTCCCCACCCAGCACCCCCAATGGCATCCCCTTTCCTTCTGCTTCCAGGTCCAGCTGCTTTTATGGGACCTGCTGCCTACAGGGTATGTCCTACTCCATCGGGTTCCTGCGCTTCTGCAAGCAGGTGGGTACCCCATGGGGAGCATTGTCTCCACTTCCCTCAGATGAGGGTTCTCTGGAGGCAGGTTCCTTCCCCACTGCCCTGCCAATGGGGCTTAGCTTCATTATTCACTTAAAATGCTGTATTTGGAGGCTTTTTTCCTCTGAGGGAGGCAGGTCACCAGCTTGCTGGCATCTGGCCAGCAGCAAGGCTGCTTGCTGTCCTTGCCTCTGACTCACTGCTGAGTCAGGGTCTCCTCCCACTGCAGAGCTCAGATTGCCATCTCTGTCCAGTCCCAGGTTATCCTGGATGCTGTCTCACTCCCCAGGACTGCACTGTGGGCTGAATCCTGTCACCTGTCTGTCCCCAAGCCCTCTGGTCCCCTACCCTGGACTGGCTATGCTGCCTTTTGAGAGCTGCCTTCTGGAAACCCCACTCCCTCACATGTGCAGACCTTGTGCTGGTTCATATTTCACCCCAGAGCTCTGCTTTCTCCTCTGAGTGTGTCCCTGGAGCAGAGGAGTGGGATGTCCTGCTGCCCATGGTACACTGTGTCTCTCCTCTGTGCAGGCCACACTGCAGTTCTGCATTGTGAAACCCCTCATGGCAATTGTCACCATCATCCTGCAGGCGTTTGGGAAGTACCACGATGGAGACTTCAAGTGAGGATGCTGGGGTGGGGGGAGGTGAATGGGAGAGGATGGATCCCTGCTCCATCTCAGTGTGTCCTGCCAGTCTCCCCAGGAAGCTGCTCCATGGATAGTGAGAGCACTGTGAGCCCAAAGCGCTGGGGAACAGAGACTCGCTGCCTCCAAACAATAAAGGGACAAAACTCCTCTGAGCCATAATAAATAAAATCATAAATAAAAAAAATTAATAAAATGAGGTCCCACCAGCAGAGGAGAAGCTGTTACCTCTGCCCTGCTCCCCCTCCTGGGCTGTGTTCTCCCCCACAGCAAAGCTATGCACCCTCCATTTCCACATTTGACCTTTCTTTGGCCCCAGCTGCACTTTCTTGCTCCCCACAGCGCAGGGCAGCAGCTCTCTCTCTCTCTCTCTCTCTCTTTGTCTGCAGTGTCCACAGTGGATATCTTTACATCACCATCATCTACAACTTCTCTGTCAGCCTGGCCCTTTATGCTCTTTTCCTCTTCTACTTCGCCACCATGGACCTGCTGCGCCCGTTTGAGCCGGTCCTCAAGTTCATCACCATCAAGGCCGTCATCTTCCTCTCCTTCTGGCAAGGTGGGTCCCACCATGGACGCCCAGGGCTTCTCCTCCCATAGCCCCACCTGGATCAGGGGTGCAGGAGCAGAACTGATCCCTCTCCCTTCCCCCACACAGGGACACTGCTGGCAATCCTGGAGAAATGTGGGGTGATCCCTGAAGTTCAGATCATCGATGGGAAGGAGGTGGGAGCTGGGACAGTGGCTGCTGGCTACCAGAACTTCATCATCTGCATTGAAATGTTCTTCGCTTCCATTGCCCTGCGCTACGCATTCACCTGCCACGTGTACAGGGAGAAGAAAGAAAACTCAACAGGTAACTCTTCCTCACTTCTTCCTTTCTGCAATGACTAAGGAAAGAGGAAACTTCCCTTATTTTATTAGTATCCATTACTAATGGGATGCTAAAAGCCACAAGAGGAATTTCTTTACCCTGTACTCCATGCATTTCTTCTCCCTCTTCCCTCATGACACCCACAAGCTAAAACAAGGGGGCAGGTAAGGAGACCTTGGTGTGGCTGGGCAGGATTAGGGGATGGTGGTATTTACCAACATGCTCTTGGAGAGGATCTATCCTTTGGAACATGGAGCTTGGATTGCCTTCCTTCTCCTTGGAATCACAAGCTGACGTGGCCCACAATGAGCCCCTGATCTCGAATTTCCAAGGAGAAGTGTCTTGGATCACTTGTGCTCATTCACTGCCTGCTGTCCCATCACCCTCCTGCTCTCCCTGTTTTGCAGCAAACCTCGCCCCGATGCAGAGCATCTCGAGTGGGCTGAAGGAGACCATCAGCCCCCAGGACATCGTGCAGGATGCCATCCACAACTTCTCACCTGCATACCAGCACTACACCCAGCAGTCCATGCAGGAGGCAGAGCGCAAAGCGCCAGGGGACAACGGGCAGGTGGCCCCCAAGATAGATGGACAGAGCAGCAGGAAGAGCAAAAACATTGAAAAGAGAATGCTCATCCTGACAGATGAGGAGCTGTAGGAGGTATCAGAAGAGACACTGACACTGAAGAGGTTTTAACCCATGCAGAGGGGAGGTGTCTTGAGGCTGGGACAGCCTGGGCTAATCAGAATACTGAGAAGCCAGGAACTCTCTCCAAAAAGCCAGTCTCTCAAAGGGAAGATGCAATAACCCAGAAAAGGTTAAGTGAAATAGTGCCAGCTTCTGCTGTCATGGATGAAGCTGTGCTGGACCCTGTGTTGCAGCCTGGGCTTTGCTGCCCCACTGCTGCTGTCTCTCTGCCAGCCCTGTGCCAATGCTGGGGGATGCCAGGCAGGGAGGGGAGCCAGGGTGCAGGACAGCCCTGATGCCCTCACCCTCCTCCTACCTCCAAGCAGTGCTGAGGCCTGAGAGAAATGCTTTTCTCAGCACAGTTCTGCTCTAGTTTCTCCCAATTTGAGTAAAAAATGATCTCCAAGGGCTCCGTGGAGAAAACCAGCCCAGGAAGGTGACTTCGCTTCACCTCAAAACCCGGTAAAGGTTGAAAGACGTCATTCCTTATTTTTACATCTTTCCCCCTCTCCTTCTCACAGCAAAGCTTATAGAGATGTGCACAAGACTTTTTTACCATGGAGAAAGAGTAAGTCATCCTCTTCTCCCTCCAGATGGGGATGCAGCTGTCCAAGTAACTCCCCCGGGAGTGTGGCAGGACCTCACTGGGACTAAGCAGAGGTCTGCAGCTGCATTTCTGAGAGCGGCCGGTGACAGAAGTGCTTGTTTATGTCTAAACCAGCTTATCTCTGAATGGATCAGAAGTTAAAAGGGATTCCAGCTTCCTTATCAGAATCTTTACTAGGGAACCAGACTGTGACTGGTGGTGGTAGGAATTCACTTACTGGGAACTGTCTGTTCCTCTGAACCCTTCACCATTCCCCATCCCTGGGCTTTGCCTGACCTGTGGGAAGGCAAGCAGGAGCTGAGCCCAGCTGGGTGACCATGGTGAGGATAGAGAGATGCTGAGGGATGTTGCCACGTGGGGCAAGACCACAGGCAAGGGAAGACTGTGTATGGGGGGATGCTCTCTGTATCAGTGATGGTGAGCTCATATCCTTCTGTTAAGACTTCTCCTTTCTTCCCCAATTTCTAGTCTAATTTCTATTCTCCTGTTAATGAGATGATCCCTGGGAATGAACTTAGGCACTGGTTGGGTAGTTGTCTGGGATGGTAGCTGGCTAGTGGAAGGATGAAGGCAAATCTATAGCCTCAGATTTGCAATCATGTGGCAAACAAACCAATGGATAAGGCTTGGAGCCCTTTTAAACACAACTCGGAGAATTTGGATCTTTTTTTTCCCCTGCTCTTAAGCTGCAAAATGTAAATCACAACACAAAATTATTTATTTTTTTTTTCTAATAAACAGCAATTTCTAGCACAGAGCAAGCAAGCATTTTCACTGAGCTCAGCAAGCAAAGCCCACGATCTGCCTGTTCCTGCTATAATGCTGATGCTCTTAAGCTTAACGTCCTCCCTGCCCCTCAGTGCTGGCCCAGCAGAAATACCTGCACACGCAGCATCCTGCACATTTTGGCATTCCTACAGGATTTGTGCTCATCTTTTTCACTCCACAAAGAACGTGTGTGTCTCCTGCTTTGTCTCCTTGCACAGCACCTCTTCCAACCCTCACCTAAGCTGGTTCAGAGGTGCTGGATCTGTTTTAGCTAAGCTAAGCCCAGATTCCAGCACCAACAAGACAAGCTCTGTTTATTATTATTATTATTGGAAAAATCTTACCATGCTATAGCCCAGACTCCACATGAGCAACCTATAGTTCAGCCAGTCCTGCAAGTCCCTCTGGTCCAAAGGAGCACTGCTCATACCTGCTCAGCCGGTGAGACTGCTGCCACTTTTCCTGCAAGGAGGTCCATAAACAAGAGCCAGATGCTGTGCACGTCCAGGCATTCATCCAGGATCCTGCACATCCTGGGAGCCAGACTGTCCTGCATAGAATGTGCAGCCTCAGTACTCAGGGACAAGGCTGCTTGGCTTTGTAATGCAGCCAGCACAGAAGCAGGGACATCTCAGCTGAACATCTTGGTCTTCACCCCTCTGGGAGAGGACAGCCACAGCTGCAGGAACAGAGGCTGCTCTGGCTCCTGGGGCGAGGACAGACTGCAAAGGTGATGATGGCACATCTGCTGGTGCTCTCGCAGCCGCTGAGATAAAGACTTGCACAAGAACACAGCAAGAACCGTGGTTGTACTTCATTGCACAAATGATCGACTCCGGTGCATAATGGGCTGCCTCCACTGCTCTGCCAGCAGGTGCAATTCCCAATGCAGACAATAACATTTGCCTATTTATGTCAAGCCCTGATTACTGTATTATATGTAAAACAGATCTTTCTTGCAAGCCAAACAAGGGGGGGAAAGAAAAAAAAAACAAAAAAAAAGTCAGCTGTGACTCATGCAAGTCAGCAGTGTGATACCAGGCTGAAGGAGCCGTGCTGGGCTGGACACCAGCTGGCTGCCGCGACGGCAACAGCAGGCACCCTCCCTGCTCCAGCCTGGGCCTCCTGCTCGTCCTTCTTCTTGGAGAGGGGAGAGAGGCAAGAGCTGATGGCTCAGGCTGGGCGCTGTCACGGCCCTCAAAGCCTCAGGCTGTCAAAAGGCATCCATGGGGAACAGAAATGCCAGCGCTGATGTAGGCTGGACGCCGTCTCCTCGGCTCGCGCGTCTCCTCCACCTCCTCAACAAGGACACGGGGAAAGCTGGCGGCGAGCACACGGGTGACCTACACAGGAGCCTGCTGTGCCTGGAGCCACGCCAGCAGGCAGCCCGGGAGGAACAGGCGTCTCTCACTGCCAGCAGCAGGCTCCAGTGGTCGGCAGATTTGTTTTCCCGTTGTCGCCTGTCCTCGGGCTTTCCCCAAGGGCAAGGCTGAGCTGCAGCTATCGGATCTCCTGGTGATTTTTGGGCTTGGATCAGGCAGGTTTACACCCCACTCATGTCAGGGATGATCATCACAGCAAGCCCTGCCTCTACACCTGCAGGAGCTGAGGCTGACCTCTCTAAAAGCAGAGGGGAAGGAAGGCAGATGCTGGCACCACAGGAGAGGCAGCTCTCATGCATGGCTGCTCGCTGAGAGCACAGCACCCAGTCAGAGACAGACACTTCTTGTTTTGGGTGCTAGCACTCACCAACAAGTCCCTGAGCCCAGCTGCTGACAGGCACCAGGCTGCAGACCTGTGCCAGAGAGCAGGATTTGTGCTTTTGTCACCCTATTCACAGAGACCTTCTATGTTCCTCCACTATGCATGGTAAATAATGAGTTTCCTTTCACTTCTGAACCTTCACCTGGCCATTCCTGATGCCCTTTTCCTCCTAACTAATGCTTCTCCATCCCTCCAACAGTCACAACTGGCCCACCTCCCTGTCCCCTCTGTTGTCACCATCTCCTCGCTGCAGTGACTCCAGGCAGGAGCCAAAGCAGCTGATGATGCTTTTTTTGCTCAGCACAGAGACTGCCATCACCCTCAGGCTTCACCCACGTGCTGCTCAGCCAAGCCTGCCTGGCCCCACCTCATGACCATCCATTACCTGCTGACACACAAAGCCCTCCAGCCCTGCTCCTCTTCACTTTGCCCTACCTCTTAATTCCAGCTTTGGCCAACACACCCAGCTGTCTCCAACCTACTGCCTCAACACAGGCCAAGTGTTTTACCCCCTTCAGCTGTTCCCTCAAGAATTTCTACCACTTGAAATAGGGAATTAAAGCCAACACAACCCCTGGAAGCTCACTGGCACAAGGTACCACAAAGCCCCAACAGGGAAAAGCAAAAAGATGAAGTATTGATGTAAGGGGTTAAAGCAGTTTATTCACAAGCAGTGACACAGGGAAACCACGAAGGGATATTTCACAACCTAAAGGAAGAGAGAGGAGTGTCTCTCTCCAGCACTTCCAGACAGGTCACAGTGTCTCCAAGCCACAAGTGGCTTTGCTCAGCATCACAACTACAGGCAGGTGCCTGCTGAGCTGTCAATCCTGCTTGTGCTAACACAGACAGCCCCTGATTGTGCACAAAGAGAGCCCCTGGGTCAGGAACAGACACACGGTCTGAGCATGGCATCGACCTGACAAACAGCCTGGACAACAGCTGTCCCTGGAGCACATTCCAAGTGTCCCAAGAAAGCACCACAACAAGGCTGAGATGGGCTCCGGGAAGTTGGGTCAGATGATTGCAAAAGCCCAAGCTGCCATCCAACTCGCCTTAGCCCAGCCAGCCTCCAAAAAACACACTGCTCACCGCAGCCGCGTGCTGCGCTGGGGACAGGCAGCAAAAAACCCGAGGAAAACACTCCACTGAAGATCAATTCAGGCTCCAAAACGCTGACCATAGACCAGGGCAAGTCTGAAACCAGAAAATGCTTTATTGGAAAGGTACAAAAAAACCAGTCACTGCAGCTAAATTTACAGCAATAAATTACGTTGTGGCTGTCAAGAGAAGTAATGGACACATACACAGGGCTATTCGCCTTACAAACAGGAATCCACATTGCTTGGTATATCAATAATTTATTTTATAATAAAAAAGCAGCACAAAAATAAATATTGAAATGAAATTACTGAGTAACCACAGAGGATAGAATGAGCTGGTGATAAAAAACAACTTAAAACAGAAGACTTCTATCATTAAAAAAATGAAAGCAAGTATCCACCATCTACGGAAACACCCCAGCAGACTGAAATACAGACGAAGGAAAACAAATCCACATTACAAAAGTTTTTCGGTTTTGTTTCTTTTTTTTTTTTACCTTTTTTTTTTCTTCTTTTTTTCCTTTTTTTTTTTTTTTAAATAAAAACAATCATGACAATGAAGTTTAAATGATTCGAGAGAGAAAAAACTGCCACCTTCTCCTCCTCCCCGGGTCTGAGCCATCCCATGGCACAGCTCACATCCGCCCCAGCCCAGTGCCAGCGCCTCGTCCCTCCCGCCGTCCCGGAGCTGCCCTGGCACCCAGGTCTCTGCACTTTGTGGTCTCCTCCTGGCAGATGTAGAGCTGGGCAGGAGCAGAAACGCTGCCTTGTTTCAAAGGGATCTGGAGCTGCCCTGGAGGGAAAGGTTCCCCACTCCCAACAGAGAGCACAGCAAACACGTCTACGAGAACCGAGGAGTCCCTTCCCGACGCCTTCGTCTCCTCCTGCCTCCCACCCAGCCTCGCTTCCCGCGTCACACTGCGGATGGGGAGCAACCAAAGAAAGGCCAGGCCCAGGGGAGAGGATCCCAGCACCCAAAAATCAGAGCCCCCCCCGAGCTCCTCCTCAGCAGGGTCGGGGGGACAAACTAAGAGGGGCAGGGAAGGGAGCCATCCAAAGTACTGCAGCAGAGAAGCGCGGGAGGCGCGGCTGTGGGACACGTCCCACCATGCCACCAGCTCCCCAAACCGCGCTCGCCCTGGGTGTCAGGCTGGCAAGTGCAGGACGGAGAGAAAAAAAAAAAAACAAACAAAACAAAAACAAAACAAAACAAAACAAAAAATTAAAACACAACAGAAACAAACCGAACCCCAGAGGAATGCAACGCGACAACCCCAAGCTGGAGGGCCCTCCAGGGAGGAGGGTGGAGGAGCTGGGTCTCCAACGCCATCAACAGCTTTCGGGTCATTCCTCCCTCCACGTTACCTTGCAATTCTGATCCCTCTGTGGAAGTTTAGCCAGGACATTTCATTCTCCTCCAGGTCACCACCCAGGGAGCCCTGGACTGGCAATTTCTTTTAATAAAGATTTACAGTATCAAACTTGGAAAAAAAATTATTTTTTTTCTTTTTTACGAAAAATCTGTACGATAAAATGTATATAATTATATATTTATATATATATTTCTCTCTCTTTAAATATTTCCACGTGGTCCTTATGGATATCCAATATGGATTACCTACCATGGCTATGGTATCAACAGCTTTAACAACACCCAGGCCTCTTGTTCTTTATCGAGTGACCAGAGATTTAAGTGCCTACCAGCACTAAACTAGCAATCACTTGGACAAGCCTTTGGCACCCTTCCAAGAACTGGAAAAAAAAGAAATACTTGGCCACAAGGGAAGTGCCACATAAAGATATGTTTCTCAACTCATTCCAACAGCAAGAAGACCCCAGGAACAAAGTTCAACCTCTGTCCCCTTCAGTGAGACAGGTCTGATTTCCCCGGAGGGGTGTCAAGGGCAGCCAGAGGGTGTTCCTATCTAGCCAGGAATGTTATGGAGCTCTGGAGCTGTTTTAAAGACTGGAAGCATTTGGGCATTTTCAAGTCAACTGGCCTTTTTCAATAAAGTTTTCATTTAAAGCCCCAACAGTGCCAGGAGTCTCCATTTTGCCTGTTTTTGGAGGCACCTGTAAGGTCTGGGAAAGTGTCCAATGTCTGTGAGCTGGAGAACATGAGAGGACCAGGAAATGACCGTAACATCTTTCTCTTCCTCAGCTTCTGCTGTGGGAGTCAATAACTGGTACTGATACACAGGACATCGATCTGCCTGTTTGGAGATAGGGAGGGAATGGAGGAGAAATGAGGTAACACTAAGTGCCATCCAAACTCTACGTGTGTTGGAAAATCACACGAAGGAAACTCCCTGCTCCCCTCCAAAAGGTGTGGATCTGGCAGGGGGAACGAGCCTGCAGGAAGCATTTCACTGACACCCTTTCTGGCTCAGTAAAGTCACGGATGTCGATGCTGGGGACTGAACGAGAACCAAGTCTGAGGTTTCTCTTTTCATTAACCTATTTCACAAAGGATCCTCCTGGGAAATCCAGAGACTCCGATGACAAGGTGAAAAAAAAAAAGAAAAAGCAAGCTAACAACTTCTTCCAAAGACAAGTAGGGCTTCACTAAATTTCTACCAACTTACTGCCATTCAAGGCAAGACAAAGCCTCAAACAACAAATTATACTGGGTGTCAGATGCCAGTTCACTGTCCTCTTTCCAACAATGGTAGCACTTGATTATTCTCTTTCAGTCCAAACCACTTATGAATTCTCCGTGATCTTTGTTCCAGAGCCCAAATTCTCTAAGCTCTTCTCCTCACCTCAAAACCTCAGCAATCTCATTCTTTTCTCACCTGCATGACAACAGGCATCGTCCATTCCATAAGTCTCTGACCTGCCCTACAAAACACAGTCCCTTCCCTTTCCTACTTCAAGAAGAAAAAAAAAACAACAACAAAACACACAAACACCAACATAGCTATTTTTTTTTTACAGTGACCTGGAAACATTCATTGTTTCATCACTGCTGCGTGACAGCAGAATCTCTCCTTTCAGCTTCCCAAATCCTGCCCACTGCCAAGCCAGAAATCCCTCTCCCAAACCACTGCTCAGAGCCAAACAAACGACTTCTCCATCCCAATTCTTCTGCCCCCTACACGCACATTGATTTTCCATCCTGCCCTCATTATAACTCACCCACTTGCAAGAGAAAGCATCAAGTTTCAGGGTCACATTCACACAGGTTGTCTGAACACTGAGGGTTGTTCACCGTACTCTTTGGATCCCAAATCCAGCATCTGATGTGCTATGGAGAGGGAAAGACTCTTCCAAGCTCCCATCTGACCTCCCCACAGCCCTTCTCTGATCACCAAGGACTGGTGAGCACAGCTCTCCAGCTAAGGATGCTCATTGCTAACATACCAGTGCTTTTGTCAAAAGAGGAGACTCTAAACTTCTCTCCTCCTGGCTGAATGCTATTGCCCTCTAGTTACACTTCAGTGCTTTAAAAACATCCTTCCAACATCCTCTGCACAAACCCCTCCTCGCAGTGCTGATCCCAGCAGAACTGTCCCACCTTCTCTCCCAGCCAATTCTGCCTCCACCAGTAATACATGCAGCATTTTTCCTCCTCATCTCCCCTTCTCCTCCTCACCACACTGCTCTTCACAGCATTGACTGTGCCTCCCTCCCTTCAGCTTCAGGTAACCCAGGAAAAAAAAAAAGCTGCTACTTCAAGACTGCGGATCATTTGGAAGAAATAAACTGCATAAATATACCCAATTCACAGGCACACCTTTGGGAAGGAGCTATCAGGAAACTTGGGCTTGGAATAAAGGAGGCTGCTATGTAGGTTTTTTTTTTACAGGCCACACAGGTAATGGGGCATATTAAAATATGTAAAATATATATTTTTCCATATTTTAACAGCATGGATTGAAAACAAAAGGTTATTCTTAATGGGTGTGGTCAGACCCAAGCATTTATCTCCATCATCCTCCCACTCCCATGCACTGTTAGCAGGATGAAATCAAACCCAAAAAGCCTATATTCCTGCCCTCATAATATCAGGTGGAAGTGGGGAAGGTAGGGGAGACCCTTCTTACAAGGAGTAGGAGGCCACTAAAGGAAACTCTTTTTCCCATACATTCATCTCACATGATGATTTCTACGGTCCATATGTTTCCTGGCTCTTGAGCATCATTCACGAAGACTCCGGAGGCTCCTCAGGTATCTTCTCCCAGCTGGAAAGCTGCCCACAGCTGAGAGGGGTTTGTGGAGGCAGAGGGAAGGAGGAAGCAGATCTTGCAATTTGTACTGCATACAGAGCTCAAATCCTGGACACGAGAGGTTGATGGAGCCACTGAGTCCAGACAGAAGCAGCCAGTTAAGTTCCCTTTGTAGGAACCCTTTGGGTTTGTTTGTTTTTCTCTTTTCTTTTTTTTTTTTTTTATATTCTTCTGTTTTTTTGCACTTTTGGAAGAGACTTCTTAAAATGCCAATTCTTGACGTGACCAAGGACTCCGGAACAATGCATAAGAGCCTTATCCCCTCCCCTCTGAAAGGCTGCTAGTTCCCCCCACCGAGGGCACTAGGAGGCTGCTGAAAAGGGCACAGAACTGGACGAGATTTCGGCTGATTTCACGATGGTGATGACACTGGTGGTGGCAACTTTGGTCGGGGTAATAGGCCCTCGCGCCACAGTACGAGCAAAGGTCTGGAGTGCTTCGTACTTGGAGCGCAAGGCATCCAGCTCTAGCTTCATGCTGCTGTTTTCTCTGGCCAGCTTCTCCACCTCTTGCTGCAGCTCAACCCGCTGCCTCTCGAGCTCCTCTTTCTGAGTCACACGCTTGATGCGGCAGCTGGCAGCGTAGCCCCGGTTCTTGAGCGTGCGCCTCCGCTGCTTCAGACGGATGACCTCCTCTTTGGTGAGACCCCTCAGGTGCTGGTTCAGCTCCCGTACGGACATTGACACGAGTTCATCATCACTCAGCACTGGGGCATTCTCTCCTGACTCCTCCTTTACCTGCAAATACCAACAGCACAGGGGTAGCAGCAAGGCGACGAGAGCGGATGGTCTGGGCAGCAGAAGGAGAAAGGGCCACCCCAACATGACATCCCTACCTGGGAAATACTCCTGATGGGCTGTGGAGAGCACAAACTCCACTAAAACATCTGGGTTGAACATGGCAGAGATCTGAGCACTGCAGCTGTGTGGGTTTGGGTCACTCTCTTAGGTCACAGATCTTTACACACCCAATGTGAACACAACAGCAAAATTTTCAAGGGGATAAATGTAAAGTCAGCTGAAGCCTTTTTTTGTGAAGTCCTTTGTCAGGATCTGGAATTCATAATGAATGCTAAAGATGACACCTTATCCCAGCATTATGCTGGGACACCAGTGCAGCAGAATAGCTGCTTCTGTGCAGGGCTTAATTCAGCATTTTGTGGTTTTTCGTTGAAGATTGCTCATTTGAGTCGTGAACAAAACCAACCATGCTTGGCTTCAAGGACAGCCCGATTTGGTTTTGCTGGGGCACAGCATGTAGTAACTGAAGTTACATGAGAAAACCACCAAGGCCTTGCCCTTTCCTCAAGCACATTTGCCACCACCACTATTTTCAGAATCACAAAATTGTTTAGGCTGAAAAACACCTTCAATATCACTGAACACAGAACTTTTAGGACACCATCCTTTTGTCTTTTCAGAGACTGTAGGACATATGAAGAGCCAAAACACTAGAAAGAAATTTCAACCATGCATGAACAGCCCAGGCACAGACCACCACCAAGGTGTGTCTGAGGCATTTACTGTCTCATGGATCTAAGAGACATCAGCTGAAAAAGTCCCTTCCCCAGTGCCTCCCAGTCCTGAGAGTTAAAGTAGCTCATTGCCAAGACTCAGAGCACTGGTTTCAGGATGCTGCCAACACCTCCTGTAGTCAGAAGTCTCTTGGGAAGCTACTGGGATATGCCAGCCTCCTCACCATCCCAGAGACTTCAGGACTCTTTCTGGGTAATGTCAGTATTCTCCTACCCTAATCTTTCCTGTAGACAGTGGGAAATTGTACCAGCACCCATTTCTAAGAGTCTCTGGGAATGAAAAAGAACAGTCACGTACAAGCAGCACAGCTCTGTGACAGCCTCCCCAGCCACCCAGCACCACCCACTCAGCCTCTTCCCTACCTTTAATGCCTTGTTCGGTTTGGGATTAGTCGTCATAACCTGAGCACAGTCTTCCGGACAAAACTGCTCAGAAATTGCAACTGGAAAAACAAAACAAGGTTTCCAGGTTAATCACAGAGACAAGGGCAGGATAAAAAACGCCCAAAACACAGCCCAAGCCCCCAAATCAACCACCATTAAAAGAAATAAGCACACAGTTGTTTGAATCACCGGGATGGATTCAGATATCATTTACCCTATTCAGATAACAGCAAGAGAAATTTGTGTTGACAAGTGCATTGCTTTTTAACAGCCAGACCTCGTATTTTGCTGTTAACCACACTAAGATGCAGCAGAGAAGACAGGGCAGGGAGGAAAGAAGGACACCCACATTCATCTGTAAACAAGAGTCACACTCAGCATCACGCAGCACCTTGCCATGTGCCACCCCTTCCCAAGGGGAGGATGGAGCGTGGCCTCCGAGGCCCCGTCACTGGCTCACCTCCCTCTGGAGGCATCCCAGACGCTCCAAATGGCCTATTAGGGACTGAATTACGAGTTACCTCTGCTCATAAAAGGCACTGAAAAGCCACAAGACAACAACTCCCTTCATTCTCATTTTGATGATTATTAGCTCGGCTCCAAATTGAGCCAGCAACCCAGAGAGAAGCTGCCTGGTTTGTAACCTGCTTCCAGCGCTGTCCCCACCCAAAGGAGACGCCACCAGAAAACCCAAACAACAGAAACAAATCCCCCCCCCCCGACAACAAAGCCAGCAAGGAGTTCACCTCTCCCAACACACCAAGACTGTTGCTTCCCAATCCTCCAGCCCCAGACTGTGACAGCAGACCTGCTTGATGTTTCTAGTGACGTGGAGACATGTCCATCCACAGCCAGCCCGTCCCCTGCCATGACACTGCCCTTCACTCTCACCTTAGCCACGACTACACCCCTCCGACCAGCACCCTGCAGAAAATCCACCTGCCCACACCTCCACCAACCCCTTCACCCCGTGGTGCGATGGTACCTACCCCGGGAGAGGCACAGGCAGCCGTGCCACCATCACAGCCTCCGCTAAGGCTCCCCAGAGGGGAGGGGTGAGGCAGGTGCCCCCGAGACAGGGCGGCTTCGAGGGCTGCGCACCCGCGGCACCGCAGAGCTCCTGTCTGGCGGGAGTCCTCTGCCTGCCCCCACCTTCTCCTGCCCAGCCCAAACCCTCCCCATTTCCACGTCTGCATCGTGTCACACATCCTAATCATTCATGAAAAATCCAGCCAAAGCATCCCAAGCATGATTCCCTTCTGATAGTTGCCATGGTGACCTTGGGAAAGTAGCCAACCCGGAGACAGTCGCCATGGAAACAGAGAAGCCCAAAAGCAATAATGACTTCAGGTCATGTCTGTGCAAAGACATCACGAGGTCGTCGGAGAGTAAACAAACTCATTCATATCTGCAAACAGGGGTGGCGGGATTTGGGGGGGTGCAAAGGTGGGGTGTGGGGACCAGTGGGAGCTGAGTGGGTGAAGGTGCTGGCTCAGCCCGTGCTGCTGTCACTTGCATTTTATCAGTCAAGGCACCTCATCATCACACGACTTACATAAAAATCAAGATGAAGAGCAGGAGGGGGAAAAAAAAATAATCCTGTAATTGCAGAGCTGCAAGATACTATCCCAGATATTAGGGAGTGTATTTAGGCGCCTCCTCTATTTTTAAGCCTGAGACAGCACAGCTCTCCATGTCTGGAGGAGGGACAAGGACAGCCGCACAGCACACAAGCCAAGATGCTCCGTGATGAATGGACCACTTACAGCAACTGGTGTGCGCTGCATTTTCTAGAGCATCAGCGAGTCCTTCCCTGCTCTCCTCCAGCACTGAGCCCCACCCCGGGCACACCTCCAGCCACAGCAGCCCCTTGTCTCGCCAGCACGGCAGGAATGGGCAGGGCACGGGGCAGGGGGGCGACTCCCAGCCCCCGACAGACGGAGATGCGCCCAACCTCTGCGTGCGCGCTCTCCAGAGCAGCATCTCCTGCGAGCACAGGCACCTCTCCAGCCCCCTTGCACCGTCCATCGCTTCCCCTCCACACCAGCATTCGCTGCCCACCCCTACCTCCCGGCCGGAGCCGCAGACGTAGGCACTGGCAGGCGGGGAGGAGGGAAGGAGAAAGCTCCTTGTGTTGGCCAGGAGGTCTCTGAGGAGCTGAGGAGCGCAGAGGCGCTGCCAGTGCGGAGAGGAAAGGGCCGGCAGCCCCCTCCCTGCAGAGGCGCAGCCGGGCCGCAGGCAGTTGGTGCCATAGTTATGCAGTGAGTCACCAGCTGTTTACAGAGTTTGAGCGCTCACATTCCCACAGCATCAGAAACTCTTCCTTCCCTCGGCGGCATCCCCCCCTCCCGCGCCGCCCCCGTCCCTACAAGGGAAGGGGCGCACCGGCCGCTGGCCGCGCTGCGAGCGCCGGAAAAGGAAAGGCAGAAAGGAGGGGGAGGCCAGCGAGAGCCCCGTCACACCCACCGAGCGCACAAAAAGCCTTTTGATCCTCACCCAGCGCGTCTTCAAAGCGTTTCGTGCGCCAGCCGATGGAAAAACTGAACGCGGCCGCTTGGCCGCGCGGAGATGGAAAGAAATGTAAAGTACCATGGAAAACAAGAGGCGAGGGGTGAGGTTGCCTCCAGTGAGGGTCAGCGTGAGGGCTCACCTGCCACCCTGAGCAATGCTCCAGCTCTGAGTGATGAAACCCTGCTGGTCACCTGTTGCTCCATGTCACCAAAGCAACAGCTCCTTACCCTGCACATTCCTCAGAGGACAGCACGGGCGCTTGGCTCGGAGTCTGCTGCTGCACACCTGTCTCCCCCCCACACCAAAACACCCTGGATGGGCCAGCATCCCTCGGACATAGGCTGGGATCCACCCTACTGCACCAGGGGCCATGGCCAGAGCTGCTGCTGACACAGACTAACGAGGAGGTTCAAGGCACCATCAGGAATTGTGATGCCATACCCTCTTAAAACAAGGGTGGGAGACTGTGGGCTGGCCTGACCCAAAGGGCAAGATTTCACAGAGCAAGTAGAAACACTCAAACAGGCTCAAGTCAGATATGAGTGCAAGGGTGAGTCTTATCTCTGCACTAGGTGAAGGCACAGGTGTGGTCTGGGCTCCGCTCGAAACCGATACAGCAGCACTCGCAATCCTCACCAGCCGTCCTCCAGGGCCTTGGGCCTCATCTCATCTACCAAATCCTTCCCATCAGGATTATTTGGGACTATTCAGCTACCAGCAAGAAGACACTAAAAATCAGCATGTCATCTCCCTTACATTTGTTACTTACAAAGCAAAACCCCGCAATGAAATCATAAACCACTCTGCAAACAAGTCATACCCAGCAGCGTTCCCTAAACATGCTGCACAGGGGTCTTCTGGGACCCTGCCTGCGATTTGATTATTAGAACCCTTTTAGTCTTTACCCTACTCCTGCCCTTCTTTCCTTAATTGCATTTGCTGCATCACATCTAAAATTAGGAGCTCAGCTTTTTGGAACAAGGACCGCGCCACATCCCTGCTCTGTAAGCAGTACGACACATTCCGAATGCCACATCAATAAAGCAGCAAGTAGTATTACACCAACTGTGAGGGGGAAAAAGCTTTTCCAGAGCTGCTCCACGCTCGTATTTACAGCAAGTGTTTTGACTGTGGGTTACATAAAGAGCCCTTGTAATTCTGCAATAAAGTTACCCATTGACAGCCTTGCCAACGCCCTCTCCCTCTCTCAGACAGCTCCTGTGCCTCCTGCAGCATCCTCCCAAAAACCTGGAAGTCTCCAGCTGACATCCCAAGTCTGACAGTCTCAGCTTCGAGCATCTAGAGATCTCAGTTCCTTTGCTTTGAAAGGGAAAGGCAGCAGAAAGCCTGACTCAGGCAGAGGTAGGACAGAGCTTTCCACACAAGGCTTGCAATTAAGAAAGAAAACATGCCAGAGTGAGATTTCAGACTTTCCACGCTACAGGGCTTTCCAAACGCATTACACATTAAGGAATTACTATAAAATCACTGCCGACACCCGACAACTGCAGATGAACTTGAATTTTAAAACTCTTTCTACACCGAAAGACAACCCCGGCCACAACACGAGTGCCTGGCAGACAGCCCTGCTGGTGTTTAGCTTCCATGTTCACACACACAGAGCAAACTGAAAACATGCAAAGCCTCACCTTCCGCCAGGCCAGCGACGGCTTCCCGAGGGCAGAAAAACAGCGCAAGGTTCAAGCAGTGGCAGGGATCTCTGCCATCACGTCTCAATTCGGCACCGACAGCTACGCAGGGAACACTCTACTCATTCCCAAACGCAGCCATTTAAATCCTAGGCAGCTGTTTAAATTTCTCGTTTATCCTCAAGTTGTTCCCAGCTCCAGAGCGCCAGCCAAACGGATGTGCCTACCCCGGGTAACATCTGAGCTGACAGGTGAAGGCAACTACAGATGCTTAAATCCTCATCGCCGTGCCTCTGCCGCTCGCAGGCACGACACGGATTTCCAGCACATTGCAGCATGGTAGGCAGAGCACCATCCCTCTCCCCATCACTCAAAAAGCCATTCTCCTGCTCTGACAACCTTCACACATCCTGTAAGGCAGACTGACGCTTGTCACTCATTTGTAATGAGAGCGGGGAGGGACGGGCTGGTGGTGTGAATCAGAGAGTAGAGAAGCATATGCGAGGCAATATATTTGACATGAAGAGAGAGAAGACACAAGGAGGGGGTGAGTCACTGTTTACTGTTCTAGAGGAGCTCCACGCAGCCCTCGCCCAGCTGGCCAGCTTTCCATTTCCCTTATGGATCGGAACCAGCATCCAGCAGCAAAGGGGAGATTCAGGAACCTTCAGAGCACATTTGAGAGCTGCCAGGACAGAGCTCTCTGAGGCGCTCTCCGGGGAAGCCTGGACATGGATCAGACAGTCTTCAGTGCTTTGGTAAACAACCTAGTCAGAAGCTGCAAAGAGCCTGTGGTTAGGGAGCAGGGATACAGAGCACCAGGCGGGCACGTCTGTGTGTCACCTCTGAAACTTCATGGAGGAGGAGACTGAAGGGGAAAGGTATGTGACAGCCAGCCCTGGTACTGACAAGCTTACAGCACTTTTTCCATCACGTGCTTGTAAAACGCGGTGACAGAGACATACTGGAATTACACCTCAGCATCACCAGCCCAGAGATGCAGCTCCCCAGCCGGACAAGCTGAGCCACCAAGCAACAAATAACTTGCAGATGCACAGCCAGACTCTGGGGCAGAACTGGGACTGGGATTCCTAACTTTGCTGCTCCTGACCCCAAGTGCCAGCCATCAAGTCAGAGACCTTCACTAACTTTAATAATGGAACATAGCACTGCTATTTGGCATCCTGCAATATTGCAAAGCAGTGGGATCCACTATGCAGCCTGTCCCTCAACTCAGGAGCACAGTGCCAGGGTAATTGCTCTCATTACTGCCTTCCCCCAGCCCTTGTGCTGATGGTCACAGAGCACTGCATCGCTTGTGCTTGCTTCATGCTTGGAAGAGTCTCTGCCCAAGTTTGAAGATAGCCTCAAACAATAGCTGAGACAGAAGTGGAAATTGCCTGTTCATCTCTACAGGGTGCTGAGCCTGAAACTTCCTGATAATTGAAAGTGCTAGCACCGCTCAAGTATTTCACAGCTGGATGTTTACAAAAATGATCAGCGAGCGAGCTTATCCCACAAACCCCGACTGCCGCAGGGGCCAGCGCTCCCAGCTGTCCTTTCTTCGCTTCCCAAACATCTCACACAGCTAGAGATTTTCAATACCAAGTCCTGCAGCACATTCCTTGCCATTAATCATCTTCCAATGCTGATGGAAATCAGAGGGTATCAAGCTGATCTGTATTTTTCCCTTTCAGGAGGCACACAGCAGTACTGAACTCCACGCCGCAACAGATTGCTGAGACGGGCGACGGCGCAGAAATGACATAAAACATGACAAAGCACGCTGTCCTTGACAGGCAAGCAGGGGGAAGAAAAAAATAAAAAAAAAACCAACAAATTTCTACCTCTGGTTCAGAAACAGTTGTGAAGCAAGGCAAGAAAGCTGGCGTAATATAGCCAGGAACACTGAAGAGGGCTCAAAGCCCTGTCAAGCTCAGAGCGTGCAGAAGCGGGCAGGGTGTCCTGATGGCCAGAGTCACCGTGTGCCCAACCTTGCGGCAAGTGCATGGAAACCCTGGGCAGCCGCAGGTCCGGCAGCCCGGCCGGGCGGGAGCAGAGTTAACTCCGGGGCCGCGCAGCCCTGCGTGCCATTGGGCAGCCGCGGCGTCCATCAGCCCGAGGAAGTGACTGAAGCCTTGGGGAAGGGCTCTCGGCAGGCAGCACCGCGGACACGCACGGAAGGAGAGGGGGTAAAGAGCGGAGGGACGCACGCTGCTCTCAGCAGTGAGAAAAAGCCACCAGGTAAACTCATTCGCTGCTAGAACCCCGACGGCAGCAGGCGCTGGGCTGGGGCGCTGGGCTGCGTCCGCCACAGGGCTCACAAAAACTGAAAGTGCAAGAAAAAGGCGTGCAGCTTTTCAGGGAAACACTTTGCTCTCTCACTGGCTCCCTCCACCTTCCGCAGTCCCAGCTCAGCTTTAGGCACGCTGGCAAAGGAGGGGGCGGCCAGGTGAAAGCGAAAATGGAGGCCTTTCCCTTTTCTGTAACAACTTTGCCCAAAGGGGGCTCGTTCCTAATTTGAGACCTCATGGCCTGCTTTCAGCAGAATCTGTAAAATAAATCCTCCACGGAGAAACCCACGAGGGAGGGGAGCGGGCTCTCAGCCCGAGGAAGAGGAGGAAGGAAACAGACCCTGACACTCTGTGAGAGTTTGGAGATCTCAGTTCCCGTCGCTCGTGGCCTGGATGTTTCCCCACCTTGCGCCGCTGCCGTCACGGGGAGGCTGAAGAGGTTCCCCCCACCCACCTCCTCAGTTCTGATTAAATCCCCGAACCGTCCCGCACCCACCAGACAGTCACGCGGCACTGCCCGCTCCCGGAATGTCACCGTCCCCTTTCCTCCCACGGCCGGCGCTGGGCGGCCGCCGAGCACCCCGCTTGCAGGGCGGCCCCATGCACACGCATCCCTCCCTCCCTCCCCACAGGCTCCGGGACCAGCCCGAACACAGCACGCACCTCTCCCTCTTTCCACCCGACCAGCAGCTGTGCTCAGCAGAGATAAGCCCCCCACCCGCCGCAGGCTGGCCCCCCAGCCCATCCGACGCGCCCGCCTGGCATTTCCCGGTGGCGGCGGCTGCTCCTGCCCGATAACGCGGGGCGGACAGCGGATCACGAAGCCGCCAGCACGCCCGGCCAGCGCCGCACGCCGCGGCCACGCTGCCCGGCCCCGGCTGCGCCCCGGCTCCCTCCGTACTACAAAAGCTGCTATTTTTAGTCGGCGGAGCGCGCGGCGTCACAACAGGTTTCCTCACATGTATTTTAAGAGCCATTCAAAGGCAGAGGCAGGCAGCGCGCTCATCCTCGAGGGGAAGAAAAATAACAACAAGAGACAGGGAAAGCATCACCCCGGCGAACACCCGAGGGACCCCCCCAGCCCCGTGTCCCCGAGGGTGCGGGGGCGCTGCCAGCCCCGTCCCACGGGGGTTCAGCGGTGCCGGCTCCGCGCCGCTGGTGCGAGGTGACAGGGAAGCTGTGACGGCGGGGCCCTCGCGCCTCCGCCCCGCGGGGGCTCCGGGGGCCGCTCGGCGGGGACGGGCGGCGCTGCCCGAGCCCCCTCCCGCTCCCGCCCGGCGGGGCCGCCGCCGCCCGCCCCGAGCCCCCCGCCGGGCCCCACGTGCGCGCCCGGCCCGGCCCGGTGCGAGGGGCGGCGGCACCACGTGCCCGGCGCGGTGGTGACTCAGCACTTTTACCTCCGCCGCCCCGCCCGCCCGCGCCCAACCGGAGCCGACCGGACCGAGCGGGAGCCGGGCCGGAGCCGGGCCGAGCCGCCCCTTCCCCCGCCATCGAGCGGCAACGCGCGGCCACCCCCCCTTGCCGGCTCCGACCCAGCCCCCCGCCCCCGCCCCCTCCGCGCCGCGCCCGGGCGGCTCCTCACCTGCGCGCCGGCGGGAGCGCCCCGTGGCGGGGGCGGCGGCGGGGGCGGCGGGGCAGCGGGGGCGGCGGCGGGGGCGCTGCGCGGCTCCCTCCTCCCTCCCTGCCAGCGAGTCCCGCGGACAACAACAAGCGCGGGGCGGCCGCCTCCCCCCCGCCGCGCCGCCGACCAACCAGCGCCCCCGCCGCTTCCGGCATGGCGCGTCACCGCGCGCGTCACCGCCCGGCCCGGCCCGCCCGCCGCGTCACCCCGGGACCGCCCGCGCCGTTCATTCATGGGCAAGGGCGCGGGACGGGCGGGGCGCCGCTGCTGCCGGCACGTAGTCGCCCCCTTCATCCCCGTCCCCATCCCTCCGTCGTCTCCATCTTCCTCCCCATCCTTGTTCTTATCCTGGTCCCCATCCCTCCTTCATCTCCATCCTCACCCTGGTCCAGATTCCTCTGTTATGCCCCCTTCATGCCCATCCTCATCCGCGTCTCCTCATCACCACGCCCCGTGCCCCCGCCCCGCCGCGGGGCTCACCCCTCTCCCGGCCAGCCGGATCAGTCCCGATGGCGGGGGCGCAGCGTGGCCGGGGGTTTTGCACGCTCACACACGGGTGCGTTTTATGGAATCATAGAATGGTTGGTTAGGGAGGGACCTTAAAGCTCATCGCGTTTCAACCGCCGTGCCATGGGCAGGGACACCTCCCACTAGACGAGGTTGTTTCAAACCCCATCTAAATTGGCCTTGAACGCCTCCAGGGATGTGGCATCCACAACTTTTCTGTGCAACCTGTGCCAGTGCCTCACCACCCTCATGGAAAAGATTTCTTCCTGACGTCTAAACTAAACCTGCTCTTTGTCAGTTTTAAACCATTACCCCTTGTCCTGCCACCACATGCTCCGGACAAAAGTTCCTCTTTAGCTTTCTTGCAGGCTCCCTTCAGACAAAGATAGCAATAAGATCTCCCTGAAGCCTTCTCTTGTTCAGGCTGAACAATCCAAATTCTCTCCTTTCCTCATAGGAGAGGTGTTCCATCCCCCTAATCAATTTGGTTGCCTCCTCTGGACTGTGTCTAACAGCTCCATGTCCTTCCTGTGCTGAGGACCCCGGAGCTGGACACAGCACTGCAGGTCAGGTCTCACAGAGCACAGCAGAGGGATAGAATCACTTCCCTTGACCTGCTGGCTCCTCTGCTTGTGGTGCAGCCTGGGACAAGGTTGGCTTTCTAGGCTGCAAGTGCTTTGTTGGCTCATATCCAGCCTCTCATCCACCAGCACCCCGAAATCCTTGGAAGGGCTGCCCTTGATCCTTTCATCCCCCAGTCTGGATTGATACCAGGAGTTGCCCTGACCCAGGGGCAAAACCAGCAGGGCAAATGATGGTGGAGAAACGTGTCCTGGGCATCCCAATGCGCTTGGGAGGACTCACTTTTTCCCTGGGCTTCTTGTGGTGGCCACTGACCAGCTTTGCCCTCCACTAGGTGTGGGCCAGCCTTTGGACTGCCTGTCCTGCCTGTGGACCTGTGGACTGCTTGTCCTGCAGCCCCCTGAGCATTGCAGCAAGACCAAATCCTGCCCAGGGCTGGACCCTGAGCCCAATCTTTGCACTTTCCTCGTGCAGTTGTGTGAGCTGCTAAACACAGCACCCTGACCCCAATGGTGTGAACGGCATTTTGGACCCTGGGGGAATCCAACAATCATGATAATCTATCAAAAAATGTAATAACACAGGCAATTGACTAAACCAAACTGTCTCCATCTCAGCTGGGCTTGTTGTGGTTTCTTTGTGTCCATAACAATGTTGGACACTCTGTGTCAGCCCCGTGCAGTTTGTGCTTTCCAGCCTTGGGGCCAAACACTGGAGCAACTCTAAGGGCCACAACTGAGGCTGTGAGTAAGATCCCATCCCTCCCTGCTCCCCTTGAACAACACAAGCTGCAAAACACAGGGAGCCTCATACCTGGCACAGCCCCATGGGTCTGGGCAGCCAGAGCAAGGTTTAGTGAATGCACCTCCCTGATGTTAAGAAATCCCTACTTATCATTGGAACTGAGCAAATGAGGTTGGCTAAAGCTCCCAGGTGATGGGTGGCACGAAGCTGCTGTCCAGTGTAGCTGCAGCAGCTTTGGCCTTCACCTCTCCCAGATTTGCAGGCACTGGTTGAAATCCTGTGCTGGGTGCTGGGACAGGGTGAGCTAGGGGCTGGAGGGCAGATTTCAGCCAAAACTGTGGTCTCCACTGATGCCTCTGAGGTTTGTCTCCAGATCTCCTTTCCATCCAGGAAGGTTCTAGTGGCTCAGAGAGCCTAGACAGGCAAGGAGAAGGGATGCTGGGTGTGGAGCCTTTGGGGCCACTGATGTCCTCAACACAGCCACCTGCTCCTCGTGCTCTCTCTGAGTGGTGATAACCAAGAGTGGTCAGAGCCATCCTAAATCATCCAGGGCTTATCCCTGAGACATCCTCGAGATGGTCCTCAAGGGCAGGAGGGATGGGCTGGCTGCATCCTGGACGGGGGTTTCACCCTCTGTGGTGACAGCCCCGCACATGGGGCTCACCAGAATTGAGGTATTTCCCCCCATGGGGTTTGACAGATCACATATAGCAGGAGGGGAGCGGCTTTGTCACCTGAAATTCTGTTTCTGGATGAATTGCCCTGTTCACAACAGGTTGCTTTTCATTTTCATTCCCTGGGGAAAGCACCTCTGCTCCAAAGGTCTGTTTTCATTCGCTGCTGAACTTTAGACAGCGGTGGCCTTCAATAGTAAACAAGGAGGAGCTTTCTAGTCCTTTGAAAAGAGGGAAAGCCTGTGCAGCACACACACTCGTTAAGCAAATGAAGAGGAGTGCATGGACCTCTGGTGAAAACTTGGATGGAGAAAGGTTCTGGGACGTGTGGGTTTTTGTGAGTCTGGCCCAAAACACACCCAGCATCACGATTCCCTGAAGCCACTCAGCAGAGATAAAGTACTCTCACCCTATACGGGGGCACAGAGGATTAGTCACCTAAACAGAGGTTTAGAACACCTAAACAGAGGTGTTCTTTCTTCGGGTTTTGACACCCTGCATGCATCAACTGTGGAAAAACCTAAAAAAACCCCGCTGCTCTCCCATACTCTAGACACAAATATTAAAAATAAAATTTAAAAACAGCACCCAAGGCGGAAGAGCGAGCGGAGGAGGGGCGTGCGGGGATGCGCTGCTACTAGAGAGGCGCGGTAGGAGCCGGCCGAGCTCGTCGGGTGTTTACGGCGGGGCCGGCGGAGCCGCAGCGCCGGGAGCGCTGCCCGTGCCCTGCCCGCTGCCCGTGCCCGCTGCCCACAGCCACAATGTCAAGAGGAGACCCGTGTATGTAAGCGCCGGCACGGCCGGAGCGGGGCCCGCAGGCGGGCAGGGGCGCCCGGGGATGCCGCGGCTCTGTGTCCCTCCCCGGGGCTGTGTGTCCCTCCCTGGCCGTGTGTCCCCCCGTCCGTGTGTCCCTGCGGCTGAGAGTCCCTCCGGCTGTTTGTCCCCCGGCTGTGTGTCCCCCGGCTGTTTGTCCCCCGGCTGTGTGTCCCCCGGCTGTTTGTCCCCCGGCTGTGTGTCCCCCCGGGGCGGGCAGAGGGCCCCGGGGCTCGGGAGCGGCCGCGCCGGGGGAAGCGGCGGGCGGGTGCGAAAGGCGGAGGCGCAGCCGCTCCGGGAGGTTCGCGGCCGGGTTGAGCCGTGGTGGTGGCCCGGGATGGGAGAGGGCTGGGGACTAAATGTGTTGATGGGGGATGGAGGCGTTTTCTGAGCCTGTGCAGGGAGTATGGTGAGGGGAGCAGGGTCTGAGTGAGAGTGAGATGGAGACAAGAAAGTTGTGTCTCTTTTTTTAAGGTGCTGAGATTGCTGCCTGCAAACTTAACTAGAGCATGGGGGTCTCCGTTGCTTAGAATCCGGGAGTTGTTTGCCTGAGAGGTTGTCAGGATCAGCATTTATCAGTAGAAAGCAAGGACTAATGGCATATTCCCAGCCATCCCTTGCTCAGCTCTCCTCGGGTCTAAAACCTCTGAGTCAGGGCTTTGGACGGTGATGACAGAGGATGCTCGGAGCAGAGGAATGCTCAGAGCAGAGAATGCTCCTCACCTCGGAGCTGTAGCACTCAGCATCACGGCTCTGTTCCCACAGGAAGAGCAAGCTCGGTTTTGCTTGCACTTTCCAGAAACACTGCAGCCCATTAATTCAGATCTCCTTGAGGGGCCACTCTGCCGCCTCCCAAAAGCAAATGGTGCTTTTACCTCTTCGCAGAGAGCAGCAGGCACACTTTCACCCTTGGGATTGGTGGACAGTCAGGTGTCAGTGTCTCCCCACACTTAGCAGGGTGAGGACCACCTGACCTTGGCCAAGCCTTCCTTTTGCTGTATTTGCCAGGTGCATCTTGGCTGAAGGCACAGCTGTGATGCTGCAGGGTGCTGAGGGAGCAGGCTCTGCCCAAACCACAGGCATCGGGAGAGGGGGAAGCTGTCCTTGAGGCCTGGGCGAACTCTCCCCCTCTGTCTCTTTCACCCCTTCCATCCAGCAGCAGGACAATGAAGTCGTACCAGAAGCTGACAGCAGCCCAGCCAGCAGCATGCCGGCTGGAAGAGGAGGGGGCAGCCCCGGTGCCCTCTGGCCACGGGAAGCTGGCCCCGTGGTGGGTGGGCAGTGGGCTGCTGGTGGCCGCTGTTCTGCTGAGCACCGTCACCGTCTGGGTGCTGCGGCAAGTGTCGGGGGGCTGGCTGGGACCCACGGCACCCCCAAAATGCCTGGTGGTCCCCGAGAGCCGTCGCTTTGACTGCTACCCGGAGCGGCGCGTGGTGGTGACCCAGGAGCTCTGCGAAAGCCGAGGCTGCTGCTTCATCCCGAGTCCCCCGCTGGCAGAGGGCAAACAGGGGGTGCCCTGGTGCTTCTATCCCCCTGACTTCCCCAGCTACACCCTGGAGAGCCTCAACCAGACAGCGCTGGGCATGGTGGGGCTGCTGGTGCGGAGGGAGAAGGCCTATTACCCCCGGGACATCCAGAAGCTGAGGCTGGATGTGGAATTTGAGACGGACACACGGCTGCACATCAAGGTGAGCTTCCTGCTGGCTGCCCTCAAGGGCCTGTGACTGTGCACCTGACCTGCCATCCTGTAGGGGACCATCCCTTGCTTGGATCAAGTCTGGAATCAATGCTCCAGGCATGGCTGTGTGGGGCCAGTGAGCATCTCCAGCACTTTACCCTCTCGCTTTGCTGGTCTTTAAAGCCCTTTTTCTCCCTTTTGCAGATAACAGATGCAGCCAACCCACGCTATGAGGTGCCCCTTGATGTTCCCCGGGTGATGAAGAGAGCAGAAAACCCCATCTATAGTCTGAACTTCTCCTGGAACCCCTTTGGGGTGGTGCTGCAGCGCAAGGCAACAGGGACAGTGCTGTAAGAACCCACCTCATGCTCACGCTGTGCCAGTGGAGAGAAGCTTTTCCCATCCTAGGCAGGATCCACCATGCTTCCCCGAGGTTTTCCATTAGGAAAGCCCATGCTGTGAGATCTCCAAACTCTTTGTCTTGTATCTTTTGAGCGGTGCTGACATGGGGATGTGACAGCAGGTGGCTTCCTGGCCTCAGGGGCTGGCCATGTGCTTGTCTTGGCCATGGCAGACCTGTGTGGGATCAGCATCTCTGCAAAAACTTCCCAGTGCTCTGATTCCTCCCAGGGTGCTACAGAAGCCAAACATTGTGTAGATCCCAGCACATCACCAATAAATGATCTGGTGGCTCAGGAAAAATGTCAGAGAAGAGTTGTGGCTTTGCCCTCTCCCTGCTTTTGGGTTTCCCTGGCTGTCCAAACTATAGGTACACCCACAGCTCCAGGCTTTTTGTGGAAAAGGACTGTGGGTGACTTTGCTGTACATATTCTGTCACCTCCGCAGCTTTGCCCACACTCAGTTGGTGGTAAGCACCACCAGCTGGACAATGTCTGGTCAGGGTGTGTTTTGGGATCCCATCCTTTCCTCCTCTTTCCCATTTGCTGGTGGCTGTGGTCCATTCTGTGCTTGGGAGCTGTTTATCAGTGACAGAAGGCTGAGAAACCCCATGGCCATATCACCTCAGTGGTTAAAATTAACCTGGGTGGAAACTTCTGGTGTCAAAGGGAAGGCTGTGCTGTGCTGGCTTGGGCTGTGCCTTGTGTCCAGCCAGACCTGAATTTGCTCCTGGGCTGCTGGATGCAGGGTGGGTTGTGCTGTTAGACTGCCCCTTGAGATGCTTTGAGAGGGAAGAGATCAATTATTGATGAGCAAATGGATCCTAATGTATCCCAGAACCCCCTCCTGACCCTCTCTCTTTCTTGGTGTCACCCTGGCAGGCTAAACACCACCGTGGCCCCCTTGATCTTTGCTGACCAGTTTCTCCAGATATCCACATCACTGCCATCCAGGTTCCTCTATGGGCTGGGGGAGCACCGTGACAGCCTCCTGCACAGCCTGGACTGGAACACCCTCACGCTGTGGGCCCGCGACGTTTCTCCCACGGTACATCTGCCCTGTCCCCGAGGGGTGCAGGGGCTGAGGGCAGGAGTGCCACTCTGCTGAGCCTGGGAAAGCGTGACAGGGGTGGGCAGCAGCACTGGGAGAGGCTGATGAGCAGGTATGTGCCAGGGAGGATTTCAGAGCAATTGCAAAATGCTCTTGGCACTCCAAGGGCGCTGGGTGTTTCCGCTCCACCCTGCTCCTCGTGCAATGTGTTGTGGTGAGGCAGGAGGCTTCCCCCTCACCCAGCCCAGCTCAGTAGCAGCCCCTGAGCTGGAGGAAGAAGCAGCCTCCCACGGCCTTAAGCTCCAAACCTATCCTCATTCCTTGCCTTATGCTCCAGAGGAGTGACCGATGCCTGGTGAGGTGGTGGCAGCATATACAGCTCAGGGTCATTTATTCCCTTTCAGTGACATGGGCCTCTCCTGCTTTGCCCTCTTGTCTTACTGGGCACCTTTCCTTGCAGGAATCATTCAACCTGTATGGTGCCCACCCCTTCTACCTGCTGATGGAGGAGGGTGGAAACGCTCACGGTGTTTTCCTGCTCAACAGCAACGCCATGGGTAGGTGTCCAGGGGACCCCAGGCCAGCTTGTCCATGGCGGAGGAGTGGCAGATTGGGACAGATGGGAGCTGCTGGAGTGGGCAGTTTGGGACCTCGGGGTGAGGGGAAGGCATGAAAAGGAAAGGTGTGGTTTGATGGCTCCGTTATTGAGAGCAGCCATCTGTTTCCTGGCTACGGCGAGGCTCTTTAGCAACTGCCGAGCAGTTTAACCACACGCCTAGCTGCCATCAGCAAGGCAGGTCCCCTGCATGCAGCTCCATGCCCATTGCCCTGCTCCAGCACTGGGCACGGCTGGGGCACTGCCATCTGTCACCCTCACTGTTCCCAGCTGTGCTGCCAGCTGTGGCCATGGGATCTGCCCCTGTGTGCCAGCTGATAACACAGCAGCTCCTGCCCTGCCAGGGGCAGCACCAGGACCACCCGTCCCTCCCTGCAGCTGCCTCTTGCAGCCAGCTGGGGTGATGCTGCTCACCCCAGGGCTCTGGCAGCTCCAGCTGTGCTCTGCTCTGTGGCTGTGATGCTGCTGAGCAGGAGCTCCTGTGAGATGCAGCCACCTGAGCTGAGGTTAAAAGGCTGCTCCATGTGAGGAGCCCTTCCCAGGAAAGGCCTGGCTCCCACGTGCTTGCTTGTAAAAGCAGCCCTCAATTCACTTAGGAGGGGATTTCAGGGGAGGACATGAAGGAAAGCACTGCACTGAAGTGCTTAGTCTTGGTCCAGAAGCTGGCACAGATTTGAGATTAAAGAGCAGATTTTCAAGATAGCATAAACCCATGATCTCTCTGGGCTGTGATGATTTAAGCTTCCAGACACCCATTTAGCATCTGCTGAGTGTAAGACAGGGATTTCTGTGTTCCCCCCTGAGCGTTGCCTGTGGTGCTGCCTGGGCCCCATCATAGGGGCTAAAGTCTGGGGGCTGCTCCCCAGTTGTCACTGCCTTTTTCTCTTCTCTTTCCTTTTCTAACTTGCCATTCAAAGAGGTGGCTCTGCAGCCTGCTCCAGGCCTGACCTGGAGGACCATTGGAGGGGTGCTGGATTTTTACATCTTCCTGGGGCCCGATCCCAGCATGGTCATCCAACAGTACCAGCAGGTGATAGGTAAGTGCCCACACCCCAACACAGCTCTCTACAGGCATCTCCTTCATGCCCACATCCCTGTCTCACCCCAGCTTCACCACCATCCCCAACCCTCTCAGCTGGAGAGGGGTCAGCGTCCCCCAGCCATCCCATCCCCAGCCCTTCCAGCACACTGTGGTCAGTGGTCACCATTTATCCTCCCTCTCCCCTTACCTTCCCATCCTTTTGAGATGCTGCTGTCATCTTGGGAATCCCCATCCATGCTCCCACTGTCCCACTGCAGGGTTCCCAGCCATGCCCCCCATGTGGGCTCTTGGCTTCCACCTCTGCCGCTGGGGCTACGGATCCAGCAACGGGACCTGGCAGACTGTGAGAGCCATGAGAAACTACCAGATCCCCCAGGTAAGCCCAGCCTGTGGGGCAGGGAGTGCCCATCACCCATTCCTGCGCCCCATCACCCCTTCCTGAGCCCCATCACCCATTCCTGCGCCCCATCACCCATTCCTGAGCCCCATCACCCATTCCTGCGCCCCATCACCCCTTCCTGAGCCCCATCACCCATTCCTGAGTCCCATCACCCATTCCTGAGCCCCATCACCCCTTCCAGAGGCCCATCACCCATTCCAGAGTCCCCATCACCCATTCCTGCGCCCCATCACCCCTTCCTGAGCCCCATCACCCTTTCCTGAGCCCCATCACCCATTCCTGAGCCCCATCACCCATTCCTGAGCCCCATCACCCATTCCTGAGCCCCATCACCCATTCCAGAGTCCCATCACCCATTTCTGAGCCCCATCACCCATTCCTGAGCCCCATCACCCATTCCTGAGCCCCATCACCCATTCCAGAGCCCCATCACCCATTCCAGAGCCCCATCACCCATTCCTGCGCCCCATCACCCCTTCCTGAGCCCCATCACCCCTTCCTGAGCCCCATCACCCCTTCCTGAGCCCCATCACCCATTCCTGAGCCTCTTTCCTGCAGGATGGGCAGTGGAATGACATCGATTACATGGATGGCTACCGGGACTTCACCTTGGATTCCCAGAAGTTTTCCTCCCTGCCCTCCCTGGTGGAAGACCTCCACAAACATGGGCAGCACTACGTTATGATCTTGGTATTCCCCCTCCTCTCCCACTGTGCTGTCTTTGCTGCAGGGATGTCAGACATAAGGGCATAAGGGATGCTCCTGGTGCCAGCTGGTCGTTCCTGGCTCTGGGGATTTTTGTAGGAGGTCAATTCCCAGTTCTGGTCAGGCCCTGTAAACTGTGACTGGAAATCCCCCTAATGCAGGGACCTTGGAGACACAGCCAGGTTCTTGTGCTGTGCTCCTGTGGGTACAAGGATGGCCCTGACCCCTGGGAGAGAAGGAATGGAGGAACTGTGGGTCAGGCAGCTATCCTTGTGGGTTCTCAGCTCAGGTGCTCTCACATCCCCACAAGTGCTGGGACCTTGTGACCTGGCTGTGATGTGCCTTCTTCCCTCTGCAAGGAGTGGGGGCACGGGTTCTGCTTGCTGGAGGCAGTGGGGACCAGCAGGTCCTTGCAGGGGGAAGCTGGATTTCCTCCTCATTGAACTCTCTGTAGCAGCCCTGTCCATGACCTGACATTTCTTGCATAAGAACAAGAGTCCTTGTATTTGTCTCCCCCTCCCCAAAACACCATAACGGGTCCTGGGGACTTGCAGAAGTGGCATTTTAGAAAACATGCCTGGAAGTGTTGAACACAAGTTTCTCTTCCCCTTGGGGGGGAAACAGCCACCGTGTGTGGGCTCTGGCTGACCCTGCCTGGGTTCTCCTCTGTGAATCACACTGGTCTGGCCAGGGGAAGGAGCCATGGGCTGCCTGAAATGTCACTAACCCTCTGCTCCATCCCCAGGATCCTGGCATCAGCAGCACCAGCCCCAATGGCTCCTACTGGCCTTTTGATGAAGGCTTGAGACGGGGCTTGTTCCTCAACACCACCCAGGGGCAGCCACTCATCGGGCAGGTGAGGAGCTCTGGGGGAAATGCCGGCCCAGGGGGTTGTGCAACACCAGGAATGGGATTTCAGCACAACAGAGGGAAAGCCAAGTGCCCAAGGGGCCTCTCTGGGATAATTGCCAGAGCCTGGCTCAGTCCTTGTCCCCTCCTGGTGTCTTCACCAGCCCAGGGACCAGCTCTTGCTCAGCAGAGGAGCCTGTGGAAGTCATATGAGCTTACCAGAGTCAGCAGTGCTGCCTCAGGCTGATCATCTGATTTCTCTCCCTTCCTGTTTCTGGGGTGAGGGGAGGTTGTCTGTGGTGAGCAGTGTGCCTCGAGACCTGCTCTGCAGCTCTTCCCTCCCACTTTGACCCCTCTGGCTGTTTTCTCCCACCTGCTCTCTCTTGCTCTCTCCAAGGAGGGAGCTTTCGATGTAGCCTGAAAACATGGGGGGAAATGAATTGGCTAAAATCCTGGAGTGAGGCAAAGCACAGAGAAATCATGGCTTTTCCCTGACACGTTCTTGGTGAGGTGGTAACAGGCCTTGTGCAAGTGAGGGCAGAGCAGCTCCATCAGCTGCCCACGGCCTGTGGGGACTCCTCAGCACTTGGTACTCCTGGTACCATGGAGTAGAAGGGATGCTCTGTGTTTGTGTAGCACCCAAGACTCAAAGTTTTGGCTGGGTTTATCTTCTCTCATTTCCTGTTTCACCCCCAGCTGAAATCCCTGGCGTGCTCTGGTACCCTGGTCCTCATGGTGGCTCCCCACAAATCACCTGCTCGCTGAACCCATGGATTTGTGGTGTCTCCACAGGTCTGGCCTGGTTTCACTGCCTTTGCAGACTTCTCCAACCCCGACACACACCAGTGGTGGCTGGAGAACCTGCAGCACTTCCATGCCCACGTGCCCTTTGATGGCCTCTGGATCGTAAGTCCCTCCTTGCCCGTGGGTTGCTGCGTGCCAGCAGCTCAGCTCATGCCTGATGTGTGTCCTGGCAGGACTGTCCCTCAAATGCAGCTTTTCCAGGTCTATTACTAATCCCAAAACCACACACCTGAAATTGCAGCACAATTTTCTTTGCTTAGGACATGAATGAGCCATCCAACTTCATGGATGGCTCTGAACATGGGTGCCCCCCAGGAGAGTTGGACAACCCACCCTACACTCCAGGTGAGGAGGGAGATGAGATGCAAAGCTGTGCTCATAGGTACTGTGTGCTTTGAGATGGCTGCCAACTGAGTGTGGTGGAGGAAAACCATTTCTAAGAGACATTTATGAATGCCTCCATCCCTTCCTTCATGTGCCAGAATCCATGTCCAAGCCATGCACACTTGTTAGGCCACATCAGGGTGCAGGATGGGGCTGTTTGCATGAGCTTTTGGCACTGGTTGGCAATGACAGCTGGCTGTGGGAGGGCTGACCCAGAGCCAGCAAGTGTGGGGGTCCATATCCCCTGCACCCCAGCTGGGTCCAACTGGGCTCTGTGTCCTGGCAGCCGTGCTGGGCGATTCCCTCTCTGCAAAGACGGTGTGTGCCTCAGCAAAGCAGAAAGTCTCCGTGCACTACAACCTCCACAACCTCTATGGGCTGATGGAAGCCAAAGCCACAGCAAGGTACCTGAGCATCCTTCTTCCTGGCAGCCTGGGGATGGGCTGGGACAAAATTCTTTTCGGAGCTGAGCAGGAAAAGGATGGGGATTTGAGTGTGATCTGAAGTGGAGGAGCTCTGGCTGTTCGCTGCCTCTGGGATGGGAATAACCCAGGAGAAGAGAAGAGCTGACACTGCTCTGGGAGGAATGGGTGAATGAGGCTGGTCCTGCTGGAAGCCTTTTCCAGACTGCTCAGACTGACTCTCTACCCCGCTGCCAGCGGGCTGGAATTTCCCTCAGCTGTTGTGGGACAGGGCAAACCCTGGCGGGCTGCTCTTACCCTCTGCCCCCAGCTCTGCCCTTGTTTTCCAGCGCCTTGATCCAGCTGCGGGGGAAGCGCCCCTTCCTCATCTCCCGCTCCACCTTCCCCAGCCAGGGCCGCTACTCGGGGCACTGGCTGGGTGACAACCGCAGCCAGTGGAAGGACATGCGTTACTCCATCCCGGGTGGGTGCCACAGAGCCCCTAACAGCACTCGCCTTGTCTGAGGTGTCTCTGAAACTGTGCCCTGCTGACTGTCCCTGCCCCCAGGGCTGCTGAGCTTCAGCCTCTTTGGCATCCCTCTGGTCGGGGCGGACATCTGCGGCTTCTCGGGCAGCGCCTCGGAGGAGCTGTGCACACGCTGGATGCAGCTCGGCGCCTTCTACCCCTTCTCCCGCAACCACAACACCCAGAACGAGAAGGTGCAGGGCAGTGGGAGGCATCCTAGGGCTGGGGTGTGGGATGGGGGATGCAGGGTATGGGGTGTGGGATGGGGGATGCAGGATATGGGATATGGAATGGGGTTGCAGGATAGGGGATGTGGGATGGGGGATGCAGGAGGTAGGATGTGGGATGCAGGATATGGGGTGTGGGATGGGGGATGCAGGATGTGGGGTGTGGGATGGGGGATGCAGGATATGGCATATGGAACTGGGGATGCAGGATATGGGATGTGAAACTGGGGATGCAGGATATGGGATGTGGAATGGGGGATGCAGGGTATGGGATATGGAATGGGGTTGCAGGATATGGGGTGTGGGATGGGGGATGCAGGGTATGGGATATGGAATGGGGTTGCAGGATAGGGGATGTGGGATGGGGGATGCAGGAGGTAGGATGTGGGATGCAGGATATGGGGTGTGGGATGGGGGATGCAGGATATGGCATATGGAACTGGGGATGCAGGATATGGGGTGTGGGATGGGGGATGCAGGATATGGGATGTGGAATGGGGGATACAGGAGGTGGAATGTGGAATGGGGGGCATTGGATGTGGAATGGGGGAGGCAGGGTATAGGATGTGGGATGCAGGATATGGAGTGTGGGATGGGGGATGCAAGAGGTGGGATGTGGAATAGGAGATGCAGGATATGCGATGGGGCGTGCAGGATATGGGATGTGGATGGGGGATGCAGGATATGGGATGGGGATGGGGGATGCAGGATATGGGATGGGGATGGGGGATGCAGGATATGGGATGGGGATGGGGGATGCAGGATATGGGATGGGGATGGGGGATGCAGGATATGGGATGGGGATGGGGGATGCAGGATATGGGATGGGGATGGGGGATGCAGGATATGGGATGGGGATGGGGGATGCAGGATGTGGGATGGGGATGGGGGATGCAGGATATGGGATGGGGATGGGGGATGCAGGATATGGGATGGGGGATGCAGGATGTGGGGTGTGGGATGGGGGATGCAGGATGTGGGATGGGGATGGGGGATGCAGGATATGGGGTCGGGGGTGGGACAGCTGCTGACTGCCCGTGTCTCCCCCAGGCCCAGGACCCAACGGCGTTCAGCCCCGCAGCCAGGACAGCCATGAAGGACGTGCTGCTGACCCGCTACTCCCTCCTGCCCTTCCTCTACACCCTTTTCCACCGTGCCCACCTGCAGGGGGACACCGTGGCCCGGCCCTTGTTCTTTGAGTAAGGCCATCGCCACTGGGAGTGGGGAGATGCTGGGCTGAACCAGGGAAATCACACAGCATCTCCATCCTGCTGCAGGTTCCCTCAGGATAAGGCCACGTGGGAGCTGGACAGGCAGTTCCTGTGGGGCCAGAGCCTGCTGGTAACCCCAGTGCTGGAGCCTGGGGTGGACTCAGTCACAGGTTATGTCCCCCAAGGCACGTGGTACGACTTCTACACGGTGAGGAGCATCACAGCATTTGCCAGGGGCTGGGTGATCCCTGCTTGACCCTCTTGAGTCAAACTGTGGGTGGGAAGCCCTGGCTGAGCCCTAATGGAGGGAGGGTTGGGGATGGCTGCCCTGCAGACCCCTGCCTGAGCCCTGATCCCTCACACCCCTGTCTCTCGCTCCCTGCCCAGGGCTCCTCAGTGAACAGCAGTGGGGAGATGTTGAAGATGTCAGCCCCTCTGGAGCACCTCAACCTGCACATCCGGGAAGGTTCCATCCTGCCCACCCAGGTGAGTGCCCACCATCACCTCCCTGGGTGCTGTCCACGGAGTGTGTGTCCCCCAGCACCTCAACTCCTGCACCCAGTGCTCATGGCCCTACAGCACCCATGTCTTTGAACCCAGAAACCAGGAACCACCACAGAGGCCACCCGAGGGAACCCCCTGCGTCTCATCGTGGCCTTGTCCTCGCATGCCACCGCCTGGGGTGACCTTTTCTGGGATGATGGCGAGAGCCTGGACACCTTCGAGAAGGGCAACTACTCCTACGTGGTGTTCAATGTCACACAGGTGGGATGTGGTGGGGAGGGCAGGAGTGGGAGGTCCCATGGTACCTGGTGACCTTGAGCTCATGCTGTCCCCTCCTACAGAACATCTTCACCTCCACCGTCCTCCATGTCAGCACCGAGGCCACCAAGGTCACCGTTGGCACACTGAGCATCTTTGGGGTGCAGAAGCCGCCCAGCAAGGTCCTCCTGAATGGCCAGGAGAAGCCCTTTTCCTACCTGGACAACCAGGTATGGCCCCATTTCAAAGTGCCCTTTGCTGGGTGGGGGTTCCTATCCTGAGGGTCTCCACCCCTCCTCTTCCAGGGCCACAGTGGGACCAGCGAGGGGGTGAGGGCTCTCTGTGGCTCTCCCGCCATGCCAGGCCTTAGGGGAAAGCATCCTCCACTTCCCTTCTGTCAAGGCTGTACCCCAAAATGTCTCCTTTCCCCCCACAGGTTCTCAGCGTGAGTGACCTTGGCATGAGCCTCAGCCAGGGCTTCTCCCTGCAGTGGCTGTGACAGGGGGCTGTGGGGTCACCCCCAGGACACCCTGCTGGGAGATGCTCAGTGCTCCAGTCCCTGAAACCAGGATGCTGCCATGGAGTGGGCTCTGGGGACTGTCACCTGCTGCTGCTCACCCCCTCCAGCACAGCTGGGGACAGGGGGCGTGGGATGGGGGCTTGGCTGCTGGGTGCCCCCTGCATGGTCCTGGGTGGGTGGGTGCCGTGGGTGGAGGTGTGGGTACCTGCTGTCCCCAGTGCAATAAAGGCATGTGGAGAACTTGTCCTGGGAGCATGATGTGGGGACAGAAGGGGTAGCATGGGGGAGAGAGCAACTAAAACAGTTGCTGCTGTTTTAGTTCTTGACCTTGGTTCTCCTGACTCCATCACCCTGGTTTCAGCTGCTCAGTTTTAGCCCCAATCCTCAATTCCAGCCCCACATTCCACCCCTCCAACTTCAGCCACTACTTCCAGCTCCCCAGTTTCAGCCCCTGACTCCAGCATCCAATCCCACCTCCTTGATTCCCCTGTTTGATCCCAGATCCCCCAGTCACAGAATCATTTAAGCTGGAAAAGATCTCCAAGATCAAGTCCAGCCGTGGACTAATCACTTTTTCATACACCATGGCACTGAGTGCCACGTCCAGTCATTTCTTGAACACCTCCAGAGGCGGTGACTCCATCACCACCCTGGGCAGCCTGTTCCAAAATGTAATCCCACTTTTTTGTGAAGAAACCCCTCCTGATGCCTGACTTAACACCCCCTGGTGCTGCCTGAGACTATGTCCTCTTGCCCTGCTGCTAGCGGCGTGGGAGAAGAGACGGATCAAGCACCAAAGAACACATTTTTTTAAGAAGATGTTTACATTTTACACAACTCGCAGCCTCTCTGATCTCGGGCGGCCCGCGATCCCCGGCGCTGCAGTTCCCCTCCCGCCCGCCAGACGGCGCTGCCCGGTGGGGCGGGCCGGGCCGGGCGGTGCCGCTGCGGCGGCGATTCCGGTTCCGTGCGGCCGCGGCCGTCGGTCGGTCCCGGCTCTCGGTCCCTGGTGTCTGTCTGTCCGTCCCGGCTGTCTCTCGGTCCGGTGCTGAGCCGGTGCTCGGCGGCGCCATGAACCGGCCGAAGGCGGCGGCCGTGCGGCGGCCCAGCGCCGTGCCCAAGCCCTCCGGTGAGTCCCGCGGGGCCGGCCGGGCTCTGTCCCGCGCTGTGGTTGTCGCTCACTGTCCCTCACTGTTGCTGTCCCTCACTGTCGTTCACTGTCGCTGTCTCTCCCCTCGCAGCTCACCCGCCGCCCGGAGATTTCATCGCGCTGGGCTCCAAGGGGCAGAGCGGCGAGGGCAAGGCCGCCGTGACGCTGCTGAAGCCGGCGCCGCCCGGGCTGCCCTCGGAGCGCAAGCGGGACGCGGCCGCCGCCTTGGCGGGCCCGGCGGGGCTGCCCGGGCTCACCAAGCGGCCCAAGCTCTCCTCCACGCCGCCCCTCAGCGCCCTGGGACGCCTGGCAGAGGCGGCCGTGGCGGAGAAAAGAGCCATCTCGCCCTCCATCAAGGAGCCGTCTGTCATCCCCATCGAAGGTGAGCCTCGCTGCGCTCCTGCTGTCACACGGAGACCTCGGGGAAGCTTCTCCTTGCTCTGGAGTCTCATCCCAGGAGTCATTCTGGAAGCCCACGCTGCAATTACGTGCTGTCCTCGAGGGTTTCCTTCCCTGGATATGGGGCTGAAGTCAAGGCTTTATCTTCTGTTGGCATTGGGTTGTGTTCATTCTGTCTGACAGCTGTTTAGTAGCTGTATGCAAAATACTCCCTTGAGGAGATCTCAAAGTCTGGATTGTAGTGTGTTATTCACATACCTCTTTAGCAAACTCTGGGTCTGGATGTTGCCTTTGAATTGTCCATTTCAATTGTCCAAATGTATCCATTTCTGATATTGGGTACATTTGCAGAGGAGTGTGCTAGCATGGAAAAACAAGGGGTATTATCAGTTGTGAAACACAACTTTTAATGGCAATTGAGTAGGGAAAAACTGTTGCAGGGGCTAAAAGTGAGCTGGTCAGTGCTTTGCTGTCCCTTGTGACTGGTCCTGCAGCACCTCAGGGCGGTCATTTGGTGTGAGGGTAAATGCTGATGCCTGTGTGTTGGTGGTTGCAGTCGTCCCCACGGTGCTGCTGGATGAGATTGAGGCAGCAGAGGCAGAAGGCAACGATGACCGTATTGAGGGGGTGCTGTGTGGAGCTGTGAAGCAGCTGAAGATGAACAGAGCCAAACCTGACACCACTCTCTACCTGAGCCTCATGTACCTGGCAAAAATCAAACCCAACATATTTGCCACTGAAGGGGTTATCGAGGTGAGGATTCACAAAGTCACTGACTGATCATTCTTGCCAAACTGTGAGCAGACTTGTACTTTCTCTCAGGCCAGAGCATGGTCTGCATGGCTTTGTAAATACCAGAGCTCTGTGGCAAGCTGCTGCAATTTGTATTTCTCTTTCTGCAGCTTCTCTGCATGCTTTCTCAATAGATGACTTGTTTATCGTTTTATTTTTTGTGGATGTTATTCCAGGCACTGTGCAGCCTACTCCGAAGAGATGCCTCCATCAATTTCAAAGCCAAAGGGAACAGTCTTGTGTCTGTCTTGGCATGCAACCTTCTCATGGCAGCTTATGAAGAGGATGAGAACTGGCCAGAGATCTTTGTCAAGGTTGGTGAGCTGAGGGGGCTTCTGGACTGAGGCAGTGATGGGCAGACTGATTTGGGAAATGTGGATTTGTTGGAGTAGGAGAGCATCATGGGATTCATTACAGATGCAGGGAAGGGGGTGGCTAGTGTCCTCTTGTCCACTGTGGGAATGCAGCTGGAGGAGGCTGAAATTGGAGTCTGGACCCATCCTTGTAAGGAAGAATCTCCATGGGTTTCTGGAATGTAGCCTCCATTGCCTTCTGTTGCCTTATCTCTGAGATGTCTTTGAGAGTCTGTATTGATGTAAGTGTTGCAGAGACTCCTTGCTTTCTCTTTGGTGTGTAGGGGTTAAAAAAGCCCTTTAACTTGAAAAGACTGAGCTGACCAGCTTGTATATTTTGATGGCAGAAGTTGTTGCAAAGTGTTCCTTCAGAAGGTGCCCAGTAGAGCTTGGGACGTGGTGGTATAAATTTTTGCTCGTTTATGATAATCTGGTCTGGTTTTCATTCACGCACTGGTTATATTAGTTTCCTACTCTGTACATTAGAAATCCATAAAAACTCACAAATACTCCTTAATTAACCCCATGGAAATGGGTTGTGCTCCCTGCTGCAGGTGTACATCGAGGACTCCCTCGGGGAGCGCATCTGGGTGGACAGCCCTCACTGCAAGACATTTGTGGATAACATCCAGACAGCTTTTAACACCAAGATGCCTCCTAAGACCATGCTCTTGCATGGAGAAGTTGGACGTAGTGGAGGGGACCTTAGTGCTGGTAAGAAGATGTTTGGGAACCAGGAGCAAAGGTTTAGGGAGAGGACAGAGCCTGCAGTGCTTATTGACTTGTGAGAATAGTTTAGATGGAGTCATACAGACCAGGCTTTGAGTTCCAGGCATTGCTTTTCTCCTTTATGGGTCTCTCTCATGCCCAGGGGATGTTTGAGGGTAGTTAAAAATAGGCTTATATGCGATGCAGTGTGAGAAGCTGTGGTCCTGCCGAAAGGGATCCCTGAAAGAAGCTGAACAAACCAGAGCACAAGTGATTGATCTCTAAGAAGAGGAGTTGTGTGCTGTGTCCAGTGATTGACCTGTAGGGAGAGGAGTTGTCTCATGGCGTGTGCTGTGTCCTGGTCTCTCTTAGGGAGTAGCCCACACCCTTCCATGACAGAGGAGGAGGACAGCCAGAGTGAGCTGCTGATTGCAGAGGAGAAAATGAGCCCGGAGCAGGCGGGCCAGCTCATGCCCAGGTACAGTGCCTCTTCCTCTCCTGACACAGTTGTGTGCAGGTGTGTCTGTAGATGTGTCTGTGCTCACCCACCTGCAGAGCTGTGGCAGGAAGCTCCTTCTCTGTGCTCCTGTGGCATTTGCTGGGGGATGTTGATAAAGAAAAAACTGGTGCCAAGAGAAAAGAGGGGATTTTCTTGGTGTGCAAGTTGTACCACAAACAACAGTGCTGATCTCTGGACTGTCTTTTGTGGAAATGAGTAAAGTTCAGTTTGTGTGTCCCAGGTATGAAGACCTTGCAGAGAGTGTGGAGGAATATGTGCTGGACATGCTCCGGGACCAGCTGAACCGGCGGCAGCCCATGGACAACGTCTCCAGGAACCTGCTGCGCCTGCTGACAGCCACCTGTGGCTACAAAGAGGTGCGCCAGATGGCTGTGCAGAGGCTGGAGATGTGGCTGCAGAACCCAAAGGTGAGGAGAGGAGCTGCTGGAGCACAGCCCTGGTCTGCAATCCAGCCAGGAGGGCTGCTTGCTGTACTCCAGTTATGTTTCTGGTCTGTAGTGGTGAGTGGTTGAAGTCTTTCTGCTCTTTTTCTGCAGTTGACCAAGCCAGCTCAGGACTTGCTGATGTCAGTGTGTATGAACTGTAACACCCACAGCTCAGAGGACATGGAAGTTATCTCCAACCTGATCAAAATTCGTCTCAAGCCAAAAGTCCTTCTCAACCACTACATGCTGTGTGTCAGGTGAGTGACTGGGTCTGTGACAGGAAGGGAGAGCACTGTGGGAGACATGCCCAGGGACTTGACAGTCTCAATGTCACTGCACAGTGGTTTTAAATATCAGCTTGGGGCACAGAGTGTCTTGTGTTCATTTAAATGAATTTCACTGTCCTAGAAATCTTTCAGTAGTCCTTTGATATTGTCCTTTGATATGTGCTGTTCTATCCTTTTCACTTTTGTGTGCTAAATACTTCAAGGAGAAATGAAAAGAATGTGTCCAGCTGCAATGAAATGTCAATTCAGGTGTCCCTGGTCTTCCCTTGCAGGGAGCTGCTGAATGCACACAGGGATAACCTGGGCACCACCATTAAGTTTGTGATTTTCAATGAACTGTCAAATGCAAGAAATCCCAACAACATGCAGATCCTGTATACTGTGCTTCAGCACAGCTCAGAGCAAGCTCCAAAGGTAGGTGCAGGGTCTTGGATGACTGATGGTTACCCCAGAACCCCACCTGACAGATTTAGTTGTTTCGAGGCCCAGATGAATCTTTTCACAGACAGCTGTCTGATCTGTATCATACTATTTTGAAATTATATAATTATTCTTGCTAGGAATAAACATAAATGGGCATTTTCTAACTCCCACATTCTGGGTGATAATGCAGTTTCATGAGAGAAACATTATTACAGCTGCCCAGGGGTCTGAAGGACAGGATACGTCCAGCATGGTTTCCTTGTGTCTCTTCATGTTGTGGATGCAGACCCATTACAGTGCACTGAACGTTTTCTCTCTGTGTGGCCCCAGTACCTGGCCATGGTGTTCCAGGACCTGCTGACCACCAAGGACGATTACCTGCGAGCTTCACGGGCTCTGCTGAGAGAGATCATCAAGCAGACAAAGCATGAGATCAACTTCCAGGCCTTCTGCCTGGGTCTCATGCAGGAAAGGAAGGAGGCCCTGTATGCAGAGATGGAGTTCAAGGTACCATTCCCCACCCCTGTGCTGCTGGGTGTGCCAGAGGTGCCCTGACCTCTCCTGTGTCTGCTTTCCTGGCCATTCTTCCTTTTGCTCTTTGGTGTGTGAGTGAGTCACTATTTGTGTGTCTCATAGCAGCACTCCCATATCTCATTTCCAAACATCCATGTTCATCCTTTTTGATGACAAAACACTTCCAGAAGGCAGCTCTGGCTGTTGCTATTCAACTCTTTCTTTTTTCTTTGCTATTTCAAGGAGCGGTTTGTCATTCACATAACCGACCTGCTAGCTGTCTCCATGATGCTTGGTATCACAGCCCAGGTGAAGGAGGCTGGAATTGCTTGGGACAAAGGAGAGAAAAAGAGTAAGCAGAAGAAACTAGGTTCTCTCTGAGGATGAACATTTTAGTAGATATCTGCCCCTGGTGTTGGTGGAACATCAGCTAGGGTTGGGAGCCTGCTGCCATCCTGGGGCTGATAGAGATTGGGGATGTGGCATTTGCATGGCCAGTGCTTCTTGTATCTGTGGAAGCAGTGGCTGAGAGGCTGGAGAGAGGGAGTTGTGGGTGGAGGGGCCTCAGGCCTGAAGGGGCAGCTGTAAGGATTAAGGGGCTGGGAAGACAAACCTTTGGTGTGGCACTGACATGACTGCCCACGTGCCTTCTTCTCACAAAACTAATCCATCTGTGCTTTGTGTTGGGGGTTTTACTGCAGAAAGCAAAGAACATGTTCTGCCAGAGCTGGGGGACTCAAGTCCTTCTCATACACTCCTCTGGTTCCCCTTCTCTAGTGGAAGGTGTGGTGCAGGAATTGGAACAAGATGATCTTTAAGGTTCCTTCCAACTCAAACCATTCTGTGATTCTGTGATTTGCTATTGATGGCTCAGAGTCCTGTTTACTGTCTTGAAACCACCACACTTCTGATGAGGCCCATGTGTGTATTTTGTGCCCTGAATGTTTTTCAGACCTGGAAGTGCTGCGCTCTTTCCAGAACCAGATTGCTGCTATCCAGCGTGATGCTGTCTGGTGGCTGCATACAGTGGTTCCATCTATCAGCAAGCTGGCTCCAAAGGACTATGTGCACTGGTGAGAGTCAGCCTGGTCATGTCTGTGCATAACCAGTCCTTTCCCCAACACTTTTCATATATTATGAAAGCAGGTATACACCAGGGTTTAGTTAGATTTCTCTCCCATTTTCAGACAGGGAGTAGAAACAGTTTTAGCAGGGACTGTCTCCCTCTCTGAAACTCCTTCAGGTGCATTCTCATACCAGAAATATATGATAATGGAAAATATTTCTGATTTATGTTTAGGCCCACTCAGTAGGGGATTTTTAGCTATCTGACCAAACAAATTCCCTGTGGACTCCTTGTTTTTTTTTTGTTTTTTTTTTTTTTATTTGACATCCTTTTTAAGGCTCTGTTGCTGAGGGCTCCACAGATAGTTTTGTCTTCTGGAGAACAGATGATATCCTGGGGTCTCGACACAAGGCATTACTGAGACAGTTCAAGCCAGAATTTTTAGTAAGCAAGACAGGTTACTGAAAGTATAAAAGCCCCGAGCCCATGTTGATTGCATAGTCCTCTCTGTTCTGAATCATGTTGTTCCTGTTGCTAGACTCACTTACCTGAGAGTGCTCTTGGGAAGCTTTAGCAGGATTTGAGGGAGACTGGACTGTTGTATGTGTTCTTAAGCCTCACAGATGATGTTTACTGTGCTCTTCATCTCTACAGCCTCCACAAGGTGCTCTTCACAGAGCAGCCAGAAACCTACTACAAATGGGACAACTGGCCCCCCGAGAGTGACCGCAAGTGAGTGCCTGCCCTTCCTGTGGTAGGTGCAGGGGGAGCTGCTCTAGCTGGAGGCAGAGGAATTGGTGTTTTCTGGTGATCCTTATATAGCTCTGTGTTGGAAAGGCTTGGAACTGTGCTCAGATTTTCTTCATCTGTTACACTGCCATAAAACTGGGGGGTGTTGTTCCACTCTCCATCTGTTCCTCTTCCTCCTTCATTCCTGTTCCCTGTGCCAAGCTGTTCTGTATCTTGACACTGTAGTTGTAAGGAGAGCAGCCCCACAGTGTGTGGGTAACTGGGGTAAGGTGAGGGAGCTCAGACTCAAGGGGGCTGAAGCATAGAAGGTGCTGCAGGTGATACTCAGATAATAATTTGTTTCAAATAGTTGCATTTGGAGCTGGAGATCGGGGAAAGAGGCTGTGATGTATCTTCTGCTCAGATACGTTGTAAGGTCCCTGGAGGGTTCCAGGAGGCTGCTGTGCACGGTGACTGATGTCTGGTGTCCCCTGCAGCTTCTTCCTGCGGCTGTGCTCGGAGGTGCCCATCCTGGAGGACACGCTGATGCGCATCCTGGTGATCGGGCTGTCGCGGGACCTGCCCCTGGGCCCTGCCGATGCCATGGAGCTCGCCGACCACTTGGTGAAGAGGGCTGCAGCTGTGCAAGCAGATGGTGAGGCTGCACAGGCTCCCACCAGCAAGTGCTGGCTTCTGTCTCCGCATCCTCCTATTGCCACCCAGGGCTGAGACAGCTCCTACCACCTACCAAAGAGCCTTTGCATCACTTAAAGCATATTTTAGTCGTGATGGCTAAACATTTGGCTCAAAGCCAGCTGTGCTGCTGTTGCTTTCTCACTAGAGGAGCTTCTTATTTTTTCTTACTGTTTCTCTCTGTTGCTAATTTTGTATCGTGGAGTGTTTGGGAAATTATTGGTTGTGTGGAGAATGAAGGAATGTGAACAACCACCCAGAGTTTTGAGTCAGCATTTTAAAATTCAATTTAGTCCTTTGTACGTACTGTAAAATGAAATTTGTAGGCTATGCAAAAATGGAAGGATTGGAAGTTAAATTAATTAACCAATTGTATGCTCTTCTCAAGTCCATTATTGGGACACTTATAGAATAGCAGTTACAAAAGCAATCTTTACTCTTACTTCTTTTATGAATTCATTTAGCATTTGTCTAAATTCCTGCATTGCTGGTAAATACATCCATTCAGCTGAGCTGTGTATGTTTGTGGCAGAATTGAGGGTGTTGTCAGAGTTTGGTTCTAAAGCATCTTACATGCTCTTACTGCTGACTGGTTAATGGCAAAGAGGGCTTGTGGAAGGATTTAGACTTTGCTTGTTTTATTGCTGTTCAGTATCCTTTCACAATGTGTCCAGCCTCTCATATAGGATTTTAAATCCTGCACCATTTCATATACTGGAAAACTCAGAATTAGAGTGAATCTGAAACTTGCAGCAAAGTTGAAATTCATTTCTAGTTCTTCTGAGCCCCAGAAGTTCTGAGCAGATTTGTTGCTTACCTGAAGGAGTGTATCCAAGTTCTGAAAAAGTTACAAGTATCATATTGGATGCATTTGGGAAAAAAGTACCCTTAAGAATTTAAACCAGATTGCTGCTGAAAAGCTCCATATCCTTATATATTGACTTATAGGATTTTTAAAGTGTTGTTGCTCTTTAAATGTTGATTTTTAGTTTTTGTAATATCACAAGAGCAAGCCCACAATAACATAGTTGCTTGAAGTAAAATTTTTTTACACTGTGCTGCTTTTCTTGAAGGACTTTCAGGCAGGTAGACAGGTCAATAACTTGTTCAGTCTTTTCTTCTCCTCCAGATGTTGAGGTCCTGAGGGTAGAAAGAATCCAGCTGATCGATGCAGTCTTAAATCTGTGCACTTACCACCACCCAGAGAATATCCAGCTACCTCCAGGGTAAGACTTACCACATAGATAATCTTGCTGTGATCTAGCTCACTTTCACCTTGTGACTAACATTTCCAGTACACAGATTTTAAGATGCTTTTCTGTATTAAAATTTGTCATAACAAAATGACAAGGATTTTCAGGATCATGTTAAAGTGGGTATTTCTCTAGAGCAATCAAGACCTGAGTCATGAATGTGCTTTGGTCTGCAAGCACTGACTTTCTGCCCTAGAAATCTTCAGCTGAGCTGGAAGGATTTTTGTGTGGGTGTGGGTGTCTCTTTGTTGGGAAAAGCACTGAACTGGCATGACTGAATCTAAACAGTGCATGATTAAGGGGAAAAGCAGACTTGAGATGGGCTAAGGAATCAAACTTGACCACTTATTTCTGTTGGTGGCTTTTGCAGGTACCAGCCTCCAAATCTAGCTATTTCTACTCTCTACTGGAAAGCCTGGCCTCTCCTGCTAGTAGTGGCTGCATTCAATCCTGAAAATATTGGTGAGTTGGGACATTTCTCAGGATGCCAGTTCTGCTGCAAAAATTGGCCAAGATACTTTCTGCAGAAGTCTGGTTGCTTGTGTGCAAGGCCTGTGCTGGGTTGGTGAGGTAACTGCACTTAAATAACTGTGTATCCCCTGTGGCTGAAAAATGTGTGCAGGTGGGATTTGGACCAGCATGTGGCTGGAGTTGCCTTGTTTGTGCTTTGAGTGTTATGAGCTGTTCTCAAGTGAGCTTGTGTTTCCCCACCTTGCAATGTGTTAGAGTATATTTAAAGGCTCTATTTTTTTCCTGTATTCCTTATTGTTGTTCTCTTCTCTGCTGCAGGTCTGGCTGCATGGGAGGAGTACCCCTCTCTAAAGATGCTCATGGAAATGGTCATGACCAAGTTAGTATGGTTAAATCCCTATGTATGTCAAACAGACCACTGAAAACACACATTTCTGAATTAAGTTTGAGCCATGCAACTCCTTCCTTTCCAGTGGGACTTGTGTAAAATAAACTGGCATCAACACTGCAGTTGGAGTGGGAAAAAAGCCTTCCCTTGACAAAAATATTATAAGCAAGGGAATAAAACTGAGAAAAAGAGGGAGGGGAATGACTGCTGTGCCTTGCTGAGAAGGTCTCAGTCTTCTGGTTCCACTGAGGAACTACTTGGTTTTTTCTATGTTGTCTATCAGAGCTGAGGTCCTGTGTTCTTTCTGACTGTGGTTCATGAATTTTGAATAGAACAAAATAACCATTTCCTTTTTCAAACTCTTTTTTCACAGTAATTATTCCTATCCTCAATGTACCTTGACGGATGAGGAGACACGCACAGAGATGATTAATCGTGAACTTCAAATCTCCCAGAGAGAAAAACAGGAGATTCTTGCATTTGAGGGTCATCTGGCAGCTGCATCCACAAAACAAACAATTACAGAGAGCAGCAGCCTCTTGCTGTCCCAGCTGACAAGTCTGGACCCTCAGTAAGTAGCCTTCTGCATTCTAGTACCTTTATGAAATCCTAGTTAACAGCACTAGCAGGAAACCCTGCTCCTCCACAGGGTGCTTGATGTGGGGAAGAAGAACCCTGTGGTGTGGTAGCCCATGGGATCACAGAATCATAGAATGGTTTTGGTTGGAAGATCATCTGGTTGCAACCTGCCTGCCACCTTTTTATAAACCCCTCATGCACCACAGAACTGACTGATCGTGCTCACATCAGAGTGAAGGTCTGCCAGGCTGTAACTTGCTGTTTCTGTGGCAGGGGCCCCCCTCGCAGACCTCCACCACATGTCCTGGAGCAGGTGAAAAGCCTGAACCAGTCTCTTCGCCTGGGCCACCTTCTGTGTCGCAGTCGCCATCCTGACTTTCTGCTCAACATCATCCAGAGACAGGTGGGCTGTGGTGGGACTGGATCCTTTGCCTCTGAAACTTGAGCAGAGTGGGGGCAAAAGGAAGCTGAGTGAGATTCAGGGGAAGGTGGTTTGCTGCTCAGGAATTAAATGATCAGTGTGCTGCTCTGATCTATGATCTACGTTCTATGATCTATGTTCTATCTGATCTATGATCTATGATCTGCTCACCTTGTTACTCTCATCCTTCCCAGGCCTCATCACAGTCAATGCCATGGCTGGCAGATCTGGTTCAGTCCAGTGAGGGCTCCTTGGATGTCCTGCCTGTGCAGTGTCTTTGTGAATTCCTGCTTCATGATGCTGCTGATGAATCAACCTCAGGTGAAGAAGAAGAGGAGGGTGAGAGTAAGGACCAGCGTGCCAAGAAACGCCAGGTGAGCATTCTCTTGGGGATCCCTTCTGCTACCTACTTTCTGTGCATCCCAGAGTTGATTTCACTGGACAGACCAACTTATCACTTCACAGAGACAACAGAAACAAAGGCAGTTGCTTGGACGTTTGCAAGACTTGCTGTTGGGACCCAAAGCAGATGAACAGACAACCTGTGAAGTGCTTGACTACTTCCTGCGGCGCCTGAGCTCCTCCCAGGTGGCTTCCAGGGTCCTGGCCATGAAGGTGAGCAGAATGGAAATCATCTTGACTGGGGTCTGTCTAAACCCCAGGGCAGAGCCCTAGGTTATCTTGAGTGCAGAGCCAGCACAGTGCAATTGTTCCATGTCATCCTCCTTCAGTGACTTGTCTCAATCTCCAAACCCCACCAAATACACTTCTGCTCCCTGCTGCTCAGAAGTTATTGTTCAACAGCTAAGTTGTACTGAAGATAGAGCTGGATTTTACTATGTTTCCCGTGGAGTTCAGGTGTATGCTCAGGAGATTGTGTGCCATGTGGAGTAATTGGCAGAGGCTGTTGTTTGTGAGTGAGTGCCTGGTGCTCAGACTGAAACTTCAAGCAGGGTATCTGTCAAGAAAACTCATTATATGAGATGAAACCTGTTGTGTGCTGCATTTGGATTGTTCTGTGGTGTTTGAAGCATGTTTCTGTTTCATTCACTAGTATGAACCTAGCAGTCCAGCTGTGGCTTCAAATGCAACAGCTGTATGTGTGTGACTTTGCAGGGCCTGTCCTTGGTGCTGTCGGAAGGAGGGATGCGGGATGGGGAGGAGAAGGATCACCCCATGGAAGAAGACTCTGGTGATTCTGAGCTGCTGCAGGGATATCAGTGGCTGCTGAGAGACCTCCCAAGGCTGCCACTGTTTGACAGTGTGAGAGCCACGACAGCTCTGGCCTTGCAGCAGGTGGGTGCAAGCAGCTGAAGGGAGGAGTGTCAGGCTTGCTCTTTTTCTACTAGTGCTGAAACAGATCTAAACAAACTGGATCTGGCTGTGATATTGGCATGTTTATGTGCTTGCAGAAGAATTTTGTTTATGCTGGTGCTTGTTTTCATTAAATCCTGATTTCTAATGAAAAGAATTCTCATTCCAGGCCATCCACATGGAGACAGATCCCCAAACCATCAGTGCTTACCTGGTGTACCTCTCCCAGCACGCCCCAGTGGAGGAGCAGGGACAGCACAACGACCTTGCTCTGGTGAGAGGAGGGATTTTTGTGGGGGACACAGGGCATGTTCCAGGAGAGTGGTAGGCATGGGACCTGCTGTACCACCAGGATGAGTTTTGGGGAGTGTATTACTCTGACAACTGCATGTTTGTGTCTGTGCATGGGTTGAAAGGCAAACCTGTGTCTTTGGTTTATACAATGAAATGGTAATCAGAGCAATAACCCCTGGTGCAGCAGCCCATCAGCTGGAATGGGGAATGCAAGAATGGATAGTGTTTTGATGGAAATCCCACCACCTGGCATTGTTTCATAAATAAGCAGGTGCCAAACCTGCAGTCATATGTGTCTGGGGAGAGAATGGGAAGTCAGGAACTTCAGTGGTGGGATATGTACTCCCCTATAACCAAAACTAGATTTCTGGGTTGATTTGTTTGTGTGAATTTTTTTCTTTTTAGAGAAGCTTTTGGTGATATTTTTTTAATAATGTTTTTTTTTTCTTTTTTCTCCCTGGGTACTTTTTTTTTTTGTTGCTTTAAGACTTATGTGCTGATAGTGCCTCTGTTTGGATGCACGGGGGAGGTTGAATAATAAGGTCAGGAGATCTTTTTCTTCAGAGTAAAGCTATGTGAAGGCTTATTTTGTAGTGGGGTGCATCAGAATGCATCTGTGCTCCACCGGGGCACTGTAAGATGCATGCAAAGCACCAACCTTTTCCCTCCTGTGTCAGTTCTACTCTTGACTCCACAAGCTGATCTCCAGAGTGGTGTGTACGGGGCTGATGATGGGAATGGAGAACACAATGCAATGAAGCAGTGGGGCCTGGCTGTGCTTTGCAGTGAACACCTCCTGGATGTTTTCTCCCTGCAGGACGTCGCCCGACTGATCGTGGAGCGCTCCACCATCATGTCCCACCTGTTCTCCAAGCTGTCCTACAGTGCTGAGTCAGATGCAGTGCTCGTGGCTCTGCTCTCCATCTTCTCGCGCTATATCAAGCGCATGCGGCAGAGCAAGGAGGGCGAGGAGGTGTACAGCTGGGTGAGTGCCTCCTGCCCTGCCCCAGCAGCTCACAGGCACTGACTGGGCAGGTTAACAGAAGCTCTTAATGGGTTACTCAATTTGAATAGACCAAGTCCAGCCCAAGAATTCCCTGATCTGAAAATAATCGGATTGTGACATAGGATGAGAGCTAAGCCTGTGTGTTTGTAAAATGCCTTTTTAACTTTTCCCCAAGTATCTCCACTGTTGGAGATGTTGGGAACTATGGTCTGACTAAATCTGTCCATTCTTATGTTCTCTTTCTCTCCCCCTCTTTGCTCATCCTGTCTTATCCTGCCTTTTTCCAGTCAGAGTCCCAGGACCAGGTGTTCCTTCGCTGGACTAGTGGGGAAACAGCCACCATGCACATCCTTGTGGTCCATGCCATGGTTATTCTCCTGACACTGGGGCCACCTCAAGGTCAGTGAAGTATGCTCAGATTTTTTTGGGGGTTAATGGTCAATACAGGATGGCTTTTCTCTATCTGCTATCTCCTAACACGTCAGACTGGTGTTATCCTATTCACAGGCTTGACCCTGCAGTACATGTTTGTAGCTGTAAGATTTATCAGAATATTGCTGTAAAGAGTGAAGAATTTGCAGGGTTATTTGTTTTTCTTTCTGCAGACAGCAGAAAATGCCAAAACAATGGTGTGTTCTAGTGTATTAACAGAGAAGGGCAGGGCATTCTAGGTACTTGTGAACATGGGAAATAATTTCTTATCCACTCTTAAGCAGGGGATGGTGATTTTTACACCTTACTGGATATATGGTTCCCTGAGAAGAAGCCCCTCCCTACTGCTTTCCTGGTTGACACCTCGGAGGAGGCCCTGCTGCTCCCGGACTGGCTGAAGCTGCGCATGATCCGCTCCGAGGTCCCGCGGCTCGTGGATGCAGGTGAGCCTGGGCTGTGTCTGTTGGTGTTTCAAACCCTGCTGAAAGGAAAGGGAGAGGCTTCCTTGCTCAAGTGTGCCCAGCCATCCTGTTTGGATGCCTTTGAACGTAGCCATGTTACTTTTAAAGTAAGGGAGTGAGTCTGAATGGATATTCCCTTTTCTGTGTATTTTAAAGGAACGGGAGACTCTGAATTGAAGTCCCATCTCTTTTACAACAATTCAATTCAAGCTATGCAGTCACCAGACAATAGGCACAGCACTGTGGAAAGCTGTGCCTAGAGGATGTAAGCTAAACCTCTGGTTATTCTGATCTTTGTACCACTCATCAGTGCTCTCTTTCTTCTTGGTATTCAGAGCTTTCATCCCATTTTACTAATTAAATGACAGCTGTCTATAGCCAGTGATTGAATTATTCAATAATTCCTGCCTGCAGCCATCAAGAGATAGGGTGGAAGTTATTTTTTAATACGAATGATTGCATTACTGAAGTTCTAATAAAATTAAACAGAAGATCAGATTAGCCAGTGAGTGAATTAACTGGAAGATGCAATAAGGCAGCAATGATTTGCAGAGGAAAGAAAATATAGTAGGCAGCTGTCAGAGTTCTGGCTTTAGGCTCTCTGCAGCTCTGTCATTAATGTGTCACAGACAAAAGCGTAAAGATAGGTAATAAAGATGACCCTCCATGGACAGTTCAGAGGTCTGAGGACTCAGTGTTTGTCTATTGCAGCCCTGCAGGACCTGGAGCCACAGCAGCTGCTTCTCTTTGTTCAGTCCTTTGGAATCCCAGTTTCCAGCATGAGCAAACTTCTGCAGTACCTGGATCAGGCAGTATCTCATGACCCACAGACGCTGGAGCAGAACATCATGGACAAAAGTAAGAGCTGCAGAGGAGGCTGACTAGGCATTTAACTTTTTCTTGAACTGTTTCCATGAGTATCTCCTGTGACTTCCTTGGAAAAATCCAAGCTAGTTCAGCAAACTTTGTGCACAGGCTGCTTTGGCAGCTTGTTGTCACTGTCAACACCTGGGTGGCCCTTGGCTGTATTTCCCAAAATAGAGGAGGATTTTTTGGATTAGAATGTACAGAGTCAAAAAGTACTTTGGAAGGTATTTTGTAAAAGAAACAAAGCTTTCAAGGCATCATGTTTATAAAGTCTATGGGAACAGCAGATTCTCTTGTCTGTGGGGGCTGTACAAACAGCCAATTCTGTCCTGCGTTAATGAAGAGGGCAAGATGATGATGTGTTCTTATTTCCTCCTTTTTTCAGACTACATGGCTCATCTTGTGGAGGTTCAACATGAGAGAGGAGCAACAGGAGGCCAGACTTTCCACTCCCTGCTTACTGCCTCCTTACCAGCCCGCCGAGGTACTGGCCAGGATTACCTAAATGTCAAAGTCATCTTCCAAACTTCCCTCCTTTGTTGCTGTTGGGAGGAACAGGCAGAGATGTCTTAAAAAGCAGGCGTGTTGTAATGAACCAGCAAGCTACAGTTAGACACCAGTCCATTGCTTTTTTGCTTCTGGCAAAGAGAAAAATTCCAGTATTTTTGGAGTTTATTACAGTGAGTTTTTCTGAGTCATATAGAAAAGTAGGTCTTGCTTGGAATGAAGAGAAAAGCTGCTGAATTCCTCAGTAGTTAGAGACTGTAAAGCTGAAGGTGATCTAGTGTTGGGGCTCCAGATGCTATCTACCATAACAGCATTTTCCTTTCTTTCCTTTTATTCCTCTTGCAGACAGCGCTGAGACTGCAAGGTCAAAATCCAGTCCTGAAAACTCCCAAAGTCAGAGTCGGATCCGGGCCTTGAGCCAGGTCCGTGTGCTGGGCCCAGAAGATGATCTGGCAGGCATCTTACTGCAGGTACTGTCATAACCTCCAGCTGAGTAGCTGCTTCCCTGCAGCAGCTTTACAAAATCCATTTCTCTCATACTTGCATCTTATGACTCCTCATCCTGCAGTGTTTGCAGGCAATAAATATGGAAACCCTGATGCAATGAGGCTGTGCCATTACAGCCTGATGGAGTTGATACTGGCAGGAATTTTCTCTTGTAGTTGGAACGTGATGTGGCTTTTGATCATGCCTGGTACTGTCAGTACCTACTAGCATGTTGCTGTCTCTGCACCTTGTTTGTTCTGTGCATAGTGCCTTTCCTCTCAGCAGTGGATGCAGGATTTGTGAAATGCTCACAGGGCCCTGGCAGCAAAGCTGTGTGCAAACAGCATTTGTACTCTGGCTTGTCTGCTTACAGAACTTCCCTCCCTCCATTGACTCCAGAAGGAGCCTACAGGGAATTAATTGGCCAAGTCAGTTGTTGGTGTTTGGGTAGTAGGATTCCCCTGCAGTGTCAGCGTGGATAATCGTGTTGGGGTTGCAGAGATGCTGCTTATGTTCATGTGCCAGGCACTAGAATATAGAAGAAGCTGTATCAGAAGGTTCCTGTTAGCCTACAGTCAGTATAACTGTACAAGATAAATCATGCCTCAGGGTGTTCATGGTACAGCAATCCTTTCATTGTCAGTCATAAATTACTCCTTGCTGTATCTCCCCAGCTTTTCCCACTGACCCCGGACCCGCGATGGCAGAACTCCAGCCTGCGGCCGCTGGCCCTGGCCCTGCAGCAGTCACTGGGGCAGGAGCTGGCCCACATCCGCCAAGGGGCCGTGCCAGAGAGCGGGGTCACAGCCAGTGGGGTCACAAGCAGTGGAGTCACAGCCAGTGGAGCCACAGCCAGCGGGGTCACAGCCAGCGGGGTGACAGCGCGGCTGCTGCAGGCCGTGGCTGCGCTGCTCAACTCCGCGCACGGCGGCGCCCTGGCCATGGCCATGCACCGCCACCACTTCATCTCCTGCCCGCTCATGCGCCAGCTCTACCAGTACCACGTGAGTGCCTTGGGAGCATTTCATACAGAGGAGTGAGGGAGAAATGGGGAATCTGTTTGGGAGCATTTCGTACAGAGGGGTGAGAGAGAAATGGGAAATCTGCAGGGCATGTGCTCTGCTGTGTGCACACTTTGTAATGCTCAGCTCAGGTTGCCTGGCTGTGGGTATCTGGATGCAGGCTGGTGGCATTAGGCTGGCACTGCTGAGATTATCTGCAGAGTTGGTGCACCTTACCCAGCCTGGTAACTGTTTTTTGGATTTACAGCTGTAGGTCTCTGCTGGTTTTGGGATCTGTAGTCTGTGCTGTTCTGTAGTGTTGGACATGTCTTGCAAGCCAGGGCATTTGCAGATAGTTTGAGAGCTGAAGTCTAATTCATAGAGTCATAAAATGGCTTGGGTTGGAAGGCACCTTAAAGATCACCTAGCTCAAATTCCCTGCCATGGGCAAGGGCACCTTTCACTAGACCAAGTTGCTCCAAACCCATCCTACCTGGCTTTGAACACTTCCAGGGTTGGGGAGTCCAGAACCTCTGGGCAACCTCTGCCATTGCCTCACCACCCTAACTGTAAAGAATTTCTTCCCAGCGCGCCATGCCACAGGACACTGCCTTCTCCTCGCTCTTCTTCAAAGTGCTCATGCAGATGCTGCAGTGGCTGGAGAACCCTGCTGTGGAAGATGGTCCCCTGCGAGCTCAGCTGAAGGCCTTTGCTGTGCAATACTCCTCAAGGCACAGGATCAGTGATGGTACTGGCACTGGGCAGCTTATGGGACTCAGAGGGGACAAAGTGGGGCAAGAAAGAGACAAAACTGCACCTGGAGCAGGAAGTGTTGTGGGAAGCCTTTTAGACAGGTGTCATAAGGAGTTACAAAAGTAGCACATGGTGCTGCAGAAGCTCTTTGAGGCTGTGAACCCTGTCTTAGCTCTGGGGGCTTACAGTTGACAGCTGGTAGCATCAAAGCACAGCAGATCTCTCAGGGAAAACTTACAATTCCTCAGGCCAGGAATTCCGTGTGAATTGTAGTTTTGGTAGATGAGCATGCAGGAATGCCTCTGGAACTAGGTCACATCATGACTTATAGAGTTGTTTATCATCTGCCATCCCTTGGGAGCAGGAATCTAACGAAGAGTTTGGGCATGGAAATGGATTTGTGGTTACAGAGCTTCTTCTTAGCCACATGTCCCTGTAACATGCAGGAGAGCTGTCAAGGGTTCTGGTGGCCATAAGTGGCAGTAGAATGTGTATTTGTATGTTTGAGTAGTTGTGCCCTGGAGCCACATGGGGAATCTGTGGGAGGGAAGTCTGATGTGGGGGCTGGCTTGTCCCTGTGATGCCAGTGCTGTGATTTTGTTACAGTTAGAGGTGGATTCCTGCACCTCACAGAAGCTCTTTCTTTCCGTCGTGACCCGGACTTGATCAGCTCCACGGTCTGTGCCATCATTGCAACCCTGAAATCAGGAGAGAAGTGTAATGTGGAGCCAGAGCTCATTAGCAAAGGTATGGATGTCCTTGTGCTCTCCTTCTTTGCAGCAGCAGCTTGAACTTGCAGCCCAGCAAGGCAGTGCCTAGTGTGCAGGCTGTGGGAATCTGCCGTCTCCTGGATCAGAAAATGTGAACTGATCTAAGCTTGGGCCTGTCTTGTATCACCTCCTTTCCCCACTGTATGTGGGTTTATAAACTGTGATCTGGGGCTTGGATTAAGTCTGTGAGCAAACTGTTGGTTTCCACTAACAAAAAGAAATGGAAGCCTACTATCCCAGATAAAAATGTCTTCCCTCTTCCTCACTGAGCCTGGCTATCAGGAATAATACTTGCAAGGTTCCATACCTTTCACCACATCCTGGAGTTAATGAGTGGCATCTTTCTCCTTCTTCTAGTCCTTCAAGGTCTGATTGAAACCCACTCTCCATACCTGGAGGAGCTCCTGACTGTCCTCTTCTCAGCTTCTGTTGAGACCAAGTGTCCTGCCATGAAACCAATTGCTGTGGTGTGCTCCTTGTTGCTCCAGGACAAGGAGGAAACCCCAGTAAAGAAGGAAGTGGAGAGTTGCAGGTGAGCCAAGGCAATGATGGGAATTCACAGGTAGGTCTGGGTGCATGGTATCACCAGTGACACTGGTCTTGCTTTGTCCACAGTGCTGAATCAGCTTGGCCAGGGCCTGCCTCTGGCCTTCTCAATGACTGGCTGGAGATGTTGGACCCAGAGGTCATCAGCAGCTGCCCTGATCTACAGCAGAAGCTACTGTTCTCCTGGAGCAAAGTAAGAGTTGTTGGGCAGAGGGATTGCTGTGCTGAAACAACTTTCTGGGGTACTGACCTGCACCTGGAAACAGGGCAAGGGCTATTTTTATGTTTTGCCACAGGTTACTGTAGGAGTTCCAAAGCAGTACAGGCTGACTAGGAGGACAGTTGTGTGCAAGGCTCACATTTGTCAGCGCAGGGCTTATGTTTCCTTTTAGCTTTATATTTCCTCAGTTATGTTCTTTTAAGGACTTCAAAGTGCTTTGCAGACACAGCACAGTCCCATAACAACCCAGCCAGCTGTGTTTTCAATGGTATTTTTGCAGACAGATCAATAGCTTGCCCAAAGTGCCATGCCAAAGTTAAATCTGAAACTGAATTTCACATCTGATACTATGTTCTCTAGAAAGAGCTGCCCTAAATCCTCATGCTGTCTGTGTTGTCTGCCCTCCTGGACTATCATCCTTCTGCAATACACATGGCATGTCCTACAGCCACCCTGCTGCCAGGACCTGTTCATTGCATCTCTTTCTCTCTTGGTGCTTCCAGGCAGGGTCCCAGGTGCCCTCCTTCCGCCCGTACCTCCTGGCTCTCCTCACTCACCAGTCCAGCTGGACCACACTGCACCAGTGCATCAGGCTTCTGCTTGGCAGGAACAGGGAGCAGAGGTGAGTCTTGTTTGGCCTAGCCAAGGGATTGAGTTGGGCAACTCTGTCTGTCTGAAGGAGAACAAGACCTGCCATGTTCATGATGTGACTGCCAGGAGATGTAAGTCAGCCAGAAATAGACTTTGTGAGAAGGATGCAGATTTCAGTCCTGCTGATTTGTGTACCTTGATGTAAATATTACCTACTGTTTGATGGAAGCAGCACATAAAGATTTGGCTGTGTTCTAAACAGGAAGTGCTAATTGTGGATAATCCATCTTGCATTGCCCTTGTTAGTAGTGCTTATGAACACAGGGTTTGCAGGATGGCTTGGATAGCAAACTGGGGGCTGTCTCTGTACCTGGGCAGGCTCTGATGGATATTTTGGTTGTACTAAACTCCATTTCAAGTCTTTTTTCTAACCCTTTCATTACATCAGCCTCCCAGTTTTGATCTCTGCAGCAGCCCTAGCTCTGATCTTCTGTACACAGCTTTCAAATACTGAAGTTCCAGTTGTAGTATTGTTACAGTTATGGACCAGGACATGCTAAAAACTAATAACAGCAATACTTCTAAAACTGGTAGTACTTCAGTTTATTATTTTTTCCTAATTTCTTGCTCAAAATTAAATTACTTTCTCAGTTCAAGGTAACTGCTGTGATAGGGACAGTAAGGTCATTGGTCTGATTGCACCAACTGTTTGTGTTGATGACCAGCTCCTGGCCTTGGTGTAAGGCTCCCTGTAGCCCCCACACTTGCTGAATGCCATTTGTTCTGTTCTGTACCCTGTGCTTACTGCAACAACTATTTAGTCATAATCTGGGAACAGAACCAACCCCCTTCTTGGGACTTAATAGGTCCTATTTTTACATTTGCAGATGTTTCTTTCTTCACAGCACTCTTCATGTTTAGTGATGCTTCCATGTGTTTGTGTGCTGCCTGAGGGTTGTGTTGACTCTAATTGCAAATCTGTCTTTATTTGTCTTCTGGCAGGTTTGACCCAACTGCATCCTTGGATTTCTTGTGGGCCTGTATTCACATTCCTCGGATCTGGCAGGGAAGGGACCAGAGAACTCCTCAGGTATTGGTTCAGCTCTTCCAAGATTTCTATCTGGATGGAGTGAGAGGCAATGTTTTCACAGTGCCTGATTTTTCCATGGCCAGGAGGTGGCTGGAGTGATTCAGGTGCAGTGTGCCAAGTTTGCTGCTTGTACCTCAGCTGATTACTTGATTGCTCTGCTGTTCCATGTGACAGTGGCAGTTTAGAGTCCAGAAAGCTGATAGGAACACATAAAGTTTGCCCACTTGGCATTTGCCCTGCAGCAGTTGCCACAATATCTGGTAAAGGCACAAGAGAGTGGCAAGCAAGCTAAAACTCAGCATGGGATAATTGCCATTTTACAAAGAAAAGGAGGCTGTGTCTCTTCTCCACAGAATTTCTTTGGTTTGGTGACTGAATTATGCTTTCTGACCCATCACATCTAAGATGGAAGTAAATGAAGAAGTAGAGGAGGGGTAAAGAGATTTTATTTGGGGTTGTGATTCTTTCAGAGCTCTAGATATGGAGCCATTCTTAAGTCTGGTTCTGAGATGTTCCATTCCAGTCAGGGAAGGTGTGACTAGAAGGAGCTAAGGCTCTTGGGATTTGGTGTGGAATAATTTGGGGTGTTCTCTTGCCTTACAGAAGCGCCGTGAGGAATTTGTGCTCCACCTGAAGGCATCAGAACTGATCAGCATGGTGGAGCTGATCCTGGCTGAAGCAGAGACCAGATACCAGAACACTGACGAGGCCTCCTGCACACTCATCCAGTCCCGACTGCCGTTGCTGCTCAGTTGTTCTCATGGAGACCTTGAGAACATCAAGAAAGTAACAGAATATTTGACCAACTGCATCCAGCAGTGGGGAAGCAGGTGAGGGTGCAAATGAGGAGCATTGTCTGCTGGAATTGTAGTTCTTGGGCACAGGCAGGCAGTAATGCTGAGACTTGCCAGTATGTCTTCATTAAGAATATCATGTTCCAGAGCCTGTATGAAAATGCACACTATCCTCCCAAGGTCTGGGGAAATAACAAGTGGTTTTAAGTGGTACTCAGCCCAGGAAGCTGACTTCAAAAGTGAAATTTAAGGGCCTTCTTGCTTTTAGGACTTCAGAATGAAATTCTTGACATGCTTGGGTTTTTTTCTTTCATTCTTTAAGGCAGTGGTTATTTTTGATTACTAGTTCCTAACGTGGGATTTCTTGTCTACTCATCCCTTGAGTCACTGCTTGTAATACATCCTGCTTCTGACTTGCTTTGAAAGCTGAATGGAGACCAAATTATTTCCTAACAGCTATTTTAAGACTGTGGAAAGAACAGGAAGATGATGTTTTTGTGGCAGTGAAAGGAGCTGACCTAATTCCAACCTTGCTTATGGTGATATTAGGAAAGATTCTGAATGACTGTTTCTTCCTACTGCCTCCTGGTACAGACTATGCCAGGGATCTCCAGGGGTTTCAGGTGTGTAGAGAACATGCTGGTTAGTCTGAATAGTTGTGGGTTTGACTTATTTTCCAATTGGGATGGGGCTGACTGTGAGTACCATATGCAGGAACTCTGCACTGGAGATGTAAGCAGAGCTTTCTTCTCCTATGCCCTTTGAACTGCAGTTTTCTAACTCCAAATGGCCTCCTGGTGGATCCCCATAGACTGTGGATGGATCTGTGTGGAAAGTGGATGATTTGAGCTGTTCAAAAGAAGCAAAGACTTAAAAAACACTGGTTGAGATTATTGATGTCTTTGTTTTCACATGCTCTGTTTGCCACATGCAGGAAGGCTGTTTGTTACTAATCTGATGGGTCTGGGGTGTTTGCTGCTTGAGCTAATGTAGTGTCCAGTGGCTGACCTCTCCCTTTCTCTTTTAGCTCTGTGGGGAAATGCTGCCAGGACCTTCTGCTGCAGATATACCTGCAACTACCTGAGCTCCTGGTGCCTATGCCTGAGATGCTTCTTACCAGTGAAGGAGCCAGAGACAGCAGCACTTGCAAGGTAAAGTTAGAGGCATAGGAGGGCCCCTTTCAGTTGTGTGTATGCACAATGGATTCTACCTTGATGCCCAGTTTAGAAGGTGAGGGCTGGCAAAAGCTTCCTGGGTGACTTTGGTTTCTTTATTTTGCTTTTCTGTTACCCCATCCCTGCCTGCACTCTCCAGAGAAGAGAGTTCTGGTGTGGTTTGTTTTGCAGTGTCCTTCTATAAAATAGTATAAGCTCCACAAGCTTCTGTGTGCCAAAGGCTTCTGTAAGGCACAAGTGTGCAGGCATCTGATCCTGCTTTGATGTCTGTAGGGACTGTGGACTTCAGATCCCATGCCAGCTGGAGCACTGCATCTGCTCACAGATTCTACCTGAAAATAATTTCTGTTAACCCCCCTGCGTAGCTGGAAAGGAATTGGGAAACCCTGCTGGAGAGCCAGGGACTGGTTTGTACATTAAACTTCTTACCAGTTTGCTCATTATTTTTCTTGCAGCTCGATGCCCTGGTTCACAGATTCATTAACCTCCTCGCAGACACCAGTGACTCCAAGTCCTCCGAAAGCCGCGTGTGGGATGCCAATATGGCCTGCAGGAAGCTGGCTGTGGCTCATCCCATCCTCCTCCTCAGGTACCTCTCTCTCCCTGTGTGTCTCTGGGGCTTGTTGAAAAGCATCCACCCTTGTCCTAGAAAGGGAACAAACTGGCAGCAGTCACAGTGGTGGTGACAGAGTTCACATTCATGGACAGAAGTCAGGAGAAAAGGCAGCAGAGTGACATCTTTTACAGTGAGGCAACACTTTGTGTCTGTCAGGAAATAATCTTGGAATTGGAGACAAGGGAGCAGAGTATGGGTGGGAAATGGGGCATGCTGAATCTGTCTATACAGGGATCAAGACAAGAACTCTGAGAGAGGATAAGGGATTTTGCCTTCCAGGAACTGAGGTAGCATGTACCTTTGAAAGATCTAGGCCTAGATTTTCTTGTTTGGTGTTTCAGGCACTTGCCAATGATTGCAGCACTGCTGCACGGCCGCGTTCACCTCAATTTCCAGGAATTCAGGCAGCAGAACCACTTGACCTTCTTCATCCATGTCCTGGGCATCCTGGAGCTGCTCCAACCACAGGTGTTCCAGAACGAGCACCAGGCGGCACTCTGGGACTGTCTCCTGTCCTTCATCCGTCTGCTGCTGGTAGGAAAATCCCTCCCTGTGCCGGCTGCTGGCCACTAGATGGGGAAGCTCCTGTAACACAGGGCCAACCTTGCTGCTTCTCATTTGAGGGGAAAGCCTTCCTAAATGCCTAAGAACAAAAAAGTGCATTAAGTACCTTGGAGAGCTTGAAGAGGAAGCAGCAGATCAAGAAACTGCTCCCTGGTACCCAGAGGTGCAGGATGGGGCAGTGCATTGCTGCTGTTTTTTGGTTAACTCTCACCTTTTTGATCCTTTCCCAGAACTACAGAAAATCCTCCCGACACCTGGCTGCCTTCATCAGCAAGTTTGTGCAGTTTATCCACAAGTACATCACGTGCAATGCCCAGGCAGCTGTCTCCTTCCTGCAGAAGCACTCGGATCCACTCCAGTAAGCTTCCTTATGCCTGTTAGCCCATGCACAGTCACATTGCCAGGAGCTAATCAGACACAAGACAGCAAGAGGATATGACAGAGTAGCTGCTAATATGGCATTTTTTACCCTTAGCTCCCTTAAGTCACCACTGAAATGAGCAGCATATCTCTTCTTTATAGGTGAAAACTGAGCCCAAGGAAGTCACATAATGACTTTAACTCACATTATGGCCTAAATCTTATATTGAGGTATTATAGTGCCCTGCAACCTCTCATAGAGGCAGCTGGAGAGTCTTTCCCCAGAGCAGTGGCTGCAGGGTCCCACCTACAGATATGTGGGGGAAATGGATTTGAGTTCCAGTTATGAAGAAAGGAATTGTTTCTGCTTCTGAGAAGCTCTTTGTTTCAGTGTGCATATCTGTGCTCATGCCCTTATTGCTATTGAAAGCCAAACACACCACTTTTTTTTTCCCAGTGACCTGTCCTCAGACAACAGTGACCTGGCAATGCTGAAGTCCCTCCTGGCTGGGCTGAGTCTCCCTAGTAAGAGTGGCATCTTGGACAGGGGCTCTGATGAAGAGAAGGATGGTGAGTCTGGGTGGGAGAAGAGTTATTTCAGCTGGTAAACCTGCACTCTGCTTTGGAAAATAAGTGGGGTTTTTTGTGGGGTGTATACTGTGCTTGTTCTTATAACTCAATGTGTTTAGAGTGGAGAATGGCACTTGTATGCTCAGCAGTTGGGAACCAGTATTTGGGATGGGTTAATTTGTTTTCCTGCCAGTTGTATCAGTACTGGAGCAGAACAGCTCTTAACAAGGGTGAGTTTCCTGGTTGTGGATTTTGCCCTTTTAATCCACACTTAAGGATTGACCTGTTGGGGGGACTCTGAGGGTACATCCATTCTTCCACTGTTGACAGCTTGCACAGCTTGCATGGAGAAAATTATTCAGCATTAAAAGAGCTTGCCTAGCTTCCTCCTCAGTGTCAGCTGAGAGGGTTACAGGAGGTGCAGTGAGATTAGAGGCAGTGTGAGACAATTGTATCTCAGCATTGCTGGTGGCTCCTGATACACCACTGCACTGCTGGGGAATCCTGGCCAGTCCAGAGGCTCTCAGGAGTGCCCTGCTCTCTCTCTCCCCCCAGAAGAAGCAGCTGCTGGCTCTCTCCCCCTGGTCAGCGTGTCCCTCTTCACTCCCCTCACTCCAGCTGAAATGGCTCCATACATGAAGAGGCTCTCCAGAGGCCAGACAGTGGAGGGTGAGTGAGGCCCTGCTGTGCAAAGACACAGGGCAAATACAGACATTTGTCAACCTTGTTACTTATCTGTCAGCAGCAGCCTGGTTTCCTGTTTCAGTCTTGCACCAGCACTTAGGATGTTGTTCCATTTTTGGATTAACTTGTCCATAGCCTCCTGTGATTCTGTGACAGAGGCTTCCTATGATTCTGTTATCACTTAGCTCAGCAGTACTTCAGTGGCCCTTCTAGGCCATTTGAGCTTGACCCTTCTGGGCCATTTGATGGCCCCTTTGAGGCTCTTCAAGGATCTTCAAGTATTTTGGGAGATAGTATGAGTAAATCAAGGAATGCTGCAGTTTGAGCCAGGAAGTGCTGATAGGAATGAAATACCAAACTGATGAGAAGCAGGATTTACTAGAAATCCCCAAATGGCCTTCATGGAAGAAAACCATGTTAATCTGGCATATGGGAACAATAATCTCCAAAGGTCTTCTGCAATTACAAGTGTCCTGTGTTCATACCTAAGTTGTGACAGTTTTCCTTCCAAGGTAGAATAGGACAAAAAAAGTCCTGCCTGTACCCTGTTTGTTAAAGAGACACTCTGAAGGTCGTTATTTACAGAAGAAGGTGTTCCGAAACTGAAACCTCTCACTCCTTGTATTCCTTCTGCCTGGGCTGCTTGGGATGTGTTGATCTGGCACATCCCTGGTCTCCTCCTTTCTGAAGAACTGCCTTCATTACACTACCTCTGGGTGCAAGTGGGGAAACTTGATGGCTTGGGAGATTTGTTTTGTGGGGAAAAAGAAAAGATTCTTTGCTGGATCTGTGAATTTCAGTCACCTTTTCAACCTGTGTCTTCTCCCAGACATCCTGGAGGTGCTGACAGACATTGATGAGATGTCCAGACGGAGGCCAGAAATTCTTGCCTTTTTTGCTGTGAGTATTGGTGTCTCAGACTGCAGCTGGAAGAGATTCTTTTCACCAGATTCTGTTGCACAGCCAGCTGAAGCACTACCCTTCCTCTGTTTTTTGGGTGGTTGTTGCAGCACCTTAGGAGAAAAGTGTCCTCAGTTAGCCCTGCTGAGGGCAGACAGTATTTCCCTCCATTGCATACTGCCTCAACTATCATCTGCTGTATGTCAGAGGAAGAATTAAACCTCTGTCCTCTTCCCAGGGCAAGGAGAGAACAGAACAGCTCTGTTGAATAAGCTGGAAACTAGGGAAAACTCAGCTGTCCCACATGAAATAAGATTACAGAAGGGTACTTTAAAGTATTCAAAACCAGGATAATCTGTCTTACTAAGAGGGATTTCTGGGGTCAGCCAGTACCTGCTGGATTTGTGTTGGGCTGGATTGGTGTGGAGGGGAGTAATGCCAGTCTGAGGAGTTTGTGCTCCCTGAATGGCCCTGTGATCCACATTTGTCCATCTTTCAGACAAACCTGCAGAAGCTGATGAGTTCATCAGAGGATTCCTGCCGAAACCTGGCCTTCAGCCTGGCTCTGCGCTCCATCCAGAACAACCCCAGGTGAGCACCACTGCACCTGAGGCTGTGCTGCCTGAGCTGGGGCTCCACTGTTTGCTGTGGATTTCCTGCCCACATGCATGTACTGACCCTGTCATGTTTCCCTGCCAGCATTGCTGCAGATTTCCTGCCCACCTACATGTACTGCCTGGGCAGCCGAGACTTCGAGGTGGTGCAGACAGCGCTGAGGAACCTGCCTGAGTACACCCTCCTTTGCCAAGGTACCTGGAGATCAGCCCCCTTTGGGCCATGGTTGGCCTCACAAGGGTCAAAGCTGGGGTGCTGTGCTCCCTGGGATTGCTGTTGCTTAGACCAGGCTGTCAATGCCAGCAGTAGCTTTGGGCTGAGCTTCACAAGGGGGATTTGGCATAGAGACAAGGGGAGCTTCCTTGAAGCAGATTTGCTCCCTTATGGTTTTCTCTGAGTTGTGACCTCTCACATGATCACAAACCCACAGAGCTGTTAGAGGGGAGATTATTCCAAATTCTTATGAAAGCGGAAATTTCTCATACAGCTGCAAATGCTCAGCCAGTGGTTGTTGGTGGATTGCTCTTGCACAAGGAGCCCTGGGGCCAGTCCTCACTCTGCCTTTCCTTTTCCCTTTCCAGAACACGCAGCAGTGCTGCTGCACAGAGCCTTCCTGGTGGGCATGTACGGCCAGATCGACACCAGCTCTCAGATCTCAGAGGCCTTGAAGATTCTGCACATGGAGGCCATGATATGAACATGTGGTTCTGGGAGTTCCACTTCCAGAGGAATTAATTTAATGGATTCATCAGCTGCATTACAGCCCTTTAAGAAGAACAGTGTATTGCAACTCATGTGCTGGAGGATCAAAGAGGTGATGTGGCAGGCCAGACTGTGCTGGAAAAGAAGAAGGTGCTGACTGAAGATCAGAAAAGGGCAAGGATCAATCTGCCTGGCTGAGATGCCATTATTGTGGGAGAAAAATCTCCTAAACATTGTGCCAAACAGGGACCACTTCCTTCTTGGAGTCTTGGGGCAGTGGCTGTTGGTTTGTTGTTTGGGGTTTTTGTCTCTCCAAGAAGGCAGAGCTGCTGGGAGAGCAGAAGGGAGTGAGTGATGGCCCATGGCCCTTGCAATGGAAGTGTCTGCACTCTCTGTGCTGGAGAGAACATGCAGATTTGTGCAGGGGGAGAGACCACTTTGGTTTCTGGGGGTGGGTGGGGTTTTTTTATTTTATAATTAAAATTCTCTTTGTTTCCACTGTGCCTTTCTCTGCTCCCTTGGGTGTAACATGACATCCCTCTCACCCTGTTCTTCAGTCTCCCTAGACAAAGCACCTCTGGAAGACCTCCATGGCCAAGTGCTCACAGGGCTGTCTAGGCCTTTTACAGGATATGCAAGAAATGGAACAGATTTGGAAGGGTCAGTGAGGTACTGTGGATGAGTTGGGTCAGTACCAGCTGCTGACAGGACAACTTTTAAGAGGTTCCTTGGAAAACTTTTGTTTAAAAACAAATAAAACAAACTTCTTGATACATCTGCAAACATCCCAGCAGCTGGCCACTGTCTCAGTGGAGGCTTTGAACCAGCAGCTGGGTTTCCTCCTTGGGATCTGCCAGTTCCTCCCTGTGACTCTTCTGACCACTGCTCTCTGGTCCTTACCTCCTGATAGGGGTGAGGGTTTATTTGCCAGCTGTCATTTGAGGACAAAAGTCTTCATTTCCCTGCTCCAGAGAAATTACTGCTCCTTGTGCTTGTTCTGCAGCCTCACTTTATTCCAATCACCAGTTTGTTCTCCTGTCATTTGTCTCTATCCCTCTGGTGCTCCACTTGTTTAGTGGAGAAACACTGTAGTATGGTAATGACAAACATCCTGGAGGAATTTTATCTCCTTGCTGGTGGCAGGGACAGTTGTGACCTCAGAGGTGGCTGGTGGGGAAATATTGGCTATTCCTGCACATGAGGAATACCACAGCTGGTATTTAGCTGGTGTGTCAAAATATGAATGAATGTCCAGCTGGCTTTGCAAAGAAATGGAGAAGAAAAGGGGGAGAACTGAACCTCCCATCAACTCTAAGTAGCCTTGTCTTTAAATAGAGATTAGAGCCATCAGTTATGGATGCAACATGCTCTTTTCCTCAGCAGCATCTGCTTTGCATCCAGAGCCACTACTGAGGCAATTAGCTCCATGTAAATTATGTGGAGGAACAGCTGAAGGAGATCAAGTCAGTGCAATGGGTTTCCTGAGGGGCTCAGTGACAGCAGGATTAATGCCTGTCCAAGGGGAGCCAGGAATCTCACTGGGAACCCTTTCCTTAGTCCCTTATCACACATCATTAAGGCACTGCTCAGTTTGTCAGGGCAGGGAGGTAGTTCTGTTGGTGCTGCTGTGGGCCTAGAGCTGCTGGGAACTTGTGGGACTTCCTGGAAAAGGCTTTTAAGGACTTTGAGTCAAGGAGCAAGGAAGATGTCCCAAGACTGTTATTGTGCAAGGACAGTGAGTCAAACACGATAGTGGTGCTTTGGTAAAGATCCTCTCTGCAGCTGGGGCTTTCCAGAAATTCCACTCTTGGACTGCAACTAGAAACATTTACATGCAAAACCAAACAATGTGGTTGGTCCCAAATTATCCTGTGTGTGTTTTGCAATGCCTGTGGTGAGCAGAGCTGCTCCAGGATGCCTGGGTCACAGGAGCAGGACACACTTGGATGTTGGCAGAGCTATTTCAGGACCCCTCAGTCCAGAGCAGACAGGCTTTGCAGAGCTGTGTGGAAAGAGATGTGCCTGGGAAGGTGGAAGGAGCATCTCTTTAGCAGCAGCAGGAATCTCCTTTTGGGAAATCAGGAAATGAAGTCAAATGGAGATGATGTGGGTGGAAGTTACTCTGCAGAACTGAGATTTCCCATAGATCTCCCAGTACAAAAATCATCATCTGTGATTTGTTGATCTCTCCTTTTTCCTGTCCCACAATGCATTTTCTCTGCTGCCATGCTCTGTTTGGACCCAGTGGAGCTAAGCAGGCTGCCTTGGCTTGTAGCACATCAGCAAAACCAGATCAGTGCTGGAAACAGGGCTGTCAGAGGGTGCCTGGCTGGGTGGAGACAGCTCAGGGCAGGGCCCCATCCCTGCTCTTGGGGAAGGCAGCTGTGGCAGCTCTCAAATGGCTGGTGACAGTGGTACTGATGCCCTGACACTTGCTGCCTGTACTCAGTGCTCTGTAATTTCCATCTCTGCCTGGCTGAGCACCTCCTCTCCTCCCATCCTGGCTGAGCTGGCAGTGTCACCCTTCACAGCTCATCCCAGGCTCTTCCTGGGGCTGGGCCCATCTTCCATGTGTTCAAGAGCTGGTGCCTTGTTCAGAAGAGGAGTGGTGAGGAGGTTTGCAGGGTCTTTCCTGGCCAAGCCCATGGGGCCCCTTGACTCACCCAGTGCAAGTCACTGCTCCCATCTGCCTTACAGGCAGCACATCCCAAACTGGTGCAAAAGTGTTCAGACACTTTTTTACCATCATTTCCTGTAGCCAAGAGCTTTCTGAAGATAACTGGGCTGCCAGAGCTGGTGGCTGGGGCTGGAGAATGGCACTGGCTTGTGGGGAGGCTTTTTGTCTTCTCACATACACTGGGAATCCCTTGCCAGCTGTAGGGGGAGGCATGATGGGGAGGAGAAAACTGGCCAGAGGTTTGTTTCTCATGCTGGGGCTGCACCCAGCTCAGGGCAAGGCTGGGTCTTGCCCAGCATGCACATGGTGGACCTCAACTGCTTGGATTGGCATCTCCAAGCTGGCCATCCCACACACCTGCCAGGCCCTGTGTGGCTGCAGTTGTGGCCCCTCACATGTGCCAATGTCCTGGAGATTTGTGGCTTTTTGGCACAGCTCTGGGCAAGGTTGTGCACCCCAGGAACTGTGAGGGGTAGCCAGCAGCATGTAAATTTGGTTATGAGCAGGGTGTTACTAAGCAGGGAGGGGCCTGCCTGTTCCTGCCCCAGTGGCTGCTGCTCTGGGATGTGCTCGGCACTGGGGAGCTGGACAAGCCCCAGATTTTCCTCAGGACAAGCTCAGAGGAACATCTGCCCAACCTGCTACACCAACAGCAGAAGCACAGGGAGAGCTGTGCAGGTAACAGGCACCAACTGGGATTTCATGGCTGAAGGCTGATGTGCCAGCCATGAGCAATGAGAAAGGGTTAAGAGAAGCCTCACCTTGCAAGGAGCAGCAAGCAAGAAATCTTGTGCAAAATGAAAAGGGAGAGGAAAACTCTCCTTCTACCTGGTGTCTGTGAGTGGAGCCTGTTCCCAGGACTGCTCCCTGGGGCTCTGCCATCCACTCCCTCCAGCCAACCTCATCTGTGACCCCCATCAGTGACAAATGCAATCCTGGCCCTGCCTGCCCTCAATTAACTTCCTTCTGGCCATACCACAGTTCAGGACAGTACAGTTCACACTTAACTCAAGGACTGGTTTGCTAAAAGCTAAAAATGGTAACTTTAGGGGTGTCAAAGCCAGCCCCATGCCATCCAAGTAGCCTGGCTGCTCTAGGGGTAGCGTTTGCCTGAGGTGGGCTGTTCTCTGTGTTGCCTGTCCTTGTATTTAGATAATTTGCCCCTAAAATATACAGAGAATACTTTAGGGGCAAATTATCTAATACAAGGACAGGCAGAATACAGAGCTTGACATTTCCCATAATTTTAAAATCAGAAGACCTCTATAACAACATATCTGCCTGTCCCATGTTGCTGGTGGTGTTTTGGTATCAGCCTGTTTGCAGAACACCATCTCTAACACAAGAAGATACTGACAAAAAATGTCAAGACCCCCAGCAACAATTAAAAAATTAATTAAGCTACAGTAGCCCAGTCATTGCTGGGTAATTATTAAGCTGTAAGAATTGCTAATTGTCTTATTAGCATTAAGCAATTATGCAAATAATGGAAAACATACCATAAGAGTAATAAAATTACCTCCCTTTCTCTCTCTCTTTTTTTTTTTTTAACCAATAATGATATTCAAAATCTAAAGTGATGCATATGATTTTATTGTGAGTGTCTTTGAAGAGGAGTGAGACCTCTAAGGGTGCTCAGCCCTTTTGGGGCATCCCAAAACACATCTATCATGAATTCTCTTGCAGAGCTTGTAATGCCCCACATGAGGCCATCCCTGGTTCTGCACCCACCAAGGCACCAACACAGGGACACAGGGTGGCCAGGAGTGGGGAGTCACAATTTTATACTGTCACAGATGTTCCAGGGCAGTCCCCGTTCTCCCCCTAATAAAGCACATACTGCTTCAGGTTTGGCCTGGGAGAAAACAAGGCAATTTGTAGTTTTTCTGTCAATTCAGTGCAGAAGTGGAAAGTTTTGGCCTTTAGAGTTGCTGTCTCAAGGATTTTATTCCTATAAAAGTTCATAACCTGAGATAAGAGCTGGCTTCTTCTCCAGGTGAGGCTCCAGCTGGATTTCAGGGTTCAGGAATAAGCTGAATGATGAGCAAGTGTTTTTGTGTTCCTTGAAACAAGAACAAGACCTCACCCTCATTACCAGGAAAAGGAAACTTCACTTGGGCCTGGACAACATGAAGTGATTTTTTGCTTCAGCACGTTCACACTGTTAATCACTAACAAATTTTATTGCTTTTACAGGCTTTAAATTCTGCTTTACTGATAAGACACAGCATTTCAAAGTGCCCAAGCCAGTTCCTGCTCCAGGGTGTGTTCTGTTTCCATGGAGGCTCCTTAATAAACCTCTGGTCACTTCACCCAGTTGTGTGATCCAAACAGGTTTTGGTCTGCAAAACACACCTTTGCTTTCACTTTCTGATAAGAATGGGGATGTTCTCTCCTGGAGAACCAGAGAGAGTGTTCTGCTATGGCAGTGCAAAGACTGGAATCACATTTATCTGTTTCCCCTCCTTGTCAGAGAAGGGGAGATCACATTATGAAATAAATACCACCCCCAACCCTCTTGGAGTGCTCCTTTCAGCTCCCTGGGACTGGTGACCCACCAAGCTGCTGTTAATGCCCTTTTCATTTTTCCTATCCCCTGGTGTGTAGGATACAGGATGTGAGCAATCTCTTATCTTTGTTGCCTGGAAACAACTTTCTGAAATCACCCTCTAGCCTGTCCCTCATTTCACTGCACTGGGGGACAGAAAAACCAGCAGGACATCTGGCTGGTGGGAAGGGGGGACAAGGGAGAGAGACTTCTTTCTGTTTTGATGTGATATTGTATTATACCTAGGTGATAGGACACTCTTCTTTCTGATGCTCACTGGTTTTGGTCCTTTGAGATTTTAGGATAATGGGTTTACCATTTATGAGCTTCTTGGGGGATGTGTTGCAGAGAGATTTACCAAAGCGCCTTTTCCTGTAACTTCATGTTTCTCTTTCATCTTCTTGGAAGAATGGAAGAAGTGGAAATTCTTGTTCAGACTTGAATTCCATAATAACTTTTTTTCTGCCACTTTTACAGGTCAAACTAGTCAGACTCTGAGGGGAGGCAGGTATCATGTGGAAGCATTTCTGCGTGAGTAGCTGTGAAATTGTTGGGGCTTTCTTTTCCCTGTTTGGGGCCTTTCCATCTCTGTGGAGTCAGCTTGGCTGCCTTCTGGGAAGAGAGAGCTGATGAGGCATGTTACTGATGAGACAAATGCTTTTTCCTTCTTGTTTTAAATCCCTCAATTTAATTCAAGCCATTGGCACGGGGATGTATGAGGGCTCTTGGCTACCACACACACTTCCTATTGTTGGGAGTGAACAGCCCTGCACACAGCCTGAGGCAAAATTATGAAGTAGCTCAATTTGATCAGCTGATTTCTCACAATAGTTAAAAGATGTGATTTTTTTTCTATGATGTTACGCTCTCCTATGAGGAAAAAAAAGCATCACTTGATTCTCAGCTTCATGAGGCCCCACATTTCCTGATACAAGGAATTGGCCCTTCTCCTTCTTGAGTCTTCAAGGTGACTAATTTTGGTTGGGTTTTTTTGGGCTTTAGGGTGGCCTAGTCAGATATTTAAGTTTTTTCTCCACTAATGGTAAAGTCCATTGGTTGCTGCATATGGGAACCAGGATAAATTTAAGAGGTGATGGCAGAGTAATCCTCACTGGTCATAGTCATAGCAACTGTCAGGAAGCACCAGCATTGCTCTGATGCAGCCTGGTATCTAAAAAGAGAACTGAAAAGGACTGAGGAAGAGAAAGAAGAGTGTCTGTAAGTAGAGAAGAATAAATCAGTCCATGTCTGTGGATTGCTGCTCCAACAAACTTCCAAACACACCTTGGGGAGGGAGCTAGGGGAGCAGGCAGGGTGCTGCAGGACTCACTTTGCTCCAGGAGCCAGCTGTGCATCACAGGTGGGAAACCTCACCCAGCAGCCCTGGGAAAAGCTCAGTGAGCAGGGGCAAAGTCTGCAAAAAAGGGTAAGGACATATAAGGCTCCCTCAAAGGAAAAAGATGTGGAAAGGAGAGGTACAATGCAGAGTAAGGATTTGTCAGCATCATCCCCTGAGGAACAGTCTCAGAGAACAGCAGCTGTGGGTAACAGGCAGCTGCCCAGGCAGCTCTGCTCCCTTCCTGCCCTTTCCTCTCTCAGTGTGTGCTACTTTACCTGTTGGTGCATTAAAGGCTCATCAGAGCTGCAAGCTCCCACAGAGCTCTCCTCCAGAGCTTGCACAAGTCTCTGCTGCCTGCACTTTGGAAAGCCATTCTTGGGCCAGCAGCAATACCCTTACTGTATTAGCAAACTCCTCCAGCAATGTCATTTTAATCACCTTAGTGGAAAATGTGCACCTGATTCTTTTGGTGTACCAAGGGCTGTACCTCCAGACTAAACCTCTCTTGGGGTGCACAGCTTGGAGCCAGCAGCTAATAGTTTCTTCTTCTGCTGCCTGCAAGCCTGGATTTGTGGTCTGACCGTCCTGGTGATAAACAGGGCTCAGTGCAGGGAGGGACGAGGTGAGATGTGCCTGTGACACACAGGAAGTCACAGCTGCTCTGAGCCCAGCCTGGCTTTCCCCTCTGTGGGTCTGTGTCCCCTGCCACCCAGCCCCAGCTGCCCCTTCCCAAAGCACGAGGTAATGAGAAGGGCCTGGCTGCATTGGCTCATTGAGCTGGGTTTGTTAGAAGACAGATTGTCATGTTAAACAAATATATTAAAAAAACCACAAAGTCTCATTCCTGGGCCGTGCCCCATCTGGGCCATTAAATCTGAAAGGGGTAAGTACAGCTGTGTCAAAGCTGCACTCAGGAGCTGATTTTCAAGCTGATTTTCACTGTTTGTGTGATGGCAACTGGCAACCACTCCATTTCCAAACCTCATTTCCTTCTCCTCCTTTCCCAGAGCTGCGCTGTGTCGATTGGAAGCGCAGCAGGGGATGCACACTGCTAAACACAAACTCCACAGACACATTTCCTAAACCCAGAGCTGCCTCTTTATTTCTAACCAAACCCTAAGATACCTGGGGATGGGAAGGGCTGCTCACTGCTAGCCAGGCTTTTTGTAAATTGTACTATTATACTATTTTATCAAAGGTGTTGTGGAAATGTGGGACAGCTCATCTTTCAGGGCTCCAGCAAGTGTGTTTTTTGAGGGAAGTGAGGGGTAAAAACCCAACTTTGAGTTAATCCAGCCTTTCTTTTGATTGGTCCCTTGGTAGTCTGATTAATTTTGAGTGCAGATGTTTCTGCTTTCCATCACAGAATACACCCAGGACCTGGGAGCAGCCTCACAGTGCCGTATTTCCTCCTCGCCACACCACTCTTGTTACAGTTGTGCAGCAACATATGCTAAGGCCTTATTACAAGGGATTCCTATAAATGGCATAAAGGATTAATAATGTATTTATAACACAACTTTTTTTTAGTATAAAGTGATCTATAAATTTGTAATAAATGTTTTATAATGTTTTTGTAGCCTGTTATAAATGATAAATGGGAGACTATAGATGCCACATCAAATATTCATGCTGCATTGTGTGCATTATTATGCCATTACTGTTCAGGAAACCATTAATAATAAAGTGAATGGAGATGTAAAAGTTGCTGACATGCCCAGCAAGCCATTTATAATGAAATGTATAATCCTTACCATAAAGTAAATACATTGGCCAGTGATTGTTGATGAAATGGAAACACTCTGAATTATTTGTGAGGTATTTATATATTAATGTATATTATCCATATCATGTCACAGAAATGCCGTTAATGTATTATATGTATTATTGATTATTTTCCCCTAATTTATAGGCAGCTGTTTAAGTGTTACCTTGTCTCTTCTCGTGTTTTGCCAGCTGCCTGAGGTCTGCGGAGTTATTTTATGGGACGCGAGTGCTGCGGGGCAGCTGTTGCGAGCTGGCCGTGGCAGCGCTGGAGCGAGCCCAGCGGGGCAGGACGGCAGCGGGGCCGCCTTGTCGAGCCGCAATCCTTCCCCTTATCGAGCCGCAATCCTTCCCCTTATCGAGCCGCAATCCTTCCCCTTATCGAGCCACAATTCCTGCGGGGACGGGCCGGGGAGGAACCCGCGGGGCTTCTCCAGCCGGAACGAGTGCAGGGTTTCACGGCACTGCCGGCGCCTGGTGCGCTGCCCCAGCAGGGACAGACAGAGCCGCTGCTCCCGGCTGGCCTCGGCACGGCGAGACCTCGGGGCAGGCTCCGGGCTGGATCTGGGCTGATTCTAGGGAGGTTCTGGGCAGGTTCTGGGCTTATTCTGGGCAGGTTCTGGGCAGCCGAGCTTCGTCCTCCCTCCTCCTCCTCCCCGTTCTCTCTCCAGAGGGGCTCTGGCGGCACCGCTCGCCCTCGGCGTTACCTGGTGATGCTGGGGATGTATCCGCCCCCCCCCATCCCCCAGCCCAGGATTATCCAGCGAACACTTTACATTTAGATACTTTATGATGCTTTTTAATTTTTTCTCCTTCAAATGGGGAGAAAACATCCCTCCCAGTGACTAAATACGGCTCACGCCTCCCCTGCTGGCCGCCCCTTGGGCAGGGGGTTTTTCTGCGGGAGCAGAGGAAATTTCCCATGCCCTTGGTGCGGGCCCCCGTGTGCCGGGGATGCCGCTGCCCGCTCCCCGAGGCGAGGCGGTGCCTTCCCCGCCGCTTCCCCGCCCCTGAACCGCCCCAGAGCCGCCTGAGAGCCGCCCCTTTCCCCGCCTCCCGCCGCCGGTCCGGCCGCCACCCGCGGGCTGCTCGGCCCGGGCTGGGCACGGCGCGGCGCGGAGGGTCCCGGCCCTGCCCGGCCCGTCCCGGGCCTGCCCGGCCCCGCCAGGCCCTGCGGCGCCCCGCGGGCCATGGCGGCCATCCAGAACCTGCAGCTGTGGTGCCGCCAGCAGTGCGAGGGCTACCGCGATGTCAGCATCACCAACATGACCACCTCGTTCCGCGACGGGCTCGCCTTCTGCGCCATCCTGCACCGACACCGCCCCGACCTCATGTGAGTACCGTGCCGGGCATCGAGGGACGCCCCGCTCCGGCTCGGCACCCGCGCTGGGCCGCGGACCCCGTGTCCTCCATCCCCCCGGAACCCTCGCTGGGCTTTGCCCGTCCCTCCGTCCATCGAGCTGTGCATGTGCTGTGTCCATCCTGCCGTCCATCGAGCTGCAGACCCCGTGTCCTCTATCCCCAAAGAACCCATGCTGGGCTGTGCCCATCGAGCTGCGGACCCCGTGTCTTCTGTCCCCAAAGATCCCATGCTGGGCTGTGCCCATCCCTCCATCCTTCAAGCTGTGCATGTGCTGTGCCCATCCCTCCATCCACTGAGGTGTGCCCATCCCACCATCCATCGAGCTGTTGATGTGCTGTGCCCACCTGCTGTCCATTGAGCTGCAGACCCCAGGTTCTCCATCCACTCAAGAACCCTCTCCAGGGTGTGGCCATCCCGCCATCCTACAAGTTGTGGATGGCTGTGGCTGTCCTGCCATCCATTGAGCTGTGGACCCTGGTCTTCCACCTTCCTTGGGCTCTTGCCCTCACCAGCAGCATTCTGCTCACACCCACGCTGAGAATCTCCAAGAGAAAAGCTCTGCTCTCCAGCCTACGTGCTGGTTTTTTCCATACATTTTTCCTTTTTCCCTTTTCTTCCCTCAGTAGCCGGATTATAAATGTTCCAAATGCGTCCTTTCTGTTGCAGAACAAGTTCAGGCACTGATCTTTGGGGCAGCATTTCCTTCTTTGCTGTTGTGTTTGCTCTGGCTGGGCTCTCCTTGCTCAGCCCAACAGCAGCACAGTGCTCACAAGTCATGAGGCAAGGGCTATTTAAACAAAATGCAGTAAAAGGGCAGGGCCCCACAGCCACTGGATTCCTGCACATCCTTGTTTTTCCCATCTAGAGCTCTGTCTGTGGGAGCTTAAGTGCTTTTTGTGCCTTGCTGGGGCCATTTCTGGTGCCCTGTGGGTTTTGAGCTGTCCCTGCCCAAATGTTGGCATATGAGAAGGTGAATGGCCAAAGGGAGTCATAGATCCTGCTTCATAGCTGGGGTTCTTTGAGTTTGATTAATTTTTTCTTCTGGGCTCTTTGAGATAGTGGGATTGAGGGGGAAGATGAAGGCAAGGGAAAGAGTGCCCAGGAGTGTTGATTTAAACATTAGGTCTCTCCTGATCAGATGTGCCCAGCTGGGTGAAGAACAGATTGGGTGGTCTGCACTGCAGTTTTCCTCCTGTCCTACATCTTCTCCCTTTTTCTTCATGCTCCCAGCACAGCCTGCCACATGGGTTTGTGTGCAGCCATCCCTCTTGCAGATGTCTTGCTTCTGCTTGAACCCAAGAAAAGAACCCTTGTTTTCTCTCCTCTGTTACCTTGAAACGTGCCAGAAGCTGGAGCAGGCTTGGGCAGCAGAGGTTGGTTCAGGAGCTCCAGGCACCCTTTGTTGTCCCAGTGCTTGCTCTGTCACCGTGGTGTTGCCATGAATGACTTCCTGACATGTTGTCATGTCCATGTGACTCCAAATATTTCCTTTCCTTCCTTTGATTCACAGTCACAAAAACACAAAACACGGGGGCAGGAGGGTTGAGGTGTTCTTGTGGAGGGGCTGTGACTGCTTCCTGCAGCTGGCCCATCCGGAGCACAGCGATGGGAGAGCTGGAATAATCCTGTTGCCCAGTTTAGTGAGTTGTTTATAATCCTTGAACTGTGCAAAAAGGGTTGTGGATAGACATCTCTTAAATAAATTTTCCTGTGCTGGAGAGGGAAGATGTTCCTTGAGGCATCTCTCTGTTGCCATTCATTTTCCTTTATGGTGGACATTCTGCCTGACTTGATTTGGGACATCACAGAAGCTCTTTCTGCCTCAGACCAGCTGAGCAAGGGCTGCCTGAAGGTTAAAGTAAGAGAAGCCTTTATTTGTCACCTCCTTCATCCGTGTCAGTGCTGTAATTCAGCAATGCACCACGTGTACTACTGACTGGGCAAAGTCCTGCTGGAAGGAAATGGTGCTTTTGGGTGGTGGGTGGCCAGGCTTGCCAGGTGCCATGTGTCAGATCCTGGGGCAGAATACTTGTGCAGGTTCTCCATTTATCCCAAAAAGCTTCTCTGAGTGTTCCTGGTGCAAGGCACAAAGGTGGAGAAGTGCAGCTGGGTGCATGTGTGACTGTGATTTCTCCTTCCCAGGGGTCCATCCTGGGCCCCTGTCCTTGCTTCTACCAAGGATTATAGTTAAAGATTAAAAACACCAGAATAAAAGTAAAACTAGAAAGGGGTGTTTGGAGCTCTTGGTGAGTTTGCAGCAGCTCTGCTGCACAGATTACTTGCAGAACATGAGTCAGTCACAGCATCAGTTTTGCAACAGCGTGTTTTCTGTCTTGTTTTACACAAATGACATTCTTGGGCTGAGTGCAGGGGATTTCTCCTGAAGAAGCCTGAAAAATTACCAGGAAAACTTCAAGCTCAAAACATGGACATAAACATGAGCTTCTCTTGTGAAGTATGTGGCTCAGAGGGCAGGCTGGTGTGGGTCTCTCCTTCCTTCCTGTTTTCTTGCTGGAAAACATATGGAAAATATGATAACTCCTCTCAAACTTGGCCAATGTTGGCTTGTGTGTTACCAGTGAACACGGCAAGCTGTGTAAAATTAGAAATGCATTTCCCACTCACTTCCCACTCAGGCAAGGATGCTTGGGGGAGTGAAGATCCATGCTGAATTACCATGGAAATCCACTTTTTTTGTCCCAGATAAAGAGTGTTTCGGAGTCAGTCCGAGCTGGGCACACACACTGTTTCAGGCAGGCTGCAGCCCATTTTCTGGGGTGGTTGTAGAGCCTGGGGACATCTCTTGTCAGAGGAACATGAAACCTCATGGTAGGAGCTGAGGTTAGCAGCTGCCACATGTGGTGGTGAAGGTTGTGCAAGCTTCAGCCAGGATTTTAGTGCCCTTGTCCTGATGAATGAGTTAAAGAGGCAGGGGAGCTGTGCATGCTCACTCAGATATTAATGCCAGATGTCGAGGAAAGGTTTTGATTAGGATCCTTCTCTTCATCCAGTATCTTGCTCTTTCCCAGGCTGGTGTTCTGGGAATGGGCTGGTGGTGAAATCCCCCTTGGCAGCTGAGCAGCAGCAGTGCTCCTTCCCCCTGCAGCATTTCCAGGTCAGGAGCAGCTCAGCAGGGCAGGATGGGGTCAGGCTGGGGATGGGCTGTCAGCAGCAGGCTGGGCTGAGGCAGAGCTGCCTTGGCTCGGTGGGTTTGTGGTTTGTGTGACAGGCATAGGCAGGGGAGCATGGCTGGGGGTTCATTTTGGCAGCATTCTGTCGCTTGCCAGCAGGAGCATGGCAGAGTGGGGCAGGCATTCCTCAGAGGAGGATGGGCACATGGGGGGCATCTCCCTCCTGGAATTGCCAGCCTTGTCCCAGCTTTGCATCTCCAGAAAGAGCACAGCTGAGAGCTCCTGTTCCCAGCAAAGCAGGCTGGGTTTGAGCTCCTCTCCAAGGCTGGGAGCTGGCAAAGGGTGCCTCACTCTTTACAGTGATCCTTTTCACTGCACATCTTACTGTCTGTAGAGAAAGTAACACAAAGTTGCCTAAAAGAAGAAACTTTTTTGGTGCCATTGAGGCTCTGGGATTTGTTTTTTTTTTTTGCTCAGTCTGTTCCAAGGTCAAGTTTCCAATCAAGTTGGTGCTTGCAGCAGCAGAGATTCCTCCTGTGGAGGCACATGTGCTTGCAGAGGACTGTGGCATGTTTGTGAGTGCTGGGTCTGTGCAGCTGGAGCAGGGGGTGGTCACAGATTTGTGGGCATGGGAAATGCTCAGCCTCTTATTTGCTAAGGGAAGGATTTTTTTTTTTCAGAGCTAAAAACTTCCCCTGTTTTAAAACAGGAATAAAACTATTCCTCTGCTTGTGCACTCCACTCTGATTTGTTTCCAACACTGGAGGCCTCTCTTGGGTCGCATTTATATTTTTCACATTTTCCAATTAATTCAGTTGCCTGTGTTTTCTCAGTGGAGAACTCCTACTTCTCTGTTTGTATTACCTTTGCTGTCTTAGGATTACATTGGTCCAGAGAGCTTTGATATTCCAAGATAGGAGATGCACCAGCAAGATCAATTTCCAAAAGAAATATTAGATGTAAGCAGTTCACCTGACTAGCCAGGAAAGAATGATGCTGAGAGGTCAGGGGACTCTTGAAATGACCAAATAACCTGGTTGTTTGCACTTTCTTTTGAGGAGCAGAAGGGGATTTGAGACATCACAATCAAAAGATTGGGGTTTGTAGGTCTCTGCTGCATGCCAGGGAGTGCACGCACCACCACAGCAAACAGTGTTGAGTGTGGCTAAGGCACTGACTGACAATAAATAATAATTCCAGTGTCTCACAAGTCAGAATGACCAAGGAACTGGAGCTGCTCTTTGTTCTTGCAGTGTTTTGCTGCATTTCCATGCTACAGAGATTGTTTGGGAGCAGAACAGGGAGTGAGGCAAAGAACTGATATCACCTCCTTCAGCTGGGTCTTTAAAAAAACCAATTTTCTGGCCTGAATTAACCCAAGGATGGTTGTATCTATTGTTCCACTGAGACTTTTTTGGCACATTATTATTTTTGTTGCTTTTTAATCTATTGTCTCAGGGAAGGGAAATCTTTGGGCAGGAGCACTGCTTGAAGAGAAACCTCTGCAATTCCCTTTGACTGTGCACAGGAAGGACTCTGTGGTTTAGAGGTGGGATGTGCCTTGTCTTTACTGCTTGGGGGAGTTTAACCTCAGGGTTTTATCTGCCATTCCTTCTGTCCCTGTCCCACACAGCAATGCCAGATGTGGGAAGCAGGGAGGAGGCATTGGCACGATGAGCCGGGCTGTGTAAGGTTCCTCTCTTATTTATGATGTAATGCTCCCCTTTCTGTGCTGAGCAGATAAAGGACCTGGCTGCCTCCTTGCTGTTACAAGCAGTGGAAAAAGTTCCCCCGCTGCGATTACAGATCATGTGTTTCTCTCATGAATAGGGTGCTGTGAGCCAGCTTTGCTCTCAGAGCTACCCTGGCTCATCCCACGGGAGAGGGATAGGCTAAGGAGGTGGGTCCACATCAGATATAAAGGTGCTACGTACAAGGAATGCAAAGTTGGTGCTGTTTTCTGTTTGTCAGTGAGAATTCCCCTCTCAGGTATCAGCAGACACAAGGATTGGAAGGTGAAACGGTGTTATCAGAGAGGGATTGACCCTGCCAGCCTGCCTGGGCAGGAGGAAGCAGTGTTGCAGAGCAGGGCTGCCTGCCAGGATCCAGTTTTGTGTTCCCTGCTTAGCAAGTGGCAGCCAGTTTCTAACAAAGCTGATGGTGCTGTTTCCTCAGCAGGGGACACGCTCTGCTGTGGCTGAGGGGGCACTGCCAGAGGGCTCCAATTGCAGCAGCACAAACTCTGCAATCCCATCCCTGTCCCAGCACATCCCAGGGTCTCAGCTCCCAGCACAGTCAGGGAGTGTGGATCTGGGTTGGACCAGGCAGAGGGAAAGCAAATCTGGGGAGAGGTGAAGAGGGAAGTGATGTCTGGAGACAGCAGAAAGGAGCTGTTGACTTTGGCTTGGATTTGTGAACAGTAATTGTCACTTCCTTTTCAGTTGCTGATTATGAGCACGAATCAAAAGTTACAGCCCTAGGGAAAGCAGGCTAAAATTTTTACTGGCAGCTTTGGTGTTATCAGATGCAGTATGGTGTGGGCAGAGGTTTTCCCAGGCATATCCCTGGTGCTGCTTTTGTGGAGTTCTGCCAGAGGGAAAAAAGAAGATTTGAAGCCAGAACTCATGTGTGCTGCTGGACCCAGGAGCTTCTGAGATCAGAGGATATGGGTGTGTTGGAAAAGCATGTGATATGTGCAGTGTGTGAGGGCTCCATGAGAGACCTCCTTGGAGCTGAGCTCTCTCTGTGTGGAGACAAATTTCAAGGCAGGAGAAGAGCATGGAAAGTACTTTTGGGGTGACAGTGTTCATACCTGGCCAGCAGGTGTTGGTGTGTCTCTTTGAGGTGGGAGGGAACTGTGACAGTGTTCACAGGGGTCTCAGGTTGAGGGAAGAGATGAGGATCTGACTCCATGTTTCAGAAGGCTTGATTTATTATTTTATGATATATATTACATTAAAACTGTACTAAAAGAATAGAAGAAAAGGTTTCATCAGAAGGCTAGCTAAGAATAGAAAAGAAAGAATGATAACAAAAGCTTCTGTCTCGGACAGAGAGTCCAAGCCAGCTCACTGTGGTTGGCCATTAATTAGAAACAACTCTATGAGACCAATCACAGATCCACCCGTTGCATTCCACAGCAGCAGATAACCATTCTTTACATTTTGTACCTGAGGCCTCTCAACTTCTTAGGAGGAAAAATCCGAAGGAAAGGATTTTTCATAAAAAGATGTCTGTGACAGGGCAGCAAGGCTTTTCTGGGGGCCAAGAAACCACCCCATGAATTAGAGGTTGCTCCTGGCTGTCTCAGCAGAACCCCTCAATGTGCCTGGGATGTTTTTGCACCAACATGTCCTGTCCACAGGCAGCTGTGGGAGCCAGCAAAGGCAGATGTGCCAGAATTGTCTGGTGCTGCCTGTGGGCAGGTGCTGTGCCTGCTGCACATCCCTGTCCTGGGTGCAGCAGGTCTGATCTCAGGTGGGATCTGCCACGCTGCCCTCTCTGGAGCTGTCCAGGGGTGGATGGGATGCTCTGTCCCCTGAGCCAGAGCTGGAACTGGAGCAGTTCACTCTACATCACCAACCTGAGATTTTTCCTCTTTCTGTATTTCAGAAACTTCGACTCCCTCAGAAAAGAAAATGTGTATGAGAACAACAAGCTGGTAAGTGACTTCTAATGTTTACTTTTGGTCTAGTCTGGGACGTGGCACTTTGCTCATGTGATTTAGCAACAGAAACCCTGCAGACACAGTGTGCCCATTGTGCTGTGTTCCAGTCTTTTGCCTTATTCTGCACCTTCCAGCCTCCTCCTCAGGACAGCAATGTCCTGCTTGAAAGCACCTTCAGGCTGTTCACTCTTCTTAGCTCACACAGTGATGCCTGTTCCCAGTGTGTCCCGTGGCAGCAGGAGCTCAGACAGAGCTCAAAACATGGGCATGTTGAGTGTGTGATGCTCCTGAGGGGTGGAGCAGGAGCTGGGGAAAAGCTGGTGTGAGAGGGGAAGCACAAGGGAGTGTCCTCCCAATTCTGTTCCTTCCTGCTGCAGGGGATCAAGGTGGATACATCCTAAAACCTGTCTGGGTGCTGCCTGGACACTTCAGCCTGGTGTTGGAGTTTCTCATGTTCTTTCCATGAAGAAAATAGAAGTTAGGCAGGCCAGCCCCCTCCTGCACTGGATTCTAGCATGGTCTTAGTGATCCAAGGAGGGATTTTCCTCTCCCTCTCTCCATTGCAAAAGGAGAGGCAGTGAATTATAACCCTTCTCTTCCCCTGGCGTTGCTCCATGCAGCTTCATGGCTGCTTGACAGGAGCTTGGGATATGAGCAAACCATGGCAGCTTACCCCTGTCTGGGCTGGAGCAGTGACACACTCTCAGGCTGAAGTGCTTCTTGCCTCTGGGAGAGCCAAACCTGTCCCCTCATGCTCCTTAGCTCCTGCTGCCTTCATCCCTGGCGTGTCCATCACAGACCCTGAGTGCCCGGGCTGGGCTGGAGCCTGTGGGGAGTTGGTGACACTCTGGGGCTCAGTCCTGTGTGTTCCTCTCCTCAGGTTCAGACTGTGTATTTTGCCCTGGAGGGTTGCTGTTTGGCAGGAGTTGGGGCCTCTTCTCCGTGGAATCTTGGCTGGAGTGCTGAGGATCCCTGAGTGTTGCTCCTTGTCCAGCTGGGCTGATGGTTTCTGCTTGTGTCTGGGAAATGAGCTCTGAGAGCTGCCTCTGCTGCTTTCATTCATGAAAAGCTTCTTTGTGCTTCTCATAAAGAGTTGCTCCCCTCCTTTGTTGCAGTCTGTGTGTCCCCCCCTCCTCCCCCTTTCTGAGTTTCTTTTATGTCCCTTGTTTTGCTCTCTCTTCCTTACTCCACCTGCTGTGGGCTGCCTTGTCTGTGTTGTCCTTTCCCTGCTGGTGTCCTGCTGTCCTGGCTGTGCTGTCTGTGGGACTGTCCCTCCACCTCTCTGTGCTCCTGGGCTGGCCTCCCTTGGGCTTCTCTCCATCCTGGCTTGCTCTGCCTGTCCTTGGGATACAAAGATTTGCTGATTTCTCCCCAAATTATTGCTCTGCTATTTTCCAGACCCTCCTTGATGCCTTACTCATCAGAGGCTTATTTTCAAGGGCTGCATGCATTGTGCATGTAAAAAAGCCTTGTTTGAGCTGCAGTTGGCCATATAAGGTCATCTATAAGGAAGAATTTGTCATTTCTCAAGTGCCACAAGACCAACCCCAAACCCGTGAAAAATTTCACTTGGTGGCACTTTTTTTGCTAGAGATTTCAAAAATATATAAAGAGGAGGAAAGTTTCTAGAGGCCTGGAGTCAGTGCTGGTGGAGGGTGGTGTGGTGTAGCAGGTGGAGCCTGTGCCAGGCAGCTCAGGTGGCCTCAAGCATATCACTTTCCCATTTTGCATGGGCATGACAGCAGTGGCACTTTCCTCCCCTGGAAAACCCTTGGAGCTGCACAGATGAAAACCATGATGCAAAAACAACATGCTGGTCTGTGATGGTGGTCACAGGGGTTCTTGGATGAGGGAAGAGACGAGGATCTGACTTCATGTTTCAGAAGGCTTGATTTATTATTTTATTATATATTACATTAAAACTATACTAAAAGAATAGAAGAAAGGATTCCATCAGAAAGCTGGCTAAGAATAGAATAAGAAAGAATGATAACAAAAGTTTGTGGCTTGACTCTCTGTCCAAGCCAGCTGAGCTGTGATTGGCCATTAATTAGAAACATCCAACATGGGCTAATCAAAGATCTACCTGTTGCATTCCACAGCAGCAGATAACCATTGCTTACATTTTGTTCTTGAAGCCTCTCAGCTTCTCAGGAGGAAAAACCCTAAAGAAAGGATTTTTCATAAAAGATGTCTGTGACATTGGTCCTTGAAAGGGCAGCCTGGGCAGGCAGGCAGAGCAGGAGGTGACTGGGTCCTTTAGGTGCTGATCCTGTTGGGTCTCCAGGCAAGAGCAGCTCCCAGGAACACGAGGGTGCTGCAGGCACAGGGGACACCATGTCCTGATGGTGCTCTCTGCATTTGGCTCTGCCCAGAGCAGGTGGGAGCACAGAACATCCTCCTCTCTGTGGTCCAGCAGCCCCTGGCTCGTGTTCTGTGCCCGCTGTCACCCGTGGCAGGAGGTGGCACGACCTATGTCCCCACTAAGCATCACACCACCAATGTCCAGCAAGAAAACTGGACTGGTCAGACCAGTTGTGCAGTGGGGAGCACTCCAAGGAATGCATTAAGTACCAGTTTGCAAGACAGGAAAGTGCCAGGCTGGGCTGGCAGCTGGGGTGACACAGCCGGTGGTAACTGGCTGAAAGCGTTTTTAATGTCAGCTCTGTTGCATTTTTACTGGGATACCCAATGGAAAAAAAGGGTAATTATCTTGCTGAAAAATAGTGGCTGTTTGTTTCTTCTAAGCAGGAATGGTTGGCTTGTACACCAACACTGTGTGTGTCCGTGCCAGAGGTCAGATGCGGAGGGGTTTAATATATTCAAGGGGTTTTTTTTAACCCTTTCACTGTGGACTTTAGCAGTAGCTTTCCTTGTGCCTCTGCTCCTACAAGTGCTGTTTCCTTTGCTGTATTGGCATTTCAACAGGGATGCTCCAAAGGGGGAGAAAAAGGATTTTTTTCCCATAAGTTGGGAAGGAACAAGGCTGGAGAAGGTTCTTAGTGAAAGCTTTAAACTGAGCTGGGGTGTTGCAGTTTTTTTGTATTCTATTAAAGACTTTTTTCAGAGGCAAGAGAAAATAGCTTTTGCCTCCTTTAACACCTCTTCCTGGTGTCCTCTGCAGTTTCAAAGCAGAGGACACCACAAAGAGGAATATCTACCCCAAATACATGTTAGGCAGCACGGAAACAGTTAAACTGGAAGGCAGCTCTGTATCAGGAATTTTTCTGCATTACACCTCTTCTCCCCCTTTCTGCTCTGGGAGAGCAGGGTCCCTCCTGCAGCCCAATTTTCAGATGGAGAAGGGCAGGCAGTAGGAGGCTGGAAACTTTAGCCCAGCACTCAGAGATGAAAGCTGCCTGCAAGCACCTACCAGCCCACCGTTAATTGGGGAGAGCTCAGCTTGGGCTGGGAGCCTGGAAGCAGCTCTGCCAGCCTGGCCTGGCACATCCCCTTCTGCCAGCCTGGCTCTCTGCAGCTGTGCACTCACACACACAGGCAGGCTGCAGGAAGAGCAAGGCAAGCCCAGGTGAGTTACTGAGCACTGAGCTATGGCCAGCTTGCCAGGCCAGATTTTTGGCTCCTTGCCTGGGTTTCTCAAGGCAGTGGCTGGAAGCCATGACTCCGTTGGTTCCTATGATGTAGGAGTTAAACTGGTGCAGCTGTTCCCCAGTAGAGTTGTTTTTATTTGAGTGGGGCTGTTTGCAGTGCACTTTTTTACCTATGATGACGAGCAGCTCTGCTGCCTGCCATGGATAAGACCCCTCTCTTTTTATTTTTATTTTTATTTTCTTTTTCCCTTTCTGCAGGCATTTCGGGTGGCAGAGGAGGAGCTGGGGATCCCAGCCTTGCTGGATGCAGAGGATATGGTTGCTCTGAAGGTACCAGACAGGCTGAGCATCCTCACCTATGTTTCCCAGTATTATAACTACTTCCATGGACGGTCTCCTAGTAAGTACCATATTCCCTGGAGGGCTGGGAAGCATCAGGGCTTCATTTCAAGGCTGCATCAGGGCTGCATTTCCTCCTGACAAGCTTGGAAAAAGCAAAATAAACTGCACAGAGGCCTTCTTAGTACCAGAACTGTTTCACTGTGGGGATCTGAACTCTTTGCACACCAGCCTACAGTTGCACCAGTGCTTTTGGAATAGGGTACAGGGCCGTGTCTTGTCTTTGAAACTCTACCTTAAAATTTAAAATGCAGTTTAAAATTTCTTGTGGTCCAGCCAGAGGGGAGCACTGAAGGTTCCTCTCCATCGTCCCCACCTCAGCTTTCCATTCCTGAGCACCTCCACCCCTGTTGCAGTCTTTGCCATGCCTGAGGGCTGGTGAGAGCATGGAGCAGAGCAAGGCTGAGCTTGTCTGTGAGGCTGTGCCAATGTGACAGCATCAGTGGTAGGGCTTGTACAGCACAGCAGCACTGATGGAAGGAAGGAGAAGAAAATTATCACCCTAACTGACATAATTGTGATAGAAATTCTGTCAAACATAAAACAGAGCTGCCAAGGCGTTATATTCATGTAGTGGAGAGTTTAGCTGAGCTCACAGGAGCATTTTTGTAGTCTTGGTTTATATTTGGCTTTAAGCTCACATGAAATGAGGTAATATAATAAACCAATTTTACAGGTTCCTCCAGAGGAAACTTTCTAAAGTGGGACATGAATGACTTAAGTGGTTAAGGTGAATGTAAATGGAGAGATATATATTGAAAATGTCCTACATCTTGGAAAGAAAGCACAATTCACTCAGAACTGCCTTTAATGCTTAAACTCTTCCTACTTCTCCACCTCTTTACACATTTGAGCATGCTTTTTCTCTCCCTCCACAACTTCTTCTCTCTCCCTCTTCATTTTTTATTTCTTATTTTAAAACTGTTCTGATTGAAATCAAACAAATTCTGTCATGTTCATGCCAAGTGGTGAGAACCTGGGTCAGGCTGGGGTCTTTGCCCCCTCCTCCCTGCATTTATCTGCAACATCATCAAGCACAGCACATTTTTATACTCCCACAAGTGTCCCTCAAAACACTTGGGTTGCATTCCTGTTGCTGGGGTGAATGGGAATGTCTGAAAATGAGGAATGTGCCCTCTGACACGGAGCGGAGTCGCAGACGCACAGCCGTGCCCTTCAGATGGGTTCCTGAAGCAAGCAGGACACAGGAGGGCAGGCAGGGAGAGCAGACAGGGCTTTAGTGAGGCCATGCTCTCGTGGATGAGCAGAGTTGAAGCCACCCATCTTTGTGCTGGGCTTTGGGAATTCAGTGAATGGCACATTGGGGAGTGAGGGGCAGTCTGAGCCTGAGCTGTGTGATGTTTAACTGTGCCCTGCTCCCTGCACTGGGAGTGCTGGGTGTTTATTTGGAAACTTGGCTTTCTTGAGGCAGACTGCTGGGAACTGGGCTCCCTCTCTGCTCCCTGCCCTTTCTGTGTTTACTGAGCAGGGTATAATCTCTTTTCAGATGAGTGGCCATTGAAGTGTCACTTGGAAAGTGGAGCTGTGGCTCAAATATCCCACAAGGAACACAGAGACATCTCATTCAGAATAGGAAGTGGTGCAAGAATAACATCCCCGTGAGACACTTGGGGTTTGTGTCTGTAAAAACTTTGCACAAAGCCTTATTTCCCAGGGAAGGTTCCCTGCACTTCCCAGGGCACAGGGCACCATTCCCTGCTTGACTGAAGTGTGCTGGAGATTCTCTTTTCTCCACTTGTAGTGAATTTTGAGGGGTTCTATTCCATCTGCAAAGAAAAGAGAATTGGGCATTTTCAGGCTGCTTGTGGCAGCTCTTGGTTTCCACATCAGCATCTTCATGGCACCTCCAAGTCTTTGCAGAATTACCCATTTTTAGTGGTCATTTCCACATTCAACAAGGCTGTTTGCTCTGTGGGAGTCCCAGCTGGGGTATGGGAGGGACACTTGTAGCAGTGAATGTTCAGGCTCTGTAGGAAATCTGGAGCACAAGGACTTGAATGAAGCAAACCCTTTGTTTGCAAACCCTTCATCTCCTTAGCCATGACTCCTCTGCCTGTTCCAGCAGGGCCTCTTCCAGCTGGGATCATTTCCAGCCAAACCATGGGCTGCAATTGAAAACCCAAGGTCTTGTTCTCACCAGCAATGGATGGCAATTTGCATTTCTGCCCTCTTGCATTTCTGTTCATGAAATTCCCTGATTGCATTTCTTCCCTCTTGCATTTCTGTTCATGAAATTCCCTGAGAAGAGAAAAATCAGCAGTTTCAGAATGTTGTTACAATTCACTCGTTGCCTCTTGCCCCTCAGTCCAGTACAGAACTGCTCATGAAGGAAGTGTGTGTCTCCTTGTGTGCTTTTCATGTTACCCATCAGGCACCTCTGGGTATTCTTACTTTAAAATTATTCCTAAACCTGTGAGTTTTCCTTAAAAATATTCCCTTCTTCCATTCTTCCAGTTGGAGGCATGGCTGGAATCAAGCGTCCTTCCTCTGAATCTCCAGAGCAGCATCCTGGGAAGAAAACTGCTCCAGAGCCCCCCAAGCCAGTGCCACCAAAACTGCCTCCTGCCCACCCACCAGCCAGAGCCAAGCCAAAGGAAACCTCCCCAGTCACCACAGTAAGAAATGTGGATTTGGGTGTTCTTTATACCTTAAATCTGCCCAGTGAGATGGAGAGTACTGGGCTGGTTTAGAGCTCCTGCTGGTAAGGACTTAGTTCCTAAATTTTCTGTTCAGTATGAGTGATTTAATTCTGGCATAGATGGAGGTGGGAGTCACTGGAAAACCATCAATCAGCCTGGATACTTCCTGAACAGGATGTGGATGTCTTAGGACATGGAACCTGTGCTGTTCCTAGGTATTGGGAATGGAGATTTTACAGGATGTAGTGGTTTTTTTGCTAGAAAACATTGATCCAATTATTTGATATGGCTTCAAAACAGAGTAGAGATGAAAACAGGGTAGAAGCCCTTTCCCAGCTCATTTAAATCAGAGACCTTTGCCTATAGGCAGACAGGGCACCCTGGTTCTCTGGTTTTGTGGGAACATATTCCCCATGCTCTGTCCTTCCAAGGGCTGTTCCACTTCTGTGACCAAGGGATTGGAGGGAGAGGGAATTTCCTGGGTGTCACTTCTCTGTCCTGGCTGTGCAGGCCAAACACTGACCTTCTTGGGAGATTTCTAGCTGTGCCCAGTGCCACGCTCTCGTCTGCTCACCCTCTGCTTCTCCCCACAGAAGAGGGTCCTGGCAGAGAGTGGGAATGTGCCCAGCAGCAGCTGTGGGGTCTGTGGGAAGCACGTGCACCTGGTGCAGCGCTACCTGGTCGATGGGAAGCTCTATCACAGGAACTGCTTCAGGTACAGCAGCTCTTCAAGGCAGGGGCACAGCCCTGGGGCTCACAGAGGGCCAGCCTGGTTCTTTGGGGCTGGAGAGAGTGGTGTGGCACATTTTATTCAGAGTGGAGGCAATCTGGGCTTGCTGTTGACCTGTGTGTAAGGGAAACCGTCTCAACTGGTTTGTTTTCATCCACACCCCTCCTGCTTCAGGCTGTGCTATCAACAGCTCTTGTTCTGGTGCCTGAGGAGTGTGCACACAGGGTCTGCTCACTGCCAGTGTGGTGCCTTCACCCTCCTGTGGGTGGTGGAGTCGTGCCTGCACTCCCAGCTGTGTGTTTCCCAGCACTCTGGAGGATGTTTCCTGAGATTTTTGTATCCACAGGTGCAGGCAGTGTTGGAACTTGCTTCTTCCTGGAAGCTACAAAGCTGGGCCTGAGCCCGGTACCTTCATCTGCACCAGCCACCAGCAGCCAGACAGTGTCCAGATCTCTGGTCTCCACAGTACTGGGAAACAGCCTGACAGTGCCCCAGCCCCTGCTGCTGCCAGGGCGTTCCAGAAAGCAGCAGAACCCAAGAAACCAGAGCAGGTGTTGAAGAAACCCAGCCAGGAAGGCCTCACTAATTCAACCAAGCCATCTGTTTCATCTTATGGAAGCTCTGGCTTCAAAAGTGTAAATACTCCATGGTCCTCCTCAGCTGTAAATAAATCAGATGACTGCAAAGGTGCCTCGTTGGGGAATAAATCAGATCCCCATGAAGGCACCCCAGCAAAGCCTCCTTGGACATCCTCCACAACAAAAACACAGCAAGCACGAGAAAACTTTTTTCGCTCTTTGGAGTCCTCCAGCAATAAATCTCCTGAGACTCAAAAACAAGTCCAGTCTCCTCAGGGCCCTGATAAAGCTGCCCCTGCCAGAAGCACTGCTGAGGTCAGTCGGGTGACTGCTGGGAAGGATCAGGCACGTAACCATATTATACAGGCTCTGTCTGCATCAGGCACTGCTCCAAGCAGGCCAGGAGGACTCAGTTCCACTGGCTCCTCAGCACCTGGCAGGTAAGCACTGTTTCCCTTTCCCTTTTTACTGCCAAGATGTTCCTTGGGATAATTTGAGAAGCCTCTGCACCTTTCTTTGCTTTGTCCTGACTGCTCTTGTGGCTCAGTTTTAAAGGCATGTAGAGGGACACATACAAATCATTGGAACAGAGGCAAATAAAAAGGTCCATCCTTTCAAAAAGACTCATTAAGTTGTTCTTTTTTGCAGTGGCAAGTTTTCTCCCCCCAGTTCTCAGAGTCCAGCTCCAAAACCACAGTCCAGCAAAACAGGGTACCCAGCACCAAAGCAGGAAAAGATCACAGACCCTGTGCCCAAGAGCCAGGCTGCCAGCAAACCTGCTGAGCCTTTGCACAAGCCAGAGCCAAAAGGCATCAAAGGTGAGGATGAATGATTCACACAGCTCTGCCTGGACACAGCACTCCAACTTTATGCCTTCCTCTTGGACCAGTGCAGCAAATGTGTCCATGACTCTGTCCTTTGTGTCTGTGAGTGTTTTCTGAGCTGTGTTTTCTCCCTGTGTGCACTGTCCCTGTGCAACTGCTCCCTCTAGCATGGGGAATTCTACTGCTCTGAGGATCTCCAGGTGTTTGAAGTTGTACTTGCTGTCATCAAACATTGAGATCATGGTGGCTTTCAAAGGCTTAGGGTTTCCCAGGTGGGAGACCTTGCCAGAGCTTTGGGCTGGTTTTTTTATTGCAGTTGCAAGTCACCCAGCCTCCTTGTCTGTTTTGTACCAAGCTTCCATCATGGTGACTTAGCAGTAGGCCAGGGGATGATATCTGGGGGTTCCCAGTGTCCCAGGCACTTTCAGGTGGCTGGTATTTTTTTGGGCCAGAAGAACTGGCTGTTTGCAGTTAGCTGTGACTTTTTTGTCTCTTCCTGCCCCAGCCTTTGGTCTCTGAGATCTGAGCCGTTTGTGTTGTATTGCTGTTGAATGTGCCTGTTCATGTACTCTGCAGCTGAATTTCTGTAACTGTGATTGATCTGAAAGTGACAAAATGCCACTTAGATTACTTACTCCCTATGGTATCTGAATCTGCCCATGTTAAACTTGTTGAGCTGGTGCTGCTTTGCTGCAATAACATCATAGTACCTGCCCCACTGCATGCCTTATCTCCTAGGATTCTCCTGAGACTCAAATCTGGCTTGTTTCTTTTTATTGGATGCTTTTGTTCTTGTGTATTTTTATTTCCCTTGCTATGTTCTTTTCTTCAGGAAGCACAAATGTTGCTGACAGCAAGTCTGAGAGCCCAGAAGGGTGGAGATCTCGGTTGAAGCCTGTGGCCAACAAGTGAGTGTCTTTGCAGCTGGCGGGTTTCCACACCAGATCCACACCAGGATGGCCAGAACTTTTCCTGTGGACCATTCTGCAAGAGGGATTTTTCCTATCTTTGTCTTTTTTCTTTGCAGGGACCAAGGTGGCCCTAAGAAACCTGCTGATAACTGCCAGGTGGGAGCAGGGAGCCCAGCACAGAAGGAGCCAAAGCCAAGCCCATTAGTTGTCCCACCAGCAAAGCAGGACTCTGGTATGAAGGATAAAAGCTTTGCCTTCGTTTTGCTGATCAGGAAAGGGACAGGCATTGTACTGCAAGGATTGTTGGTGGAGAATGTGCCTTTGCTTTCAGGGATCTTTGCTCTCTGCACCTGCTTTAGCCTTGTGGTGCCTTTATTTTTGATGGATGGCTTCCTATCCTTCCCCAAGGAGAAGGACTCAGTATCCATAGGGTTCCCTTTTCTGCAAGACAGCCTGCAAGATTCCACTTACCCTCTCTTGCATGATTGTATAATGTTGAGAAATCTTAGTGATGGTTCCCAGCTGTTTATTCTCCTCCCAAATGTTTATTCTCCTCTTACTCTGGCCTTGTAATGAGTGTTTTTTTCCTGTTTACTTTGGGTTTATGCCCTTCATTATCATCAAGAGAGAACTAGGACTAGAAATGGAGTTTGGTAGTGGTGACTGCCAGAGACATTGGGCATTAAAGGGATTTTTATGAGATAAAATTGAAATTTCTTACCCAAAACTTCTCTGTGCTTCTTAATCCAGCTTCATCTGGTGGATTCACGAAGAAGTTGTTGATTCCCAGCTCAGATCTTATCAGGAGCTGTCAGAATGCAAAGCAAGACTGGAAAGATCCTGGAGGGTCTGCCAAGAAGGAGGAAGATGGCAACCAGTTGAAAACAAGCACTGCTACATGTAAGATCTCTTCTGTCTACTGAAGTCACCCTCTCCCCTGCACTGTCAGGGAACAGCCTGAGTGGTCAGGGGGGGTTATGTGTCCCAGAGTTTTCTGTGACTGATCCTCTGGCTGCTGTCATGGGGGCAGAGTCTGTGTAATTGATTTTTATTAGCCAGCTTGGCCTGAGCAGGAAGCAGCAAGGCCAGAGAATTCAGTGGGAAAGGAAGAAATTGAAATAGGAATTTTTCAAGGTCACTGCCCTGTCATTCTTTGGACTTATGAAGTGCTATGAAGAGGACCATCTCCTAATTTGGGGAACTGGGATCTAGTTGATGTCTCTGTTCTTCTTCAGCTGGGTGGCTTTAGGAAATAAAAGGAATGCAGAGAATTGTCATCCAGAGACTCCAGCTGGCAGGACCCACAGGAGCAGGAGCCAAGGCTTCTGTTTCTTTGATATTCAAAGATGTCCTGACCAGTTTTTTCCTACTCTTAATCCAGTTTCTTACTCCTGTTTGTTCAACCATAGCTTTACTGTGCACCTCTCCTCCAAGTTTTCCTTGCTCTGACGCATCCCACCACAATGCTGAGGAAATTTTCTGGAGCTAACCTAATGTTTGCTGCTGTCCTGTTTGCTCAGCTTCTTTGTCTCCCTTTTCCTTGCCCCATCTTGCTGTGTCTTACCTGTCTGGAGTAGAAGCTTCACACAGCAGGGCTCAGTCCTGCCCCTGAAGTTTGTCTTGGGCAACCAGGATGGATCCTGGTGGCTCCATGGCCTCATCTTTATTTTTTGTCAGCTGGTTCCACCACCTTTGACAGCTACCAAACATTCAGTCTCCAGTTGTGTTGTCTTTTTTAAAAGTTTGCTGTGCCTCCTTTGCCAGCATTTTCCCAAAACTTCCCAGCTCCTCTTCCCTCAGCCTCAGCCCCAGGGTTCAGCTCCGGTCTCTCCCAAAAGTGAGTGAGCTGTTCAGATAAGGGAGGCTGGGTTCATATCTGTGTTTCTAAAGGTTATTGATTGCCATGGGGGAGGGCCATTGGGAAATGTTCCTGGCAGTGTCCCCCCACTTTTCCCCAGCTGAAAGGCTGGTTCCTGCTGCTGTCACTGGGCAGGCTGTGGGGTAGGGACAGAGCTCTTGCTCCTCTCTGTGGATTTTTCCTCAGCACTCAGAGCTGTGAGCAGTCAGCTGCTGTTCCTGCCCTCAGTCCCGGGCTGGTGTTGAGCTGTGGATGGTGAGCATTGCTGTAATCATTCATTTTCTTTGGTGGTAGGTGATGTTTTCTGCTGAGAAAGGAGGCTCCAGGCTTTTCCTGCCAGCTGTCCTACTTCCAGCTTGCTGGCAGGCATCCAGCCCATCCTGTGTCTGTCAGGCCACAACCCGAGGGTATCAGGGGATATCAGATCCTGAGCTGGTCCCAGGGTGTCACTTTACAGGCTCTCCCCCTGCAGTGACCCTGGCCTTCTCTCCATCAGGGCTGCAGCTCTCTGCCGTGCTTGGAGGTGCTGCAGAGCCCACCTGGGAGGAGCCCAGAGGTGCAGGACTGGGCTGGGAGAGGGAAATGTTGTTTGGGCAGGCAGCTCAAGGCAGGACAAGTCCTTCTTGGCGGAATCTTTAAGAGAAGTGTGGGTTGCAGGCAATGCACAGGCAGCAAACAGCAGCATCCAGAGGGAAGGGATCCCTGACAGAGCCCAGCAGTGCAGGAGCAGCACAGCCACATCCAGCATCTTCTGCCTTTGCACTCCTAGAAAGCACAATGGGCAGCTGGAGAGCTGTCCTTGAGCTCTTCCTCAGTCTCCAGAGACTCTCAGGAGGCTCCCCATGTCTGTCTGTCCTGCCTTTCTGCTTGTGTGTGCTCAGCCTGCGTCGCTGCTGCCTTTGTTACAGCCCTGCTCTTTTGATAGCAGAGTTTTCCTCCCTTATCTCATCATCCACTCACGCCTCTGTTCCCTCTCTGTGGTAATTATCCAGCCCAGCCCCTTGGGGATCCAAATACCTCACACTCTTCTGTAGTTATCCTTGCAGCACAGTTGGGCAGAGGAAGCTGAGGCACAGTGGAACAAATACACATTGCTTAAGGATTGATTTTAATAGGTGTCCAGAGCCTGAATAATGCTGTGTAGTGGGGCCGTGGGGACTTCTCACCTAGGAAGTGTTTTGTGGAAGGAATTGAACCTTAGTTTCCTGAGATCTACACTGAGGTCCCCTAGACCATCTTTGTTTCATCAGTATTTACTGGTACTCCTTTGTAAAAGAGCACTAGGGGGACATTTTTAGTGTGTCCTGGTGTTTGCTGTGACAGTAACCCTGTCTTTCTGTGCTGCCCTTTGGAACCTTAATAAGGAATGGGGTTTGCCACAACAAATATCTTTGGGTTTTGACAAGATAGTGAATGAACATGCAAGTGAGTATTCATGGGTGGAAATTCCAAAGTCACACCTGAATTAGGTGACTGTCCATTCCCTGCCGTTGAAACCCTGAGGGACAAGCCACAAGGAGTAAATCAGGCTGTGAGGAGATGTCTCTTACTTTGGTCATGTGGATGCATGTGTATGATCTGTGACCTCTGTTGGGTAGCTGGGACCTGTTGTGCTCTGGTGCTCTGGGACAGGCACTGTCCCACACCATAAAATTATTTAAAGGTTGTTGTGATTTTTTTTCTCTTGTAGTTAAACTCCCTGTTCCAAAAAGCGAAGGGAAGCCTCAAGTGGTGTCCCCAACCAAGGTATGGCTGGAAACCACGTGTAAGAGGAGATGGGTGGGGTGGTTAAATACCCTTCTGGAGTGCTTGTCCAGATATATCCAAGTTTGTCTTAGTGGGAGGGTTTGTTGGGATACCCAGGGAAAGGGTGAAAGGCTGTGGGGCAGAACAAGAGAAGCTGCTGGTTATCTTCCATGCAGGGAGACAATCAGAGCTGGAATCAGAGCCAAACAAAACTATGGCAGACATTGCATTCCCCACAGAAGGAAGGAGAATTTCTGCAGGCTGACAGGTGTGGGGGAGTTACCACTGACAGCAGAAGTGTCACAGCCCTGCAGTGCTACTGACAGCAGAATTGTCACAGCCCTGCAGTGGCCAATGACAGCAGAATTGTCACAGCCCTGCAGTGGCCCCTGCCCTGTTGTGAGCAGCTCTGCCCCTCTGCTGGCCTGGCCCTCCCGGGCTGTGGCTCTGTACCTGGGCTCCTTATGCCCTTTCCCATCTCTGTGGTGACCTCACCAGGCAGTCTCAGGGCTCCTGAGCTGCATTTGGCCCTACATTTTTATTCCCTAGCTGCGCCCAGACTACCTCCCTGAGGAGAAGATCCAGGAGAAGGTTTGTGCCATCGAGAAGCAGCTGGATGAGCTGGAATTGAAGGGAGTGGATCTGGAGAAGCAGCTGCGTGCCTGTGAGGGAGGTGAGGAGCCCTGGTGCCAGCTCTGCCCTGCTGGGGAGCTGTGGGGCTCAGGTCCCACCCCTGGCACTCTGGGCTCCATTTTTAGGAGCTCATGTGAGTCACCAGGTTGCCAGAGGTACCTGATATACAAAGATAAAGCCCGGGGAATTTTGAACCTTCTCTGGCTGTTTTGTAATATATATTACAAAATACAATCTATTACAAAATTAATATAAATATTTTTTGAGCAAGGTCTTGTGTTAATTTGGCTGAGGATCAGAGTTTTGGGAGTCCTGTAGCAGAGGATCCATAAGCAGCTTCCTTGAATCCACAAGGAGTGACCTGCATCCCTTGGGGCTCCAAAGATTGCCTGTTTTCACTTGGGCTCTGGAAATCCCCACACAGGCCCTTGCTTTCAAGGGAACCAGATGGAATTTGCTCATGTCCAAGACTCTAACTGTTGGGTTTTTTCCTGTTTTTTCACTTGAGGTTGCCTGGGGCTCACATAAGTCACCCTAGGCTCTCCCCCAAGAGATTGTGTGCTTGAGCCAGGGGGGCTGAACTGATGCAGCTTCTTGCCCTTTGTCTCCTCTGTAGATGAGTCTGAGGATGCCCTTATGGTGGATTGGTTCAAACTGATCCATGAGAAGCAGCTGCTGCTCAGACAGGAATCAGAGCTGATGTACAAGTGAGTAAATCAGAAATTCTCCTCTCTGCTCGTGCACTCCCTGTGGGCAGTGAAGGACAGAGAGTGTGGCAGCCCAAAACAATCCTATGCCATTTGGATGAGAAGGGTTGAGGGTGTCTCTGGGAGAGCTGCCAGCATCCTGATGCATTAGCTGGTGGGCTTTGGGCACCCAGGGTCTGTGAAGAGCTCGTGAGGAGAGAAACATCAGAAATGTGATGGAGGAAGATTTCCCCTGAGCCAGCAGCCCCTGCTCAGGTGGTGGGCAGCACAGAGATGAGGCTTTATCATGAGAGGAGAAGGGTCCAGCCCTGGGGCATGGCAGGGCAGTAACCCATCACTCCTGTCATTCCTTCCAGGATGAAGCAGCAGCACCTGGAGGAGCAGCAGTGGAACATTGAGATGGAGCTGCGAAGGCTCATGAGCAAACCAGGTAAGGACTGGGAGTCCTGCTGGGAGCCTCCACCTGTGTGCCAGCCCTGGGATGTCCTTCAGATCTGAAGGGGTTGCACTGTGGGTGTCCCTGGGCAGACTCCCTGTGACACCCAGCCCACCTCTGCTTGGTGAGGGCGTGTAGGATGTGCCCCTCAGTGTGAGGATTGTAAAATTAGGGTGGAGGCAGGAGCCACAGTGGGGAGGCACTGCCTGTAGCTGTGAGATGGGCTTCCCTTGTCTTGTGCAGAGGAACTGAAGACTCCCAGGGAGAAGGAGCAGGAGAAGGAGCTGCTGGAGTCGTACCTGAACACGGTCAATGACCGCAATAACATTGTGGATTGCCTGGATGAGGACAGGCTCAGGTGAGGCTGCTCAGAGCCAGCACTGCTGTGTTTCCACTGCTGCCCAGGCTGTAGGGGTGGATGGGTGGCTGTAGTTCTGCTCCACGAGAGGTGGGTGGTCACCTGTCATCAACATCTTGTCCTGAATGCTGCTGTCTTTGCATCCTTGGCAGCTGCTGGGAAGAGATCAGGACCACAGCCCTGTTCTCTCTCAAGCTAAAGCTGCTGTGAGAACTGGGCTGGGAGATGTGGAATGCAGGGGAGGGGAGGGAGAGGCTGGAGATGCAGGCAGTATGGGAGATACAGGAGCAATCTGGGGACATGAAGTCAGGAATGTCTGCTGCAGCAAGTGGAAGAACAACTGTAGCCAAGAACTGGATCCTTCCCAAGTTCAAAGGAAAACTGTGTCAAGGATTTGTGCCTCCTGATGCTGAGAACAGCCTCCATTTGTTGACCTCAGAGCAGCAGCTCCTGCTTGTGGATTGTGGTGCTGCCAGGACAAGGTGGTGACAGCAGTGTGCCTGTCCCTGATGGCAGTGAGCTCTCTGTAGCACCCTGGGCTGCTGTGTCAGCTTCACTCGTCTCCTGGGGTGTGCTGGTGTCTCACCACTCCATGAACTCTGATGATTCATCAGCCAGCTGGGAGAAGGTCTGGAAATCCTCACACAGGCCCTTGCTTTCAAGGGAACCAGATGGAATTTGCTCATGTCTAAGACTCTCACTGTTGGGTTTTTTCCTGCAGCTTCTCAGGGTATGCTGTGGAGCTTGGTAATTTCTTAGTGGGGAATAAGAGCAGTATTTTCATGGGCTTTGGTATCTACCAGCTGGTCATGAGCACAGGAAAGTTTCCTAATGCCATGCTGTTCCATTGCAGAGAGAAAGAGGAAGACCAGATGTTGGCAGACATGATACAGAGGTTGGGTAAGGACCCTTTCTCCTCTTCCAGGGTAGCCCTGGGGCTCACTGGGGCTGTGGGTCTCAGCCTGCTCTGTGTCTGCTCCCTCTCCTGCAGATGGATCTCTTGAGAGCCACGAGCCAGAGAGGAAGAAGAACAAGTTCCGCCTGTCCAAAATATGGAAGCAGAAAAAACAAGAGTAAAGCTCAGGAGCTTCATGTTCCTTTTCCCAGTGGCCCAGAGAGAGCCATCAAAGGTGTGGTCCTTCCTCAGTGCTGTGTTCTTGGAGCTGTGCAGGACTGTGAGAGGCCCCAAGGGGGCTGTCAAAGGTGTGGTGCTTCCTGAGTGCTGCTTTCCTGGAGCTCCTGGGCTGTGAGAGGCTCCCTGGCATGGAGACTGCAGGTTTGCTGAGCAAAGGACAGTGTCAATCCCCTCTGGCCCTGGTGTGGGGCCCAGGGATACCTTCCCCTGCACATAGACTTTTAAGACTGTTTTCCTTCACTGGCTGTGGGTCAGAGCTGGTTCAGCCTTGCTGGCAGCTCAGGAGGGCAGAGCTCAGGTTGCCCACCCAGTGCCTGGGTCAGAACAGCCCTGAAAGCAGGAGCATGGCCCTGCATGGCACCCCACAGTGTCCCATCCCTGTCCCTTCCTCCTCTCTGCCTGTGCTGTGGCTCTTTGGCCAGGTCAGAGGTGCAGGGAGGGAGATGCTGCAGGGCCAGAGGGGTTGATGGTTCCCCTCTCACCACACCAGTGCAAACTGGAGGCTCCATGGCTGGGGGGAGCAGAGAGCAGAACCTCTCTGTGTCTGTGGTGTGGGATGTTCTCCACCCACAGCAGTTTCAGCAATAGTGATTTGTTTCCAGACCTCTTTTGGAAGTGGCTGTAGGCTGATTTCTCAAAGCCATGAGAGGCTGCTCACTGCTTCATTCCCTCTGTGGGGGAGATTTGTAGCCTCCTTATTTCTCTGACTGCTCAGTGGAGCAGTGTTTTCATTGTCTGTGGCCTATCCTGATAGAAATGAACAGAACCATTATTTTATTAACCAGGTGCTAACTTGGGAGCACAAGGGAATACATGGGTTTGCCTCACCCCTGATTCTTCTGCTTGGGACCAATATTTCAGCTCCTGAGCTCCACCCCTGGACATCCAGGGGTTGTTGTGGATCAGCCTGGTGAGAGCAGAGTGCAGGAGCAGGTTCTGGGCTGTTGCAGGGAGCCTTTCCACTGGGGAGCAGGGATGGAGACAGCCACGGAACGATCAGATGAATTCGTGTTGCCTCTGCTCTGTGTGACCTCCATGGAACGATCGGATTAATTCGTGTTGCCTCTGCTCTGTGTGACCTCCTCCCTGCACGGCAGCTCCTGGAGGTTCCTGCGGGCTCTGGCCGGAGGAGTTTGCAGAGCAGAGGTGATGCATCCCTTTCCCACGAGGTGGCAGTGGGACTCTCCGGGCAGGGATGTGCTGGGGTGGCCCCGGTGCCCGAGGGGCTCCCTGTGGGCACCGTGTGTGTGCGAGTGCTGGGACTGCACCCCGAGCCTGCAGATGCTTCCACCCAATAAAGAATTACTGGAGCAAATCTCAGCATCCCAGCGTGGTTTGGGGATACTGTGGGTATGGCTGTCCTGGGAGCACTGATAGTCCCTCTCTGGAGCTTGGTGTGCCTGTGATGGAGCAATCCTTGCCCACAGTCCTTGCAGGGCAGCACAGCAGTGACACCAAGGGGTTTTTCACCGACTTTGGGTGTCAAACTCACCCCTGCTCTCAGGTAAATGCAATTCCCCCTTGCTGCTTTAGCATCACACATATCCCAAAGCCTGTGGGGTCCCAGCCTGGCCCCAGAGAGAGGCAGAGCTGGTTCTGCCACAGCTGGGCCGTGGCATTGGTGACACGGTGACAGAACCACAGTGTCACCAGTGAAAGGCTGATGGAGGCTCTGCCACCTCTCTGCCCCCTGTGCTCACCCAGAGGGGAGGACAAACTGGGCTGTGGGGACGTGCTGGCCACAGGGGCTGGCATGCTGTGCCTTGCCATGCTGGCCTGCTTGTCTCTTTCTTCCCTGGTGTGCAAACATGAGGGGAGGGAGGAGGGCTCCTCTTCAGACCCGGGCAGTGGCAGCAAATCCCCAGAACTAAACCTGCCTTTGTGGGCTGCCAGCTGAGAGGAAAGGAGCTGAAACCATCTCTGCTGAAGGACAGAAATACCTTTCCTGATGAGCTATCCCAGGCTGTCAATATTGCTGGGCTTTCATCTTTTCAGGCTCCGATTCTCCAGCCTCAAGAAGTTTAGTCTGCATGGATTTGGAGGATGGTGGCAGCACCATCCAAACTCATCCAATTCTTCCCTCTCCAGCCTTCACCCACCTTGAAAACAGGCAGGAACTGGACCTCTGCAGGCATGTGATAACAAAGTGCTTAAACAACACCCCCAGGGCCCTGTGGTGGCAATGGTTGGACCTGCTGTAGGGTTGGATTTTGTGTGGAGGCCAGGCTGCTGCCAGACTGCAGGCAGGGCTACACCTGCTCCAAGAACAGGTTTTGAAGGGAAAACTGCTCTTTCTCCCATCTGGAGTCTGTTTGAGAGGTAGCCATGGTCTAAGGAGTATGAAGTTCACTTGGAAATGCTGTGTGGGTTTAGGTTTAAGTTTCTAGGTAGAAAAATACTCAGAGGGAGGGGAGACAGAGCCCAGCCTGGCTCACCATGCTGCTGCTGTGAGGCTGACTGCAAGACAGCCTCATAGCAGCCTCAGTTATTTCCACACCAAAGATGGAAGGGCAAATAGTGGAGTAGTGATCCAACACATCCTGCTCAGAGTCCCAAAATTGTCTGTGTGGATGGAATGCTGTCTGGCTGTGACCAGAGTGTACCAAAGCCAAGCTCTGTACAGCCTGTCCCACAGCTCCTGCACACCCTGACAAATGCTGATGGTGACCATGAGAACAACCCAGCTTGTTCCTCCTTCCTCTGCCCTGAAGTTGGGACTCACAGGATTTGCAATTCCACCATTCTCCTGATCCAGTGCTTGAAATGAGCCCTAGAAGATCTAAGCTGTTGGCTAAGGTGGAGAAAAGGAATGGCTTTTCTCCAGCTGGCTGCTTTCAGCTGAGCTGATTCCCCTGCCTGACCCCTGTTTGCTCTCCTGGCACCAGCAGCTTTGCTCACCCCTTGGAGGAGCTCCAGGAGGCAAAGCAAGAGGATTTGGCCTTGGGACTGAGCAGCCAGGGCGGTGTTGGGAACCAGCTCTCCACTGCCTGTCCACAGTGGTCACTGCTGAGTAATTAGGCAATCCAGACACCCTCCCATAACCGAGTGGGAATCAAATTCCTCTCCCTTCTCCATGAGAAAGGGCTGTTTGTGCTCTGCTCCAGCCCCGCCAGAGGTCAGGCTGGCAGGGGGCTGACAGAGCCATTGCTGTGTGCATGTGGGTGTCTGCATTTCGGCGATGACTGAGGCCTTAATTACTCTTCTAGTTCAGCTGCTCCACTTCCAAAATGGTTTTCAGGGGGCTGAGCTTCCTGCTCATTTCCTGATGGCCTCCAGTGGGGTTCGTGGCCTCACCAGCTCCTGGATACCTGGAGTGCTGCTGCTGCTGCTGCTTCCATTGCAGCTGAAGAGGAGCGTGGGGGCTGCACAGGGGCTGCACCCCTGAGCCTCTGCCATTTCAGGGGATTCTACTGCAGCTGTGGGCTGCTGTGGGCTCTGTCACTTCCAGGCTTGCAGATGAAGCTGTGCTTAGGCTCAGTGTGTGTGTATGTGTGTGTGTGTGTGTGTGTGTGTCTGTCTCTTCTGCTGTTTTCCTTAATTACAATCTCCGAGGTAATTTCTGACGCATCATTAACAGTTCTGAGTAAACAAGGGGAATTCTCCAAATTATTTGCCATGAGCACAAAGGGAAATCGACTTTCATCGTCTCCCTCTCCATCCGAGTAAGAGGCTGATCTGCAGTGAGCATGGGGATGTTGTGGCTGCCCTCTGATGCTTTGAGTCTCTTTGAGACAGAGCAGCAACACATCCAGCTTTTCCAGCTGACTGGGGCCAATTCTGCCCACAGCTTTTTGTCCCCACTGCTGAGCAAAGTGGCTGGGACTCGTCACCATGCCAAGTGCTTCTTGCCCATGACAGCTTTGGGTGCTGCCTTTGAGGGTTCACCTCTTGTTTCCAGCTGGATGAATCGGAACATGAGCTGCTCAAGAGATGGGACAGTGCAAAAGCATCCTCAAGGCTGTGTCTCAGATTGGAAGGTAAAACCCTGGTCATGGCTGGTGGGTTGAAGGGTAAATCCTGAGACCAGAGTGGATTTAATGAGGGAAAGAAGGAGCACTGATATGGAGAGAGTGCAGGGTTGGGGAGGGAAGGAAGCAGCACTGAAACAGAAGAGCGTGGAGCCCAGGAAACTAAGTCTGAAAAAGATAAAGAACTAAAGCAAGAGCCCACAGGGATGCTGGTGTGCCCTGTGAGAGCCACAAACACACCTGGCAGCGGGAGGAGGTGGCTGCAGAGGGCTGCTCAGCTGGGTGGGAGAGCATTCCCACCGAGTGCAGGGCTCAGGGGAAAGGGGCCTCACTAGAGGGTGGCACATGGAGCTCAGAGCCAGCAGTGCCTGCTGGAGCATCCCTACCCCTGCCCTGCTCTGCCAGCCCCTTCCTCCAGCCACGCTCCAGCACGGGGGCAAAGCAGCTGCAGCAGCAGCCGAGGGAGCGGAGATTATTTATATTCACGCTGCAGCCCTGCCAGCCGTGCTCTGTTATCTGCCATGCATGAATATTATTTGAATACGGAGTTTGTCCTGACTATTCTTCCATGTGAAACGAGGGATTTGCAGTGGGATGGGAGCCCTCCCTCTGGCTGTCAGTCAGGAGGGGTTTCCTTTTCCTGTCTCGTTGGAAGCCGCGTCCCCAGCAAGGTGAGACAGTGGACACTTTTTCTCTTGTTAATATCCATGTCTAATCTCCTCTCAGAGGGGCCCTTTGTCCTAGACTGTAGCCAAGATGAGTAATTCAGGGATAGATGAGACGCTATAATTGGTTTGTGACAAATTAAAACATTTTTCCTTGGGAGCTGAGAGCAGGACTGTGGTCTGGAGCTGTCAAGCGTCACAGGGGAGGGCGATTTTCGGAGTAAGCGCATTGCAAATTGGCTCCAGATATGCCTTGGAGTCTGAAATTAAACTCCAGCTGGTGACTCCTCTCAGTTGGGGTTTTATTTTAGGGGAGACAAAGGGAACATGTGTGTGGAGGGACAGCCTGATCAATACAGAGAGTGTGACTGCTCTTTACATCATACCGTGAGCTGGGAACCAGAATGAGCCATGGTGGGGATGCTGGGGAGCACCAGGGGCATGGTGGGATGGAGCAGCCCAAGCCCTGGGCTCACCACTGCCTGTGTTTCCTTCACACTTCTCTCAGTGGTTCCTCCATCACGTCCCAGAAAGGAAGAACCATGATGGAAAGCTGCAGATCACACCATGTCCTCTCTTGGTCACAAGTGGGTGCCAGCTGCAGGACCTCTTTAGGAGATACAGGCTGAACCTTGCCCTCTAATAATTCTTTTACTGAGCCAAAAAGAGTCTCTTATTTCCACCCAGAGATCAGGGGACTAGCTAAAATTCAGGAATACAGAGATTTTCAGGACAGACAACTTGGTTTGACCCTAAGGTGTTTATAAGCTGGTCTAGGGCAAAGGGGTGGAGGTGGGAGGAAAAGAACTTCTGATGCTCAGCACAGCTGCATGGAGAGAGCTACTGCAGCAGCATCTCCACCTTGCACTGAAGATGGGTGGAGAATGAAGGAATGCTTGGAAAGGGCATGAGCCTGTAAAGGAGGTTTAAAAGGCTCAAGAGGAATCACCATGTGGGCTGGTTTGTGTGTAGATGATGGTGGAGAAGAAAGCCTCAAGATCTTCTATCTGGTACAGAAGAAAAGGGAGGCCCGAGGAAAGGGTGCTGTGAGTTTTGCAGTGTCTCAAAGTGAACCAAACAGTCTGGAAGAGACAGTCCTAGTTGTGAAAACAGGGTAAGAGCACAGGCTGTCAGTGAGCTGGAAGAGTTCAGACCCTGGAGGTGCTGGGTGGAGAAAGGAGGAGATCTGGGCATCTCTTAGATATGAGGAGCAAAACAAGCAGGCCCTGGTGGCAGGGCGATGGGTGATGAGGAGTTGGGGGGCTTGGAAGGAAAGATCAGAGGATCTGGTTTAGCAATGGAAAGTGCATAGATGCAGCAAATCCTGAAAGGCAGGATCAGATGGTGAGCTGTGACTGGTGTCACTGGCATTAAGACGTTCGCTAATCCGGTTTAAGGGGATAAGCCCAAGAAAAACTGTGGAGACCTAAATTGGAGCTTGTCACTCTCCTGTGGAAAGCAGAAGTGTGGAGGAGGAGGAGGAGGATTTGCAGAAAGAGGCCCTGGGTGGTTGGCCAGAAACAGAGGGTGAATGGAGGATGGCTGTGAAGATGAAGGGTCAGGAAGCCTCCAGTGGGAAGGAAACAGGAGTCACCAAAAGTGGAGAAAGCCAGGAGTCTTCTGGTGAGCACAGTCTCTCTATCAATAATTGACCTGTAGCCCATCCTAATGGTGAAGCTGGCAAGGTAGCAGAGAATCTACAGAAACCCAGTGATTTTGGTCTGGGAAGCTTAAATGATGCATATCAAAGCCAGGATGTAAATTGCACAAGTGTGATGTAGGTCTGGCACTAAAGTGATAAGAGTCATATCAAGGGAATAACTTAATTAACTGGTCTTGATCAAAGAACTGTATGAATTCAATAGCCCAGTTTTCAGTGCTAAATGATGAAGTTTAGAAAAACTGTACTTGACACAATTATCAATTTTCCTGTCCGAGGAGCTTGAAGTGCCATTAAGAAGGAACAGTCTGTTGTTCTGTTTAGGACAATGTTCTCCTTCCCTCCAGTGATCAGAAGGCAGAGGGGCTCTCTCTCCTTTTCAAGTGCTCATTTGAAATGGTCTGAAGCATAATAAACACTGGATGTCAGGGGGAATGGTACTGAGGATTTCACAAATTAATTGTTTCAGATGATGTAAGTCAGGAGCAAAGAGCTGCCCTTTCCCTGCCATCCAGAAAACAAAAAACAGAACAAACAAACAAAAAACCCCAAACAAAACCAAAGCAAAAAATCCAAGAAGGTGTGCAGAAGATGGGTCTTTTCTCTGCTGTTACCTTGGCAGGCCTCAGCTAGTGATTCCAGAGAGGCACCTGCACATTTGGGTGTGCCTTTCTGGAAAAGGATGTCTAAACCTTGTCAGTGACAGTGGTGGGAGTAAAGCCCCACTGCTTCCAGCTACTCCTACCTGTGAACAGACTTCCCTGCCCTTCTCCATTCTCTGGGCACCGTGTCCTTTCCACTGGTGAGTATCTCATTCCAAGGCAGGGAAAACTGGGAGCGTGTCCTGTCTGTCCAGTGCAGTGTGAGGCTGCTCTGAAAAGCTGAGAAGCCTCAGAAAGTCCCTTGGGAAATCGAGGATTAATTCAATTTCTTCACTACTCCAGGACTTCCCTCTGCAGAACACAGATGGACTCTGAAATGAGGTGGTTCCTCCTCCTGGGCAGAGAGAGGGAATGATTTCCAAAGCAAGCCCAAGTTCCTCTTGCTTGGGTCTTCCCCAGAATAAGACAAGTGATGGCAGGGGGATGATTCCCTCTCGGAGCCACACTGCTGGTTTGTCTCCAGGAGATGGAGGGAAGCTGGGTGCTGGTAGCCAGGAGGCAAAGCTGCAGCTGGCCACGCCGGCTCCGAACAGCGAGGGCAATTAGAGATCAGAAGAGCTGGGGTGGCTTCGTCACATTTCCCTGCTGCTGTTCTGGAGGTGATAATATAATTCATATCAGAAGAGTTAGTGGGCTGAAAATGAATTGGAGAAATCAATCCAGAGGGTATAAATGAATTAGCATGTAAATGAGGACACTTGCTCTACATAGTTTAATATTGCCTGCAGCTGTAAATAATTCCAGGGATGGAATCAAAAGCCGCAAACAACTTCATTTTTGTGCTCCTCCCCCGTCCGGGAGCACCTGCAGCTACGACCGACCCACCCTTGCAGAATCATCGCCTTGCAAGGGAATTAAAGGAGATGAGATGTATAAACTTTTTTTTTTCCCCTCCCCTGATTGGCCATTACTTACAAGACTGCTGCTCCCAGTTGTGTGTGCACCGAGCCCCTGTTTGTGCATGCACATGGCAGTGTGAGTGGTGGGGAGGGGACGTGGGGAAGCAGCCAGCGGTGAAACCTCATGCAGAGCACCACGAGCCACCCCGGTCACCCTGTGGTGGGCTGGTGTGTGTGTGAAATAGCAATTTCTCACCCAACAGCTGCAGTGTGAAAGCTCCTGGTTGGGGCGGAGGATTTAACCCTCCTGGGGTGCCTGAGGGTGGGTGCTTGGAGAGCAGGAGCTGTTGGGGTAGCGCCTTGGTTCTTGGAGCTGTCTGGAGAGGAGGTGTTTCCAAGGGATGGGGAAGCATTTTCATGGGGGCCTGCACACATGTGCAGTCTGGAAAACTGGAAGAGGTGCAGAGCCGGGTCATCAGAGTGGGGAAGTGTCAGGAAGCTCCTTTATGAGAGATGACTAAAGGAGCACAGCTTATTTGGCCTAATGAAAGGAAGGCTGAGGGATGTGATTGCACAGGCAGATAAACACAAGAGAGGGAGAGGGGCTAGTTAAGCTAAAGGCCAGTGTTGATACCAGACCATGCAGATACAAACTAGTCATGAATAAATTTCATAGGGAAATGAGATGGAAGTGTCTAAGCACCAGAGCAGAGACTGTGGATGAGCACTGGAGAGTCCACACAACCAGGCTGCTCTTGCACTGGCATTTGAGTGTAAAACAGGATTACAGGGGCAAGTCCCTCGAGATCAGGACACTGCGTTTTGTGATCTGGGAAGTTCTGCCTGTTGCCAAAAGCCCCTTTATTATTCTGGCAGGGGAAGGATGCAGATCTGAGGAAGGGCATATGTCTCTTCAAGTGACTCCAAGAGCAGTTGTTGAGAGCTTTTGGAGTGATGCTGATGACAGGAGGTTAAAGATGATCCTCAGCAGTCTTTTATCAGTACTTCCCTCTTGTTTTTTGACACTGACAGATCACTGAGTTCCCTCTTTCATCAGGTTGGAGTTTCAGGTTCTGCACTAACTAGATCTCCCAGGTGGACTGGAAACACTGATTAAGATGGATAGAGTGAAAGCAAGTCCATTAAATTGTTAATAAAGAATATTACACACATACCTTAATCTGCAGCTAGCCTGACACTTTATAAAAGTACATTAGGATATAATCCAATTGAAGCCACAATATCGAGAACATCTTATCTCATCACAAATTGAAATTATATCATATTCCTCATTTCTTAAATTAAAAAGCTAAAACCTTTTAGTTTGCTCTCATATGCTTGTGTAAAACTTAATCAGTGGTTTTAACAACATTATTTTTCAATATGGGCCATTTCTGCTCTCATTTATTTACAAGAGAGAACTTCCTGGTAGAAGAAGTGATTCAATTTGCAGGAGGATACATCAAGCACTTAAGGATTTTGTAGGGATTGATTGATTATTTATCGTGTTATCTTGCCTGGAGACGTCTGATATGCCTGTGCTTTTGCTATCTCTCATTCCACCTAATGCTCTCCCTTCGCCTCTCGCTCCCCTCCGGTGCCACGGGCGCTCTTCCCGCACACACGTGTCTGCATCAGCACACTGGGAAAGGGAGGCAGGGCTGAGGTTCCCTCTGCTGGGATGAAGGTGCTGGACTGGGCAGATGGGAGAGATTAATTTCACTGGGAGATAGCACAGAGGTGAGAGGTGGAAGGGTGGTTTGAAGTTCTGCTGGGTTTGATCCGTGGGCTGCGGCACTTCAAGTGCAGCAAACGTGTCCTTCCTTGCAGGGGAAGGAGCTGGCACACAGAGAGGCTGGGTGGTTTGCTGAAAGTGCCCCCAGAAGCAGAAAACAGCCCTGAAGGGCCATCAGCTCTGGTTGGTAGCTGGTCACCTGGGTCACACTTTCCAGGGTAGCCATAATTACCTTGAATTGCCCGGTGAAGCACTGGATGATGTCCTGGAACATCCATGGGACAATGCTTCCACTTAGCTGAGCTGCCCCAGTGATGCAGTGGCTTCTCCAGGGATGTTTGAAAAACATCCTGACACTTATGAGGAATCTGGTGACCTGATATGGGGTGCAGAGAGGAAGGGGCCACCTCTTCATGCTTAAAATAAACCACTCTCACACCAATGGCTGATTATCTCCCACTGCTTCACTCTGGCAGATGGGCTCATTAGCAGTGACAATTAGCATGTCCATGATGGAGGTGTCAACCCAAGGCCTAAGGGGTGACATGCAAGGTCTCCATTTGATGGGGGATGACCCTCAGGAGCCCTGCAAGAGGGCTGTGGCTTGAGCTTTGTCTCGAACATTGGCCACTCTTTGGCACTGGAACATGAGTGGGAGAAGGAGGGATGTTGTCAGTGGGAGCTCTTGGCCTCGCATCCCTGGTGGGGCGTTGGATATAGCAAGAAAGAAAACTTTTGATTTTATGCAAGAGAACGACGGCAGTAGAAACTCCAACCAAACCCTCGAGCGTTTGGACTGTGATTGTCTGTAGGCACTGGGAACCAGGACATCTGAGGTTTATTCTTTTCACTGCTGCAGATTTTGGCAAATCGCTCTCCCTGCCATAGTTTTCCCTGAGCAGTTTGAGATCAGCTGGGTTTATTCTTTTATGAGTACTGGAGTGCAGGAATTGCTGTCTTCTGGTGAAAATAAATACAAAAATCCTGAAGCACAACTCCAAAGAGAGATGAGCCTGCAAAAAAAAAAAGCACTGCGCTGGAAAGGGAGTATGTTTGGTTTGTCTTATTTTTCTTTTGCTTTCTGGGATTTTAGGATTCCCGTTGCAGGGATTGCACCAAGATGACAAACTAGAGAGTTTTCAAAATGGAAACACAATCCCCTGACTCCAGGAGCTCAGACTTAAATATCAACAAATAACTCAGGATGCGGTGCGAGTGCTGATGGAGCAGCTGACTCTGGGAGCGTGGAGGTGAGCAGCTCAGGAGCCCCACAGAGCCCCACAGCCCTGATTTGCTGAACCCACTGGAATGAATTCCTGTGCTGGATGATCCATGTGCATGGGCCTCCATGGGATCACGGCCAACATTTGCCAAGTGCTGTGAGATGCCTGGATGGAAGAGACCACAGAAGCGCAAAGTATTACTTTTTCATGATTGCTGCAATTGCTATCCTTGGAGCTGTCCAAATACTGTTGTTCCATGTGAAAATATAAAATCCTTTTTGGCACGTTTCTGTTTTGCGTTGTGATAAATAGAAATGCAGGAAGGGGGAAAAAAATCTCCTCCTAAGAGCGAGAGAAGGAAAAGCAGCCCCTGTGCAATTTGTTACACATCTCATATGTCTCTGACTGCTAGCTGCAGAGATATTTAGAGGGAGTATTTAACCAACCCAGTGCACAGCCTCTGGAGTCCCAGCTTCTGCTTTGGTCCATGCTTGGTTGAACCTTTACAGCAGCTTTATGGTTTTTCAGCACAGCATTTCAGGAGAGGCTTTGATTCTGGAGGATGCCAACTGCACCGAGTGAAGCTAAGATGATTAATCAAATTATTTGAAGGGCGTTCGCCAGAACTGGGCAGTGACCAGTCTCTGTCCTAATCTCTGGATTGAGATGTCAAACCGGCCTCCAGCTCGGAGCACTGAGCTCGCCAGGAGGCAGAGGGTGGAAAGAAATCTCCATCAGCAAACAGCCTGGCAGGGCTGCCCGTGCTGGGAAGGAAGCTGGCCACCAGGGGCCAGTGGGCAGGTGGAGGCTGGGGGGCTTTGTGTGTCAGCAAGGCTGGACAAAACTTCTCTAGCTGCCATGGAACAGGAACAAGGTGATGGTTGTGCCTCAGGCTGCAGGGAGGAAGGGGGAATGGCTGGGATGTGCAGATCTCAGGGTCACAGGATGAGCAGGGATTCTCTGCTCCCGTGTCAGTTTAGGTTGTGGCCGAGCAGAATGGAGGAACAAGTGGCCTGGTGTGGAAGGGATACAGGCACTGAATAATTTTGAACTTGGTGCCTGTGTCAGATGCTATGGGGAGCTGGAGCTTTGGTTGGGAAAGGTGCAGGGTGGATGGTGTGGAACAAGGCTGGCAGAGGGCTCCAGGAGATGAGAAACACAGCGGGAAGCAGGGGCTTTGGCTCGGTGGCACGCTTTTCCCTTCAGGGACCAGCGTGAAGCTTTCCACCCACCTGCTTGGTTACATTCACAGTTAAAAATGAAGCCAAAGCACCTGAGAAGGAGAAGGCACACACTGCTGCAGCACAGCCCAGGGCAGCTGGGGTGGGGTTAAGGGGAAGGGCACTGACATGGGGACAGGGACCCTCCTCTGCCCTCCTTCCCCTCCTCTGCCCTCCGTCCCCTGCTGCTCGGGGCATTGCGGGCAGATGGGCTTTCCCCAGCGCCAGGGCGAGCACTTGGCACTGCCGCTCGGGGAATTGCAGGTCTCTCCCTCCCCTCCAGCTGGCTGGATGGGCACATCTCTGTTCCTACGTGAGCCCCAAGCCGTGCCGGGATCCCCTTCGCACCTGAGCCGTGTCACGGAGCGCTGCCCCGAGCATCCTCCCTGTCGGCCACGCTGGGCGCTGATTCCTGCCCAGCACTCAACTCTTCCTCTGCTAAACCCTCTTTTCACCTCTCTCCCAGCCCCATCCCGGCCGCTCTCACCCCGGCCGGGGCCGCGCGTTCGCGGGGGCGCGCTCGCCATCTGCGCGCTCCGCTGGACCCCGGCCAGCGCTCGCAGGGTCGGGCTCGCATCCTCGGATCCTCACGGCTCCAGCGGGCACCCGGTGCCCACGGCACCGCCATCACGTGTGGCCATCAGCTGATGGGGAGGATGACTCAGCCGGCAGCTGTCGGGCCCCTAAAATAATGACAAAAACAATTAGCAGTCCAAGCAGTAGCCTCTCCTTAATTATCTCCTCCGAGTTTAATTAACTAGCTAAATTATCAGCAGTAATGTAGGCATTAATTATGTCAAATTACAGTGTAAAAATCACAAAGTGTGGAAAATGTCAATTCAGCTGCGCTCACCTGCCGGGCTGAGGCAGCGCCGGTGACAGAGGCTCAGCCTGGCACAGGGGAGGGAAGGGCTGCTCCTCCTCCCCCGGGCACCGGGATCCTGCCACGGATCCTCAGCGGCACCGGGGGGACACCGGCACCGCTGGCGACAGGCGCAGCTTTATCTGGGAGCCGGTGGGTGGGTGCTGGAGTGGAGAGGGGGGAACGTTTTTGGCTCTGGCAGAGGGAGGGGAAGGAGCATGGCTCCCCAAACCAGATGGCTTGGATGCTGAATTATTAAATTATGAATATTAATACAAATCAGACACGGAAGAGGTAATAATTTTGCTGCCCTACAGAAATAATTAACATAATTTTGATAAATTACATGATAAGAGAATCTCAAAATTGAGGTAGATTTATCTTAATTAATATCTTGGACTTGCTCCGAAAGGTAAATTGTTCCACTGGGGACTGGGGAAGGGTGAAGAAGGGGCCCCTGGCTCTGTGAGCCAGACCTTTCCCAGGGTTAGCATGGTGGGGAGGACAGGGCACCCCCAGGCTGCACCCAGCCCTGGCTCTGAGGGTGCAATATCAGGGTTATCCCACCCCCACGGGGACACTGAGTGATTTATTTCAGGTTGGTCAGAGAGCAGGAGTCTGCACTGGTGTCTCCAAGCTCCTTTGGACACAGAGCCGCCCTCCCCTGGGCTCTGCCAGGCATTTTCCACAGCCCAGTGCTGGGCAGGCACTGAGGTCTGAGCCCAGAGGATAAATGACTTCACCAAGAACTGCTGCCCAAGTGTCCCCTGGCTTTGCTTCAGGTGCCCCTGCTTGGGCAAATGAGCATTGCAACCTGTGTGCCTGCTCCATCCATCCATCCATCCATCCATCCATCCATCCATCCATCCATCCATCCATCCATCCATCCATCCTCATGGGCACTCCAGGCAGCTACTGCAAGTTCAGAGGTTTGTTTTTTGCTGAAGCAGTGCTGGTGGGGACATGCCATATTAGAATTTAGTCTGGAAGGGAATGGGACATTCAGTAATTGAGTGATTTGCTTCCCCATCCCTCACTGTGGTGTTGCCACTGTCCTACCTGGGTTTTTTTGGTTGCATGTCCCTCTCCAAGTGTGTGTGTGATGATGGGCAGTGCCTTTCCCATTTTCCAAGCTGAGGTTTTCCCCACATCGTTGTCTTGGTGCTGCTGCTCATCAGCTCTGCCTGCAAAGGTGCAAATCTGCCCCAAAATGGATGTACAGACAGAGTGTGCAAAATTGCTTTATATTCTGTTTGCATAAAATATAGTACTTAAATCTCAGAGTCATCCAGGAGGATGTAACCTTCCAGCAGTGACCTAACCCCCAGAACATCCCCCAGGCACAGGCAATGCTGGTACAGATGTGTGCATGCAGATCATCCAGAGCTTGTGGCATCAAAGCTGCAACTCAAATTACAGGGCTAATTGCAAAATTAAATCAGTTATTCTTTACTAGGACATTTTTGGAATGTCAGATCAGGTGATGTAGGAGAAGATGTTGTCTGTACATCCGTATTGAACATTTTAAATGTCCAGAGCTGTGGCCCCACCACAGTTCTTCCTGGAGCCTGGTTATGTTTCAAGTCTTTGTCAGCTGAAAGGGCTTGGAGCTTGGTTACTTGGTGATTTCTGACAGGGGTGAGCAGGAGGAGAGCGAGGAGCAGCCAGGAGAAGCTGCTCTCAGGAGGCTCCACTCTTGGTCTTGAGCTTGAGAGGTTTTTAGATTCACATCCATGCGTTTGCCAGCTTAATTGGCAAAAGCTTTAATTTTTCAGAAGGGTTAGAAATCTTGTTGATCTGTTCCCACTGGCAGGATTTAAAGCCTCAAACACTTTACTTTTTCAAAGAGCTGTACAAATGTTAACTAATACAGCCCCAGTTAAGCATAATCTCTAGATGGGGAAACAGAGTCACACACTGCATGAGTGCCTGAGCCTGGATGGGGAGTTGCTGGGACCTTCATCCAGAAGGCACTGTCATCTCTTCCAAGCCTTCCCCACTCTGCCTGATGCCCTTGCCTTGCTGCTGTAAAACCAGGCTGTATTTAACTGTTTTTGGCTGTGCAGAAAATAACAAAAAGGGAAAACCCAGAGCCACCGATTGCTGCCGTGCCAAGGCACAGGCTGGAAGCAGAGACTTCTCACCATGTGGCAGCTTTGGGCAGCCAGGTGAGACCAGGGATGGTGCCCAGCATAATCAGGGATATTCCTGGAGCACAGCAGGAACCAGTGTTGGGAATATAATTTATGGAAATGCACAACAGGAGATTCTTTGCCCTATTGGGGATTTCCAGCTATGGACTAACAATCATTGATGCTATGGAGCAAGTGGTCACTCTGCCACCTCTGCTGCTCCCCACCCAGCTTGTGGGGTGGCAGAAGAGGGAGATTTTCCTTGGGGACCTCTCTTGGGCAGCCCCCATCAAACAGTCCCTGTGGATGAAGCTGCTGACAGCCCCAGCAGCAAAGAAGGATGTGAATGCACTGTGTCTGCACAGTGCTGGAAATCCTGCTCACACTGTGCTGAGTGACACCGAGCTCTGTGCCACTCATCCCCTGGGCTGGGGCTGGGCAGCCCTTCCTCACACCCAGCCCTGGCAGGGCAGGGCACCTCTGGGCTCCTCCTTTCACCCATCTCTGGGTGCATTTTCCATGCAGAGCAGAGAGATCCCAGCGCTCTGGTGCAGCAGGAATGCCCTGAGTGCATCCCGAGGGAGCTGCTGTGCAGCAGGGCTCACGCTGTGTGCAGATGTATGCACACACACACACAGAGGGATGGCCTGGCACAAACACCCACTGCATCCAACACTCAATCCGAGCCCAGTCTTAACCCCTTCACTGCTGCAGGAGGCAAATCCTGGTGCTCAGTGCTGCCAGGAGTGGGGGACACACAGCTGGTGGAACTTAAAGCCATTGAGAGGGGAGGAATGTGGCTGGGTTTTGGGGGATCAGGTTGCTCAGCTATATCCAAAGTAGGGGATGGAGAAAGGAAGTTGAAGCCCAGTGAAATTTAAGGCAGAAATGAAGAATTTTAGGAGAGGTGAAAGGAGAGTTGGATGGAGAGTGGGGTTGGAAGAACATCCCCTTTCAGGCACCAACCCTGAGCTGGAGGAGGAGGATGTAGAAGGGGGGGAAACTGAGGCAGGGAAATAGATAGACACGCATGGAGAGGGGCAGTGGTTGGTGTGACCACCCTGCTTCTGCTTGACAAGGACTTCTGTGTGGGGAGAAGGAACCCAGGCTGAGACAGCAGGAGAGTGCAGGAGCCATCCCCACACATGCACATATGGGTGTGAGCAAGATGTTCCCACCTGGGAGAGCACATCTGTACTGCAGAGCTGATGGAAACCTCATCACTCCCCTCCTCTTGCAAAGTCCCCTCTGCTGGGGCTGGATGGGGGGAGACTGGCACTGCTTCTGCCTTTTGTGGCTGCTGTTTCCACTTTGTTTCAGGTTTCTCCTCTGTTGGGACTTTGGGCCTTCCCCTTCCCCAGTAATTATATAATTACTTCACAACATGCTGCAGGAATAGTCAGGGAGACGGCTACAGCTAGCACAACAATGGTGACAAGTAAAACATTAATTTCTGGAGTTCTTTTAATTAATTCATCAGGAATCGTGCTGTGCGGGATGATTACGTTAAAGTGTTTAATTACAAATTTATATGTAATGATGCACTTTAATTACTTTGGACTGGTACAATATTATTGGGCCCTTTTCCCAAGATTCCTGGCACTGGGTTTGGGCTTCACATAAGCAGTGCCATGGATGCTTGTGCCTCTAAATTATTTACATGGCATGGGAGAAATCCAGTCCTGATTGATGAGAGCAAATTTTTCCCTCAGCTGAAGGGGAGCGAGAGCCCTGGGGAATCAGAGAGGGAAGGTCAGTGTGGGGTGTGTGTGTCAGGCAGAACATCAGGGCATTTTCTGTTGGAAGAATCGAGGTTAATCTGGTGGAAACTGAAGTGATAGAGAGCCAGGCACGACAAATATTTATCAAAGGGACCAGTGTCAGGATTCTGGTTCACCAACGCAGATATGTCCTGGATGGATCTCACCAAGAGCCCTTGCCAAGCATGTTGGGTGGTTTCTCCAGATCCCCTCCTTTTGCTTGTCCCCCTTGCCTTTGTCTTGCCTGTCTTTGTGTGCATATGTGTGTGTGTGTGCACACTCATTTTCTTTCCCTTTAGGCTCCCATTTTCCCCTCATCCCGTCTCTATTTGCCTCTGTGCACAGGGAGCATCTGTCATTCTTCCTTCTCCTTTGTCAGCATCCTCCCAGGCTAGACAGACCCCAGAGGGATGGCCATGCTGTTAGAGAGGCCTGGGAGCTAAAGGGCTTCAAGTAAGTTTGGGGTTAGCCTGTCTTTAAGCTGCTCTACATGCAAAATAGCCAGTTGTGTAGTACATATATATATATTTATTATTTAGGTATAGGTAGATATATCAATGCTACACAAAGCAGTCTGCAGGACAGGCAGCACCTTGCTGTTTGGGATTCACTGCTTCTGGCCCACAGGGATCTGGCAAAACTTGAGTTTTGTTTGCATTTAGGGATCATTTTCTGGCAAGGAAGAAATCAGACTGTTCCCTTCTCAATACAAGGGAAAGAGAGGTCAGATTTGTGGTTGTGCTGATGGGTCCTGGCAGGTTCACTGCTGAGCTCTGGTGTTGTATCACTGACACTTGTCTTGCAGTGGGTTTATGTCAGTGCAATTGCAACCAGAATTTGCTGGCAAATAGCAGCAAATGGACCCTGTGAGAGGCTCTGCTCCCCTGCAGCCGTGACTTTGCATGCTTATTTTCTGTGCAGTTGCACAGATGATGCACAGCTTTGCCCAGGACTGCGGGGTCCCGGGCTCCAAGGCACTTAGAGAGCTGTGTTCTCTGACTTTGAACACACACAAAAGAAGTCATTTGCATGTGCTGATGTCACACTGCCACTTTCTGTGGGTGCAAGTTGCTTTTAGGGATGTTCTAGTTTCTGGTGGAACTGGCTGGGAAGAGAAGGGAATTTTCATTGAGCTGGGAGAGGTGCCTGGACAGACAGGTGAGGATTGCCCTTGTGGCCATTGCTCAGGGGCTGCTCTGCTGCAGTGGGGCCATCACGAGGATGAGCAGGTCAGAAAGAATCATTCTGGGATCCAAAATACACATCTCCCTGCTGACTCACAACTGCTGCTGCTGCTGCAGCTGAGGAGGTGGGGGAAACCCTTTTTCCCAGGGGAAAAATGGATGTTTGCAAGCACAGCTCACTCCAGAAAGTTTTGTCTCCTGTCAGCCTGTAGGAATGGCCCCTCACTGCACAGGAGGGAGGGAAGCCCTTTCCCTGCAGCCTCCCTGTGCCCTTTTCCTTTGCAAATGTGTTTTTATAAGTTGTGACCACGTTTTGGCAGAGAGCTGGGAGTGCTGGACAGCTCAGTGAGAGCAGAAGCATCTCTCCCCACAGCTCAGGTATTTCCAGGCCAGAGCTGGTCTCAGAGTTTGGCGTTGCTCATGTGAGGTCATTCCACCCTTTTCCTGCCAGTCCTCAGTGGGAAGGGATTTGGGAGCGGTGGCAGGAGCAGGGCTTGCCTGGAGGGTGGATGGGATTCAGGGAGCTGTGATCACAGCGCAGGCAAAACATGTGAGCGTCATGGAAAGCAAACCAAATGGGCTTAGGTTTATCCTAAAGTCCTTGAGTGGGACATATCCTGCACAGATTTGTAGTAGCCATGGACTCTGCCCTTGCAGAACTTAGAATGCCAGGCAGGCTTCAGGTGTGGAGGGGGTTTTTTTGTTTATTTTTCGTTTGGTTTTTTTTGTTTTGTTTTGTTTTGTTTTGCTTTGTTTTGTTTTGGTTTTTTTGTTGTTGTTGTTTTGTTGTGGGTTTTTTGTTTGTTTTGGGTTTTTTTTTTTTTTTTTTTTTTTTTTGCTTTGTTTTGGTTTTTGGGGGTTTTTTTGGGCTTTTTTTGATTTTTATTTTGTTTGAGTCTTTTGGTTTTAGTTTTGTTTGAATTCCCTTTGACCTTACTCCAGCCACCCAGAAATGGTTTTAGGGCTGGTACTTCCTCAGGGAGGAGGAGCCGGGATACTGCACACACAGAGCCACCTCTCCCAGGTGTTCTGTGCCAATCAGAGGAACGGCTCAGCTTTCAGGGCAGACCACAGGCAGAGCGATTCATTTAGCCATAAATAATTCCCATTTGTGCCTCCTGTCCTGCCCACACCAGCAGGCCCAGGTGCTGGAAGCAGGATGCGATGTGCAGGATCCCCAAGGGGATCGCTCCCTGCCGTGTGCCACCTCCCCACCGCCCGATGCCGGAGGGACCTGCGGGCACAGGAGACGATGCCCGAGCTGCTCCGAGGCCCTGCCAAAGGCTCGGCTCCCCCCGGGACCGGCGGCACGGAATGCCCGCAGCTCCCATCCCCGCCCGGTGCCCGCGGCCCCGCGGCCGTGCCCAGCGCGCTGGCAGCGGGCTGGCACTGCCAGGGAAGGCTCCTCGGGGCTGCCAGCGCCAGATGGTGCCTGCGAGCGGCGCCAGGCCCCAGCTGAGCGCTGCCAAAGGCGCGGCATATGCTGCGCTCTGCCCCGCACCGGCCCGCGGCAGCCCCGGCGGCCCCAGCTGGAAGGGATCGGGCTGGCAGGGATGGGAGGGGAACCCCAAAAATGGGAATTGGAAATAAAGAGCGGGGACAGGGGAGATGCAGCCGTGCCCGGTGAGGTGTGGGGAGCAGCGGGAGAGGGGGGAGCAGCACCAAGGAGGGGTGGGACGTGGGATATGGGGTATGGGATGTGGGACACGGGAAATGGGATATGGGAAATGGGGTATGGGACATGGGATATGGGATTTGGGATATGGGAAATGGGATATGGGGCACGGGATACGGGACATGGGATATGGGACATGGGATATGGGATTTGGGATATGGGACATGGGATATGGGATTTTTGATATGGGATATGGGACATGGGACATGGGATATGGGATATGGGATTTGGGATATGGGACATGGGATATGGGACATGGGATATGGGACATGGGTTATGGGATTTGGGATATGGGACATGGGATATGGGATTTTTGATATGGGATATGGGACATGGGACATGGGATATGGGATTTGGGATATGGGATTTGGGATATGGGATATGGGATTTGGGATATGGGATTTGGGATATGGGACATGGGATATGGGATTTGGGATTTGGGATTTGGGATATGGGATATGGGACATGGGATATGGGACATGGGATATGGGACATGGGATTTGGGATATGGGATATGAGACATGGGACATGGGACATGGGATATGGGACATGGGATATGGGACATGGGATTTGGGATATGGGATATGAGACATGGGATATGGGATATGGGATATGGGACATGGGATATGGGATATGGGATATGGGACATGGGATATGGGATTTGGGATATGGGACATGGGATATGGGACATGGGATATGGGACATGGGACATGGGATTTGGGATATGGGACATGGGATATGGGACATGGGATTTGGGATATGGGATATGGGACATGGGATATGAGACATGGGACATGGGATATGGGACATGGGACATGGGATATGGGACATGGGATATGGGATATGGGACATGGGATATGGGATTTGGGATTTGGGATATGGGATTTGGGACATGGGGTATGGGACATGGGATATGGGACACAGGATATGGGATTTGGGACATGGGATATGGGATATGGGATATGGGATTTGGGATTTGGGATATGGGATTTGGGACATGGGGTATGGGACATGGGATGTGGGACACAGGATATGGGACATGGGGTATGGAACTCAAGATATGGGATATGGGACATGTCCCCTTCCACTCACCCCCACCAGGATCCCCGTTTCCCTTTGCACAGCACAGAGCCATCTGCCTGACCATGTCCCTACCAGCCCCAGGAAAACGTCCTGGGAAACTGCTGGGGGATATTTAACTCCTTCTCAGGAGCAAACCCCAAATGGTCGTGAGCACAATTGATGGGAGAATATACTTTCTGCCTGTTTTGAATTTTCTTTGGTAAACTGTACTCACTTGGGGCTTGGTCTATAATTTATTGAAAAGAACCAGAGTGGAAACCAGCTTCATACTGTGAGTAATTTCCAGCATCGTGTAATCTATCACAACAAGACAGGGCACTTTGTTTCTCTGAAAAATTATTTTTATACTTGGCTTAGTAACAACAACAATTATTATTATTAATATTAATAACTACTTGTGTAAGGCCTTTCATGCGTGGTTTAGGAAGTGTTTTTGCACATGGGTCAGTAGGTGCTGGATGCATCTCATGGGAAGGGAAACTGAGGCACAGATTTGGCCACTGCCTCACTCAAGCTTACCCTGGTGGGCAGAACCCTCACTCCCAAAATTCAGCCTGGACCACTGGGTTGCTGCTGCAAAGCCAAGCTGTATTTAATTGGTTTGGGCTGTGCAGAAAATAATGGCTGCTGCCCTTTGTGAATTTCAAAAAAATATTTGAGGGTTTAGTGATGAAGGAGATGAGGAAATAATTTCCTTTAAAATTTAGGTCTACTTAGGTTCAAAAAAATTATAAAGCATGGTCCAGAAAGAAATAGGCCCTGCCACATCCTGGTGGCTGGAGCTCATCCCCTGGGAGAGTGCAGAAACAAGCACAACATCTCAGCTTGGAAATAGTGACTCAAATGTTCCCTGCACTTAGTATTAATGTAGAAAACATTAGAAGCTTTCCCTCAGGCTGGCTGGCTCCCTGGTGTCTGGCCTGTGGCCACTGAAGCCCCAGGGCTGTGTCCTGAGCACAGGGATATCTGCAGGGATCTCCCAGAGGGGAAAATGCCATTTCTGGGTGGAGAACAGCAAAGAGCTGCTGCTGCAAATACACCGGGGATGGGGATGGGGATGGGGATGGGGATGGGGAGACACCCCCCAGCTCGGCTCTGGGGTGGACAGACATGGATGGGAACACTTCAGCTTCACCCTCTCTTGTCCTCTCTTCTGCTCAGGCCACCTCCAAACGAAACAGGGTTGGTCTGGACACGAGTAAAGTTATGGTGAAACTACTCCAGGTGACAATTGCATTATTCTATGGAAGTGGTGTAGACTTTCCATCCATCCATCCATCCATCCATCCATCCATCCATCCATCCATCCATCCATCCATCCATCCATCCATCTTTCAAGACCCTGTTTTATCACTAACAAGGGAGCTCTGCAGCTGAACTTTGTCCCTGTTTCTTTCCACTTCTTCCTTTATAGCAATAATAATATTTCACTTTTATGGAACACTTTACATCTTCAAATTGCATTTGCAGGTATTAACTAATGAAGGCCTGGGTTGCTCCTGTGAACTGGAGGGGAATGCAAGGTTGTCTTCTGCATTCTCAGGTGGAAAATTCAAGGAAGGAGGGGAGGTTGTGCAGGATCAGCACTGGATCCTGAACTTCCTGCTTGGCTCAGGCAGCACCCTCAGTGCCTCTCTGGGGGCACCATCTCTTACAAAATCTTCTCCTCTAGTAAGAAAAGGGGGTAAAAAATATTAGAAAAAAATCCTTTCTTAACTCCCATTAGGAATTTCAGTTTTCTTTTGACGTTTTTTCCTTCATTTCTTTAATACAATGAAAAATGTTTGGAGCAGACATTCCTTAATCCTGTACAGTGGTAATATAATCTTCATTTGTTCACAGTCATTCAACCTGAATCATCCTCGAGCTCTGAAGCTGATGTGTGAGCACAGTGATAAATCCAGCCACCACCTCAGAGCAGGTGCTCCCATGTAAAACAAAGTAAGCCAGCCCAGGGACAGGGGACAGCACTCATTCCTACACCCAGGAGCATGCTGGACTGAAGCCTTTTCAGGGAGTGGCCATTTCTGCTCAGTTTGCTGTGCCAAAGTCAGGTTTTTAGGATTTACCATGCAGGTGCATGAACCCCAGACACAGATTGTGCTGTCCCTTTGTCCAGGCTTTCTGGACATCAGCACTGCCAGCAGGGTCATGCAGCATCCCTGATAAATTCCCCATTTCCACCTGGGAAAGAGCTCTGGAAGTTGTGCTGGAGGAGCCTGCTGGTGGTGGCAGTGCATTATCCAGGAGGACAATCATCCCCCAGGGGACTGAGCTGTCACTGCCCCATAAGGCTGGGGGAGCAGGGCAGCTCACACACAACGCCAGGCATCAGATGGAAAAACAAAATATTAAAATATTCCCACTGCCAGACCCACCATCCCTGCCTGCAGGAGTTAGTGGGAAGGGCAGGCAGAAGCCTGGGTAAAGCCAGGGTGCACAGAACTTTTTTTCCCCACTTTTTTCAGATTTCCCAGGACTTTTGTGGGTTCTGATCCATGTTAGGGTGAGGAAGCCAATAGATGGCACTGTGCTGTTTCTGGAGGAGCCCAGCCTGTCTGGAGGGTTTCTGGGATGCCCGAATGTGGGAAAGCCCTGCACTCCAGGGAAGTTTCTCCCCATGCAGGAACACGAGCAAAGTCTCACTGTGGAGGAGGCTTCATGCCCAAAGCACCGTGCAAAGCAAGGATATTTTTGCACAGCCCTGGGATGTTATCTGTAAACAGGAAAAGGGAGGAAAAACCCTCCAGCAAACGAGGTCAGTGTTAGGAAAGCTCAGATTCTCATCAGGGAATGTTTTTGTCCCTGCAGCCTCTGTGCCAGTGCCCAGCTGAGGAATCAGCTCTGGGGAGCTGATGGTTTTGGCAGGAGGGACAGGGCTGCCCAAGAGTGTGGCTGGGTCAGCTGGTGGCCCTGGTCTGGAGCATGAATTCAGCCCTGGGGACTCTGGAGTTCAGCACCAGCAGGGCAGAGATGAGGGATGGGGAGGTTGGTTCCTGGTAATAAACCCCTGCTTGCTTTTCCATCAAACCTCCCCTGTGTGAGAGTGCTCTTTATTTCACACATCCTGAGGTCTGGGCTTGCTGCCCCAGGAGCACAGGCAGCATTGGGCAGGTGGTTTAGGGTGAGTTAGCCCCACCACTCAAAATGGGCCTGTCTCCCAGGCTGACCCTAACTCACTTCCAGGCCAGTATTGTGGAGTCCTGCGGAGCCATTCCCCAGTGTCCCAGCCCTACCTGGTGGGTATCACTGATATCCTGAAATCCTTGATTTCAGCTCCCTAAAGAGGTCTAAGCAGTGAGATAAGGCCCCTGTATTGATACTGTATTGATGGGCAAGGGGAAGCCTGGCCCCAACCCAGGACTGGGAGCTGCTCTTACCTGGGAGCTGCACCTGAGCAGGTGCCAAGGTGGGGTAAGCTCAGAATGGCCCCATTTCCCCAATTTTCTTGCCCTAAGCCACCAGATCTGTCCCAGGGAGCAGGGCCAGCAGTGAGTGAGAGCACAGTTCCTCACCCAGCCGAGCCATCTCTCCAATTCTCATTACTACAATTTGCTGTTCTCTTTTTCCTTCCCTCCCTCCCTCCCTCCCTCCCTCCCTCCTTTAAAGCCCCTCTCCAGGTCCAATCCAGCAGAGGTGTGCTGTGTTTGCTGCCAGGTCCTGAGCATCCCCCAGAGCCACTGTGCCCCTCTGAGGACCTGCTTGGCACCTGACCCTGCTGCCATTCAGTGCCACCTCTCAAATCACTCCAGTCAAATCAGGGTAAGTAGTTCTATCAGGCTGACCCCTGCCTTGTCAATCTTTACATCATTCCAAGGCAATTTAGCCTATTCATTCATAAAGAGAGGATATTGATTGAATAATCTCTGTTCGTAGTGCTTGGGTAGAACTTGTTCTTTATTTTATTTTAATATTGGGTGTGTTGGTAGCTTAAACCTTCCTCTGTAGTGCCCTGCTGTAACTGCCAGTGCAATTACAGCAAAGAGCATGAGCAGATAGTTGATTAAGCCTTGCAGAGATTATTACAAAGCAAGGCCTCGTTCTGAATGCACATATTTCAGGAGAAACAGCATCAAGAAGCATGCACGTGTGAATTCCTAGAATCTGCAAGCACAATTTATCCTTGCAGGTCAATAGCTCATATTGTCTGCTCTGCCAAATTGTTCAAACATATACAATGCTCTCAAAACATTGCTTAATTAGATTCTAGAGAACACTGACACACAAACAAAAGATATTAATATCAAGGATTTCAGCATCAAATGTAGTTTGCACAGATCAAAGAACATTTTTGGTGCAAAGAGGTTATGAATGTGACAGGTTGTTACTCCACAAGTGCAGAATTTGACAAGAGGGGAAGCAGTGATCAGAGAGCAGAGCACAAAGAGGAACAAGTAAGGACTCGTGAGGGACATGGGCAAGATAAAGCTGCAGAAACAGAGGGAAAAGGAAGATTATTGAAGAGGCAGGGAAAAGGAAGATTATTGGAGAGGCAGGGAAAAGGAAGATTATTGGAGAGGCAGGAAAAACACCTTCCAGGAAACAATACTCCCTAAAATGGACCTGGAGCTTTTGGAGGGTGTAGGGTTGTGAATTGCTGGGGTAGAATGAGATTTGTCCCCTTCCATAAGGATGACATCTTAAGAGCAAGATCCAAAACTTGAAAATTATTGTGAGCAAAGTCTTTCTTGAAATCACTGAAAGGAAACTTGGTTGGAAGCCTTTTGTGGCTTAGTTGTTTGGTCTGTGTTGCTTGAAACTGGGATGAGGCAGTGAAGGGGTGAAGATGAGGAAGAGAAGGGACAGGTCAGAATCAGGGATGGGATATCAAATATGCAGCCCTAGCCAGGCCTTGCATCGTGGGGGAATTGAGACAGGAAAGGGGACAAATATAATTAACAACTGCCTGTCCTGAGTTTCACAAACACTGCTGAGAATAAGTGACACATGCCCAGTGTGGGGGAGAATGATGGTTTGTTGGGGGTGTGGGTGCCCTGCTGCCATCACTTTGGAACAGCTACAGGGTCTGCGAGATCCTTGCTGAAGCCTCGGTTATCCTGGAATAAGCAGAACTGTCCCAAATCTGCCCCCAAATCTGCCCCAAACCTGGGGAAATATTCAGTCTGGTCAACAGGTCTGAATTCAGCTCATCCACAGCACCTGGAACAGAAAATTACTCTCTGGTGGCTACCTGGAAGAGAAGCAAGGGGCTGGAAAGAAAATATTGGGAATGGATGTAAGGGTAGGCACAAAGTAGCAGGCCAGGAAAACAAGCAAACAGCTAAAAGAGCAAGCCAAGGGGAAGTCAATAAAATTGACTTAAAATACATATGAATGAAAAAAAATTAATAAGCCAAAGCTGTATTTAATGTCAATATTGTTGTAGTAGTCTGAGAAATCATGAATAAATAAAAGCAGATGGTGGATTGATCATCCAACACCAAGAAAGGCACTTGTGAAGAATATTTTCTTCTCAAGGCAGACAGACTCATATGTGTGTGTCTCGTTTGCTTTAATGGCAGTCATGTTTGCAAACTCCTGTGTATTAGGAAACAGGTAAACCTCAGTGGTTAGGACTTGTTTTGACACAATTATTTCCTTTTTCTCCTGGAAAGTATTAACTTCTGCTTTGAAAGAGTTCCACATGCATATTACACTGTATATCACAGCAACCTGCCAAATCCACTGTAAATTATTCAAAAATAGGCTGACAAATCAAGGACTAGCATTTTAAAGTGAGGGTAATTTGCAGCATTATTTAAGAGCTCCCTTTCCCTTCAACTTTTCCCAATGAGCACTAAAAGCAAACTGTCCCTGCTGGTTCTGACAAGGGAAGGATTGCCCTTATTTCAAATTCTGGCTGAAAGGCTGGGACCTGCACCTCATTGCTCAGAGATGCTGGGGGCTCTCACAGCCAATCACACTCAAAAAAAAAAGCCTCAGCTCCTTGCCCAGCCTTTCATCTATTGACTTTTCCTCATGGATAGTGCATTGCAATATCCTATTTAAAAAATTGGGAAGAGGAGAAACTGCATCACACTGAGCTCCCAGCACAGAGCACTTGCTATTAGGCCCTACTGCAGAAGATTGTTTAAGAATGCACTTTTTGCATTTTCACCCCTTTCTGAAGCCATGAAGCTGCCAGGAAAATTTTGTTTACTAAAAGTGAGTAGATGTGGAGCATCTGTGCATGGGATGGCCATTACATACCTCAGGAGATGCTGAGCTGCCTGCTGAATACGGCCTGATCCTTTCAGGTTCCCAGGATGGTGCAGAGGAAGCCCAAAGGCTTTTTGTTTATCTCTGGCACAATTTATGTCTTGTTTCAAACCTGGTTTTGTAGCCTGGGTGTTCTTGTTTGCACTGTGCCCATTACTGAGAGATGCAATTTATGGCTTGTGCTCTTCAAGTGTTTGACAGTTCTGGTTTATCTGCCCCAGGAGCTTTGTCTTTCCCCTGGAAATGATTAGGTGGTTGAGAATTGACTTGAGGAGCTATCAGGAGGAATAGGCAAGAGGAACAGCAGCAGCCTGTAGGAAGCTCAGGAGACCTGTATCAACAGGTATTTCAGAAAGTGGAGCTGTTGCTGAAGGAAACTTGCAGAGCTGTGAACTGGATTGGCACCAGACTTTAACCCAGCTGATAAATTCAGGTGTGACCCACAGCCTGCTCAGCCTGTGCAAACCTTGGCTGCAAGGTCCTGGCTGTGCAGGACTGTGGGATCAGGGTGGATGCTGGCTCTGCCTGCAGCCATGAAACCAAAAATCCCAAAAGCAGCAGTCAGGACTGACTGTGCAATACTGAACTGGGGCAGCGTGGCTGGAAAGATGCCCAGTGGAAAAGGGCCTGGGGATAATGGTGAACATTGCCTGAACCCCAACCAGATGTGCCCAGGTGGCCAAAAAGGCCAATGACACCTGGCTTGTATCAGCAATAACGTGGCCAGTAGAACAAGGACAGTGATCATCTCCCTGTGCTGGGCACTGGAGAGGCTGCATCTCAAATCCTGTGTTCAGGTCAGGGCTCACCAACCCAAAAAAGACACTGAGGGCTGAATCAAGTCCAGAAAACCATAACAGAGCTTGGGAAGGGTCTGGAGCACAACCCTGATCAGGAGTGGCTGAGGGAGCTGTAGCTCAGCCTGGAGGAAAGGAGGCTCAGGAGGAACCTCCTCACTCCCTACAGCTCACTGAGAGGAGGCTGCAGCCAGGAGGGGGTTGGTCTCTTCTCCCAAGTAACAAGCAATAGGATGAGAGGAAAGGACTTCAGGTTGCACCAGGGGAGGTTTAGATTGGATGTTATGAAAAAATTCATCACCAAAGAGTTGTCAAACACTGGAAAAAGGCTGCCTGGAGCAGTGGTGGAGTCACCATCCCTGGAGGTATTAAGAACCTGTAGATGTGGCACTTGGGGATGTGGTTTAGTGGTGACCTTGGCAGTGCTAAATTAATCGTTGGGTTTGGTGATCTTAAAGGTCCTTTCTCACCCAATTTATTCTTTAATTCTGTGATTGAAAATGCTGCTAAATGTTGGCTGCTCATGGATGTGAGCACCCTGAGCACCAGCAGCACAGGGACAGGAGACTCTTGTGTTGAATTCACAGGGAAGGAGATCCAGTTTTGCAGAGAAAAGATGGACCAGGCCCTTGTGACAAGATACAAGGCAGGTAAGAGATGGGGCTGACTGCCAGGCAGAGGTGGAAAAGGCTGAAGGGAGATTTGGCTTAGATTTAGGAAATCCTGAAGGCAGTAGATAATCTGGACACAGAATGGTTCTTCACCAAATCCTGTAAATACAAGAACAAGAGGCACTCAATTGAAAACAGTGAGATTAGGTTTGAGATAGATAAAAGAGCTCTTCTGGACACGGCAGGTAGTGAACTTTGGGAACTTACTGCTACAGGAGGAAAAGGGGATTAGACAAACTCATGGAAACAGCTTTATAAGTAGCAGCTAAAATCCCTGGCCAAGCATGCACTCTCCAGCATCTCTGCCAAAGCAGCTCAGGGTGTCGCCACATTTCTCTGCACAGAGAAAAGCAAGGCACAGTTCTTCCAAGTATATTTCTGGGTTTCACATTCTCTGAACCTCAGAGAAGGGAAAAACAATTCTTATAATTTGCTGTGCCTGTAGTAGAATGCAACACAGAGATTGTTTACCCAAAGTGATGGTGTTTTGTTTCCTTGGCCTGTCAAGGCCAAGTGTGTGTGTGTGTCAGGACTGTCAGGTGACAGCCACGATATTCTGTGCAGTGTGTGCAGGATTGAGTGCTTGGCAGATTCAGTTTACATGTAATGTAACATAGTATAGAATAATATGATATGATAAAGTAATAGTAATATAGTATTATATATAAATCAATATGTAATATAGTATAGTAATATAGTATTATATATAAAGTAAATATAAAATTATATATACTAGATATACTATAGTATTATATATATACTATATATGTACTATAGTATTTTATATAAGTATATATAAAATTACGTCTACTATATTACATATATATATTAATACATAATATAGTATATTAATATAGTATTATATATAAAGTATATATAAAATTATAAATACTAGATATACAGTAGTATTATATATATACTATAGATTATATATAGAGATATATAAACTATATATAGATATATAGGCTATATATAGATATACTATAGCATTATATATATGTACTATATATATAATACTTTATATAGTATTATATATAAGTATACTTAAAATTGTATATACTATATTACATATATATTAATATGTAATATAGTATGGTAATATAGTATTATATATAAAGTAATATGTAATATAGTATAGAATAATATAGTATAATAAAGTAATTAATTAGCCTTCTGATAAGCTGGAGTCCTCCTCATCGTTCCTTCCTTCATCGGGGGCTCCCTGCAAATACAATATCAGGGAGCACAATGGAAGTGGAAAGCAGCAGGGGCAGCACACTTTTCTGAAACACCATCTCCTGCTGTGCCCATCAGAGACAGTGTGCCAGGCTGGACATCCCTGTGGATGGAGCCAGCCAGGGCATCCTGCTCACCGAGCTCCCTGGCACCAGCACTTGTGCTGCAGCACACACACGGGGCTGGCACACTCCCATGGCAGGCGTGCACAGGCCATCCTCCTGCAGCTCCTTCTGCACCAAGGGGTGAGCGGCACAGCTGCTGGGGTGGTGCTTGGCCCCCACGCTCGGGGCAGGGGCTCTGCTGCTTCCCTGCCTGCCATCCTTGCCATCCCTGCCATCCCTGCCATCCTTGCCATCCCTGCCATCCCTGCCATCCTTGCTATCCTTGCCATCCCTGCCATCCCTGCCATCCCTGCCATCCTTGCCGTGCTGCTCTGAGCCCCAGCCGTGGCAGCTGCCCGGAGAGCTCCTCGCCGCTGCAGCACAAGACACGTGGATCAATTAACTCAGTTGCTGGGTTTCGCTTTTGAATCAATTAACTGGAACTGAAATTAACTAAAAATATCCTTTGCTTATTAACAGACTGAACTAATTGCAATAAAAGGTGGAGGGGAAAAAAAAAGGGAGAAACACAGAGATGTTATTTGTCACAGTGAATCTCAGCCCTCATCTTGATTGCAGATATTCCTCATTCGCGGGGTGGACTAATGATTCCACAACCTCCAAATTGGTTGTGTCATCCCATGATGAGGCAGCTGTGTTTCCCACTATCTCCAGCACATCCCAGCTCTGCAGGGCCAGGATGGGGCCTATCCAAGACCCACTCTTGTATCCACCAAGTCTCCTGCCCTGGCTGCTCCACAGGGCCTGGCAGCATGCAGCCCTCTTTGTCTTGCCTTCCTTCCCTTTGTTTCTGCCTTCAGTTCTTTGTTTGTCTGGTTTTTCCCCTTTTTTGTTGTCTGCATCCATCATTTCTCTGTTGGCCTCTCCATTCTCTCTCCTTCTTCCTGCGTGCCTCCAGGGATTTCCATCCATTCCCCTCAGCCCTTCCTTCCTCCCCATTTCCACCATCCTCTTCCCCTTCCCTCTGTCCACAGAGCTATCCTGCTCCTTCCCTCTGTCTTCCCAGCTGCAATTAGAGCTAATCAGATACCTGAGCAGCTCTGCAAAGCTATTAGTGGCTCCTCTCTCATCCCAGGGGGAGCTGAGCAGAGCTGGACAATTAGGCTTTTCCATGCAGCCCCCAGCCTGATAAACACAATAACCAAGGTGGGGCTGTGGGCACATCTCTGCCCCTGGCCTGGAGAACATCCCTGGCCACACTGGGGCTCCCAATGTGGCATCCAGCACAGGGGATGCTCTTGAGGAGCACATCTGGCCACCCTCCTGTCCCTGTGCATGCCCTCTGTCTGATCCCCCTCCGTGAGGAGCCTGGGGGGTGTTTTTGGTGGGGGCAGAGCCTCTGTGGCAGGGCTGACGTGCAGGGTTTGTTGCAGAGAATTTCCCCCGCTCGCTCCCAGCCCAGCGCACCCCTCCTGCTGCTGGATCTATGAGCTGTGTGTGTGTTTTGTAATTAAGCAGTTAATTGCACTGGAGTTCTTGATTAGCTTTGGGGGATGGTAATGTTCTAGCAGGATGAGATGTTGTGTACAGTTCAGAATCATTTACAGAAATTGGAGCTAATTTTGCTGTCTGTGCTTATTACTGCATTAATTTAATTTGGGTTGCTTTTAGCTCATTAACACATCTAATTAATTCGTTGACATCACTATTAAGATGTCTCTTTGAAATTGGCGTCTCCAGATAATCAGGATGGAAGAGGCTGACAGATCAGGCGCGAAGCTGACTGGGAAAATGGGGAAGAAAAAAAAAAAAGGGACGACTAATGAATTTTCCATCAGAATCACACGGTTTGTCAGAGTTGGTATCAGAGAGACAGAGACAGAGCTGGTGAGACAGAGAAAGGGCACGAGAGAGACAGCAGTGGTAAAGAGAGACTTCCTTCCAAAAATATTATATTTGTTAGGAGAGCAAGCAAGATGTGGGAGAGGACAATAAATATTCTTTAGTGAATCGACATCAAGACTGCATATTTCTTATTTAATTTTCCTCTCTGCCTGGTTTTCCGTTGCAGCCTTTTGGCTGTTTTCATTTCTCTTCTGCACCACAAATGACTTTGCTCTCCCAGTGCTGGGGACAGTGTGTTGTCCCTTCTGCCACCACAGGTCCTGCTCTGCCAAGGGCAGGGGAGGCTGCAGGGATGGGAGATCCTCTGTGCCCTGTGCTGCAGGGAGGGCAGGGTTCAGGGGATGGATGGACAATTGCAAGCAATTAAATTACAGTGGTTTAATGAGTTTGCACATAGCAAAGCCTCACTGTTTGGTGATATGCTGGCCTGGCTGTATTTGTGAAATAAACCAGCTTAGCTTAAGCCTGCCCTCACAGTGGGTGTAGCAGAAGAGAAATGTCCTGTGGGTTTGGAAGGGCGGTTGTGGCTGGCTGGATTGGGAGGAAAGTCACATGGAGACTTCCCCAGGAGCTGCTGATCCTGTACCTGGGCAGGACCCCCAGAGCTGAGGTGGCTGTGGGGCACCCAGAACAGACCACCTGCCACCCTGGCTCTGAGAGAAGGTAAAAACACCCTTGGTGACATTCCAGGTGACATTGAACTGGAGCCTGGGACACCACTGGAGCCTGGGAAATCAACTGCACACAGGGAAATCTGAGTAAATCCAGCAAGAGAAAGCTTATAGCAAGGAGACAAACAACACCTTCACCAGGCAAGATCTGGGGCCCTTGTCCAGGGCATAAACTCATGGCCCTTTCTTGGGTGCAGCTGTGAAGAAGAAGGTCTCTGGGGCTGGATGGTGGCAAAGCTCAGGGAATGTCACTGGCAGGGCTGGAGTAAGGTGGGCTGCAAAAGAGCAGGGAGAGAGGAGCCAACACTGATCTCACTCCCTGACACAGGTTGATAAGGACGTGCTTAAAACAACCCAGAAGAGCTGCTTTTCTAGCTCCAGGACATTCATTTGGAGGGTTGATGTGCAAGGGATGCATTTGGGGCACAGCTGGCTAAAGGCACAAAAGGAGGAGGGTGGGTGGAGGATTTGTAGAGGGCAGAAGTACCACAGTGAGAATAAAACCAGAAAGGAACAAGGAAGCTTTGGGGTGAGAGGTGAGAACTGGGGAGGCCTAGTATCAGAAATATTTATTCAGTGCACTTAAGGAGCAGATGGGGAAACACCAGACACGGACCTTTTCCTTTCTCTTTAACCCCTCTGATGTCCAACTCTGCAGGGCACTGAGCCAACAAGCACATCCCTCAGTACACAGCCAAGCTCTCCAACCTATTGAGTTTCTTTCCACTGTTCTCATATTATTTCCATTCCCCCAGATTTTAAGAGCCTGGTCAACATGGTGGAGAGCTGGAAGCTGAGTGTGGCCATGGCCTTAGCATGCTGCTTAGGAAACTCTCCCCTCCTCCAGCTCCAGGCACATTGTCCCAAAACCACGAGGTCCTGGACATAAGGGGAGGAGGAAGCAGACTCAGATTTGTTCTGAGGTGGATTATGGTTTTCTCCTGCAGATTACCCCCATCCAACTCAGAATTCACAGCCTCTTTCTGTTCCACATTCCTTCTGACACATTCCTTCATGGGATAGAAACAGCCCCAAACCCACTTCACCCATGATTTCAGCTTTTTTGGGTCCACAGAACCCCCAGGTTTTCACAAAGCATGAGCAGACCTCTCCAAACACTCAGAATTTATGCTGACTGATGGCAAACCAGCTTTCCCCGGTTACCTCCCACAACTCCTGATGGTTCCCTCTGGAATCTGTGGGCAAACACATTGAGAACACCAGCCCAGGTAACACACCACACTGCCAGCCACATTCTGCACACACCAGTCAGCATGCTTGTTCCTGGAAGCTTTTTCAGTGGAGTTGGTAACATTATCTGGGCTACAAACATGATGTTTGCTTCTCACCATCTCTGTGGCCCTCCCAAGGGAGGTGCAATGTGGATGGAGGCAATAGAAGGAGCATTTTCACTGGGAATAGCTGTGCTGCAGAAAGGCTTTTGTAAAACTGCTTCAAACTAATTGATTTTAAAAGAGAAGGAAATCTCGAGTTGCAGTAGAAAGGCTGCTGTGGAGGGAGAGGATGATTTTAAAGGATGCATGGCACCTGATTCCTTGGGAGGAGCTCCAAGGCTCTGAGGTCAATGGGCTGAGCCAGGCAGAGCAGCCTCACTCCCTGTCCTCATCAGGCCCATTGTCTGTGTGCCCTCTCAGGCTGGAAAAGCCAAATGGAGAAAGCAATGTCTGCCTCACAGCAATTACCAGCCTTGCTCAGGGGGAGCTGAGGGTGGGCCCCGGCAGAGGAGGCCCCAAGGCCCCTCCAGGCAGGGTCTGGGTGATGGGGAAGGGTTGCAGAGGTGAAATCTCCTTCATTACCTGCTTTGCTTTGCAGGGCTCACCTGGGAGGAGCTGCTGGTGGGGGATGGAGGCGAAGAGCCAAGACATTCCCATTACAGGGACAGAGGCAGCTGAGCCCTGTGCTGTGCCCTGTGGGATGGGCACAGGGAGGCCGAGCCCTTTGACCAGGGATGTCAGCCTAGGAAACACATCTACCTGGTTTTCAAAGGTACCAAACCAGCCTGGGGCAAGTTATAAATAGAGGAGATTGGTTAAAGAGCCTCTTTTCTGGCAGTCTTGCTTTGTCCTGCTGCCATTGAACTGAAATACCCAGGCCAGTGACATCATGAGTGCTGTTATCTGTTCTCCTTCCCAAATGGACACCAAATCCTTTGGGATTTGGTTCCACCCCAAAAGAGAGAAGCCCAGGATCACACTAAAAAGCCACAGGAGTGGCATTGGCTTCCTCAGACTCCTTGTCCAACAGCAGGGCTAAAATGCAGCATGTCTTTAGGTCTCTTCTATCTGTGACTAGGGAGGAAAAAGACCCACAAGTATCCCCACATTGTTGGTCTAAAATTGGACCTGAGCAGGTCTGGTCTTCCTCCCCTGCACCACAAAGCTCACTGTGAGGAGCACAGGGTGATTTACTCCAATGCTGAGCTGCAGTTCCCACCTGGGGAGGAGAAGTTGGTTCCAATTCCTATTCAATTTCATTCAAGGGAAGAGAATATTAGAAACTCCACTCTTTAGCACTTCATTAAACACTTTAGTTTAATAGCATCCTCCAGGGAATCCCAATCTGGACCACGTGAGCCAGGAGTAAACAGCTGCATCAATTAACCCCATAATCTCAGGGGTGCTATTAGAAGGTGAGATACCCTTAGAAAGTGCATATGCCTGCAATTAGGCTTAAAATACTTAAGTGTCAATAGCCTCAGTTATTTGTGCTCCCTGCTATTGATCTTGCTTATGTTTTCCACATTAAACAGTCTTTCTTACTTCATCAATAAATTAAGTGCTGTTTAGATTTATTCACTTTTTCTATTAAATGGTGCAAACTCCTGAGCTCTATCTGAGATGAGGGTCTCCAGCCTTCTTTGCTGGCAGCTCCATCTTGCTTTTGTTCCAGAGCTGGGGAAAGCAGCAGTAGGATGGAAAGGATGGGAACAAATGCAGGAACTACTGGCTTGTGTTGCCCATTAACAAAGCTCAGGCATTTTGTCTGGGTTTGCTGTTTTATGTGTTTGTTAGACCAGATTTGGAGGAGGCCTTAGAGAAGGCCAACTTTCCATACCATGAACATAACAGAAATGTTTGAGTTTCTGCCACACGAGGATTTGAGGAAGGGACAGTTTCTACATACCATGCAGAAGATGCTTTTCCTGGCTTTTCTTCACAGTAAAAAGCTTTGGGAAGAGCTTTAAATCATCTGAAATGGCAACCAACCAGACAGTGAGCCTGTTCTTTTTCCTCCTCATGCTTTCCATCAGCTTCATTGCTGATTGCAGTCTCTTCCTTCTGATTATTTGACCCCAAATCAGGTGTATGCACAGAACGTGACTGTGCTGTGTTGCTGGCTGGAAGCTGGGCCCATTCTGGGAAATTCAGGTGTTCCAGAAAGGTGTGAAACAGTGGAGAGACCTTTCCTGTAGAGCAGGCTGAAACCGGGGCTTGAGGAGAGGGAAACAGAAACAGGTTGTTTCTGTTTTGCAGTTTAAGTCCTAATTCTTACCCATCTGGATGTGGACCAAGGCTGTGGTCCTGCTGCAGGGTAAGGCTTGTGCAGAGGGTTGAGCACACTGAATGAAGCAGCAGCTTTTGCCAAGGGCTGGTGGCATCATGTGCTGGAAAGATCTGCTGCCTTTTTCACTCTATAAGTTCTTCAACTGACTTCTCTTGTTTTCAACATACCCCTTAAAGACCTTGTGTCTTTCTGTAAGGAAAGTGTGACACTCAGGGTTTTGGTTTAGTCATGGATTTGGAATTGCTGGGTTAGCAGCTGAACTCTGTGATTTTTTTCCAACCCAAATGATTCTATGATTATTTTCATGGTCAGTTTTATTTCCTTTGGTCATCCGGACTTTTTTGTGTTATGCTCAATGATTGTTGTTGCATGAGGAGCACGCCTGAAAACAAAAGGAAAACTTAGGGCACTTAAAAGAGCAGTCATTCAGCTAGTTCACATTGTTGAGTTTGCTGTTCCCTGCCCATCTGGTGTGTACCAGTGCATGCAGAATTTTATTTTTACCCAGGCATTCCTGACTGGAGGGAGGCCGGCAGGCCCTTGTTGTTGCAATTAAACCGTGTGCTACTTTCCATAACTCATTAGCCCTTTAGTTTCTGGATTAATTCAATGTGCAAATAATGTCACAAATTGAATATTAGTAGACTTCTATTGAGGATTAAGAGGCAGTAAAAGCATATCACTGTGTCTTCATTGTGCTTTGCATGGCTGTGGTTTGTCCAGCATGGCCAGAGGTTTGTTAACCACCCCATAGCTCACTGCCTCCTCTCCTGGGCTGGTTTGGCAGGCATGGCCCAGAATTAGATGAGGAAAAGAACATGTGAATGGGAGCTATGGCAAAGGAATCACTGTCCAAACTCTCTGTCCAAAGAGTCCAAACTCTTTTCTCAAAGGAGAGCTTTTCCTGAGGATGGCCCCAGCTCTTCTGGAGATGCTCCCACGCACACCCAGCAGCCCATGGTCAGCTAAATGGGCTGTGCTTGCCCTGAGACACTTCACCTGTGCCATGGCATGGGTTTGGCAATGGATTCATTGCCTTCAATTATTTTCAGATGCACAGTTAAGGTGGGATTGCAAATAAGAGCCTGAGCATCCCTATTATTGCTCAGAGGTGGAGCAGAAGAATCATGGTTAGGAAGGGGTGCAATGTCCCCCCCCAGGCAAAGATCTCTGTGAGAACCCCCGTGTCTGCTCCCAGGGCTGTGGTTGTGGGTTTGGGACCCAGGGTGGGCAGTGCCAGTCCCACACGAGCCCAAAGCTTTTAATCTCAGAGGTGCTGATGGTGTCAGGGTGGGCAGGATGGTTCCATGCCATGAGAACTTCCAGGGCACTGAGAAGCAAAATGGGTCCAGCTTTCTTTTAATGCACTGAAGTGGAGGCAAATTTCAGTCTAATAATGTAAAGCAGCAATAACCATTATAATTAATTTATATAAAAAAACATTATAAAATTACACTTGATGCATTTAAATCCCATCCAGGAGCAGTGCTCGTTTTCCAGTTAAGCTATGGGTTGTGCAAAGGCAGATGAGGAAAGAGGTATTTCAATATGTCTTATAATTTTATATTCTTTCTAATATCTCTCATGCTAATTTCATTATGCAACACAGTCAGCACAATGATGTAATTATTGAAAAGTAATTTTGCAATAAATGGATTTAAATGTGTTCAAGTCCATTGTAAATTCAATCTCTTGGTAAAGGTGGATTGAACAGGCAGGAAAAAGGGAGCAGGGACGTTGCTGGGTGAAAACTGAGAAGTCCTGAGCATCCCACATCGAGCATCTGCTTACACCAACTAATAACATCCACTTCAGATGGAGACCAGCCTCAGAGCCAGCCTCCCTCCCTCTGAGCCCCCAGAGCTGCTCCTTGCAAAGGGCACTTCCAGCCTTCGTGGTGGGGGAAATTTTGGATCAGTCAAGTCTCTCCCAGAGCAAGGCACTGCCATTTCTGGGTGTCTGTGCTGCTCTCAGCAAAGTGGGTCCTGTGTGGGTGTCTTAGTCTGGATTAAGGGCTCAGTTACTGGGCAGGGACATAAAGATATTCTTCTGCATAAGACATGGGAGATGTGATTTCTATTCCTGGCTCTGTCAGAAACTTCCTGTGTGATACTGGGCAAGCAGTATATCATCTCTGTGCTTCCATTTCCTCATGTGCACAATAGGGATAAGGAGTGCTTCCCCAGCTCATCGGTGAAATTAATGTAACATATGTAAAGTGCATGTATATCCCCAGATGAAAGGTGCCATTGTAATAATATTCAAATTATTATGGAAAATAGATAAAACGACCAACCCCTGCTAAATGATCGTCTAGCTTTTCACCAGATTCATGAGATCCATGCTAAATGTGATAAGAAAACTTCAGATGTCAAGTGGTTTAGAGTCAGGCTCTGCTCACGAAATGGAGCTGGCTGTGCCTTTTAAGTGGAGGATGAGATAGCAAAGAATTTGGGGCTGGGAAAGTTGTTGCTGTGGTTAAGCTGCCTCGGTTTATTGGATGCCACCATTCATGACAAGGAAGGGGCTGGGGGATGCATCACCCAATGGCCAAATCAGGACCAGGAGCCCTTCTGTGACACTGAAATCAAAGTGACAAAGCAGGGGCTGTTTGGTCTTTGTGACACACAAATCTGGGGTGTCCCAGAAAGGTCACAAAGGGAACACTGGATGGATTGGCTTTGTAGGAGCACTTCACCCACAAGGATTATGTCAGACCTAGAGGCAAAGGAAAGAGTTCTGCTGTCACTTGTAGAGCAGTAGCAGATGATGCAGTGGGTGGATGATCAGGTCTCAGCATAGAGGTGATCTCTGCTGTCCTTTGTGCACCTCCCCTTTCCCTCAGCATCCCTGCAAGGTCTGTTTGGGCAGGACAAGGCTTCCATACAAGCAGTATCCATGTTCCTGGCACTAGGGGTGTATCTGAGCAGGACTGGCAGCATGCAGACTTTTGTGTGTTTCCTCTGAACCTCCTGGAGGTCCCTTCCATTGGGAAGGGGGTGCTGGCTTGGCCTTTGAAAGAGCCATTTTGGGGATCACTGAAAACCCAAGCTCACAGCAGATTTGACTCTAAAAGTGCTGTGCTGGTCTCTCCTGGCACCATTGTACAGTTGCCCAGCACCAAATGCTCAGTTATAGACAAAATTGAATTTACAATTTGCTTTTGGGCAATGTGTAAATTGGCCCTTCATTGATTATTAATGAAGTGCTAATTGCTCTTTGCAACCAATTTTTATGCAAATGCTATTAGTGCTATTTGCACAGTCCTGCAATTTACAGTTTTACATTTGCAGTGGCCTGGTGAAAAGATGTGAAAAGATGACAGCTTGTCCTAAAAGAAAACAAGAAGGGGAGGAGGGAGCCAATTGCAAAACTTGCAAAACTTGGAGTAGCAAAATAACACAATTAGGAACGAGAAAACATAAAAAACCCCAAACCAACAAAACACGAACAAACAAACTCTCTCTCTTTATTGATTGTTACAGATTCAGCGTTGACAGGGGTTGTTCTGAATGTAACAGGATCCCACGGCAGATGTAAACCAGACTCCAGGCATTTGCTGCGTGTTTCACGAGGAGGTCAGTGTACGAATTTGCCTGTGAAAACATTGATGCGAGGCTGCCAGCATCACCCATTCAGAGCCGGGTGCTTTCCTCGGTGACAAGTGACGTGATGTTGGTTTGTGAATGACTCTGGGCAGCCGCTGAGCTGTTTGGCCATGGAGTTCCTCTCCAAGGTAACACCTCTCCCTGCTGGGGCCAGGGCTGAGCATCCCCATCACCTGCCCAGGCTGGTGGGACCCTCCCGCCCTGCTCTGCCACCACACCTGGGGTCTTCAGACCTCCCTTTGCTTCTGCATCTGAGCAACACCTTGTAGGCTCTGCAAAGAGTCATGTTTTGGCTGGCTCCTACAGGATGGGAGTGTTGTAGGTCCCATTTTGCTCGTGGGGAGTGAGGGCTTCCAGTCAGGACTTGTTTGCAGCTTCAGTTTTCTTAGAGAGTGTTCCTGTCTGCTCTGAGGCTTCCCAGGAACACTTTGGTGGAGTACGAAAGGAGATTCAGCTCCAAGCTGCTCCCTGATGGCTTCACCTCTATCAGACAAACTTCTCAGTGAATTTCACTGCTGGTGTTTAGGGCAGCAGAGTGGCCTCATCTCCTGCTGGGGGGACAGATATTGCTGGTGGCACAGGGTTTGCTGAGTCCCTAACAGAGATGGCTTTTAATTTGGGTAGGGGCAGGCAGTCGTCATTAGGGCCCAGAATGAATCACTGCCCAAGTGTGTCACCCTCATTGAGGTGTCATGAAGGGCCTGGAATTGTAGAATGGTTGAGAATCCAGATGTGACAGCTGAGGCTCCAGAAAATGGGAAATGCCACCAAACCAACCCAGAGGTAAGAGGCACCCGGTCGCCTTCCCCTAGAAAATCCATTTGATGCCTGGGCTAAAATAGGCTTAAAGCATGCTTTCATTTCCAGCATTTTCTTCTGTTTTCTTTCCCACACCTGGTTTGGAGGACTGTCATACCAATGAAATAGGAACAAAGTTGTGTTTTCCCTGCCTCCTTGGCAATTGAGTGCCTGCCATCAGCAGTGGCAGTCTGGGCTGGGCCTGCTCTGTTCATCCTTAGTCTCCAGGCAGCACAGGGAGGTTCAGAAGATGGAGGAGGAATCTCCATCATTCTCTTCTCCCATATAACGACACTTCTCTGCAAGTGCTGCTGGATTTTCTTGTCCATAAAAATGTCCCTCCTCCACATGGCAAGCAAAACCCAAGAGGCAATCATGGACCTTATTTTTTAGGACCAGCATTCTAGCAGGACCTCATTTCAAACCCCTCAAATTTGAGAAATATGTATTTTAAATACGACGTAATTTTGAAAAATGCAGTAAATATTTAATTTTATTTTTATTAAATACTAAATTGATGACGGGTGACACTTTATTAAAGTGTCAAAGTGAGTGTTCCTACATCCTAATTACTTATTCTAACAAGGAGGCAGGCTCGTCAGGAGCTGTGCGTGCTGGCGTGTGCAGGCGAGGGGCAATCCTGGTAACTAACACCTATTAAACTATCATTTGCACCTAGAGGCATCTCATTAATATCTCAACTGGTGAGTCTGTGCTGCCAGTGCCTACCTGACCCAGGGTGTTGACAGGAGAAATGGCTCCGGGAGGCTTTGCCTCGCTCCAGGCTTTCCTGTACAAATAATTCCTATAAAATTAGTAACGACCATTCCACTTAATTGAATTCCTGATAAATGAAGATTCTTCCAGGCGCCCGTTAAAAGCATCCAAGAGATTCAGAGGGGGTGCTGCACCTCATTCTGGGGACAGTTTTGTTCCTCCCCTCTTTCCTGTTCTTGCTTCCTTTGTCTCTCCAAGCCTCTTCCACCCTGTTCATCTCTCCTCCTGGTCCCTCCTTTTCATTCTGTTCCTTCCTTTCCTGGCCACGTCTTTCCTTTTCTGCAGCAGTTTCCTTTCTGATCTCCCATTTGACCCCTTCCACTTGCCTGGTTCTGCTTGGATCCACCTTTATGGGTACCCATCTCAGTGACTGATTTTCCTTTTGGCGCCTTCTCCTTATTTCCTCTCTTCTCCTTCCATCTTTATTTCCCTTTCATCCATATTCTATTTGGCTCCTCATCTCACCAATAAAACCCATTTCTCTCAGGTTTCCTTCCAGGCCCCAAAAAGATTTTTTTTAGAGGAATCTCCTCACTGATGTGAGCTCTCTCTTGGATGAGGTTGTGGCATTTCATCTTCAGAGCCATCCAGCCATCAAAAAGATATTTCCTCTCCCAAAATGGAGTCTGTCATCCTCAAATGCTGATGGAACATGCATTCATCCCACCTTCTCCATGGATGGAGAGATACCTGTGGGTGGAGAGGAGATTTTCCTCAAGCCAGAGTTTATATGACCATCACTTAGATGCCAAATCATTACCAGAGAAGCAATGGGCCTCTAGGAGGGACACATTGGAGTTTTAGGGCTTTTTGTTGCCTTGTTGCTCTTATCTTGTGCATCTGCATTACTGACTTTTGGCTTTGGTCATCAGTTGTTGAGGTTTGCTTTTGTCATTCCTTTGATAAATATAAAAATAACCACTAGAAAATTCTGTTCCATGTTTATTTTATTCCAATTAGAAGAACAAACTGGAAAGTAGACTTAATATTAAAAACACCAACTTGAGATTCAAAGCAAGTAACTTAAAAATAAATAAATACATAATGGAAAAAATATCATTAAATAACACATGAATAACAAATAATAGGATTTTAATCTTCTTGCTAGGACAGGCTACTTTTTCAGCACTAAAGGTGACTCACAAGCAGCATCACTCTGGGGAAGTTAAAAGTGGTAATTCAACAAGACTCAAGGATTGTGTGGAACTCAAAGGGATAAAACAACCTTGCAGGGAGCTCTTCTCCCTCCATGTCCTGGTGATGAATGAAACTGGAAAGCCAGATCAGTTCAGAGCTGCTGAAAAATAAAAGATGATCACATCTTCATGAGCACCCAGGTAGGCTGGAAATCACTGCCCTGCAAGGGTGTGATGCTGAAAGCTGAACCGAGTTCAAAAGGAGGTTCAGCATTTTTATGGGTAACTACATCCAGACTAGGATACTACTACTACTACTACTAATAATAATAATAATAATAACAATAATAATAATAGTAGTAGTAGTAGTAGTAATTTTTATTATTGACGGTGGTGGTCTGGAGAGCATCTCTGTGTGTCTGCACCAGGACTCCACGAACCAGCAAAGTTCATTACTCTCAAAACAGGGTTTTTTCCACCAGTTTCTGCTGCCTCCAGTGGTAGAGCTGAGATGGAGCCTGAGACCTCTGGGGCACCTGGGAACGGGACTGTTGTGCTCAGAGTTTGCACTCGAGTTTTGTGTTTCTGTGTATTTCTGTTCACATCTTCTGTGAGACATCCAGAACACAGATGAAGATGAGAAAGGAAGGGAATAAGTCAGGGAAGGAAAAGATTTGGTTTATGGTGGTGGTGGGAAAGCCAAAAGGGAAGAAGGAGAATATCTGAAAGAAAGGAGAAACAGGTGGAGAAGGAAAAGGATTTATTTTGACAGGCAGTAGGAGGATGACGGGGCCAGTTCCAGCAGATGAGCACCTCCCACTGAAATCCAAAAATCTTCGGGCAAATCTTTAGCAATGTAGCAAAGAAAGCAAAACACAGCAGAAAAGTTGATTCTTTTGATGTTTGGTGCCGGGCTGGTGGGTGAGCTGGGAAAGCAGAAACAGGCAAACAGGAGCTGGGAGGAAGAATGCAGGGAATAAGAACAAGAACAAGCAAGGGGTGCAGAGAGCACTTGGACTGATCAAACTATGTGTGTAGAATGTTTTAATGTTTTAATCCAAAAGAGGTGACAGCCAGAAGTTGTGAAGATCTGCAGAGGAGGTAGCTAATGCTGTGTTTTTGTGCAGAGAGGATGGGCAGGGGTGGCAGGAGCAGGGGCCGTGCTCCTTCCCTGCCTCGCAGCTGCTCACTGCTGGTAATTTAAGGCAGAACTTGGCCCTTCTTACATATTTCACTTATTCCCTTGATTTTAATTGACCCTGTTATGGGCATTTCAAGCATTTCATGAGCCTGTGGTGCCTGGTTTCCCAGGTCAGAGGGAGGTGAGTGCTGCTCCTCTGCCAGAGGGGAAGGGAGTGCTGTGCAGAAGCTTTGGGATGGAGAAAGGGCTGTGAGTGGGTGTTGAACAAGGGTACACCTTGTAATAAAAAAAACCTTCTACAGTGGCTTTGCCTGCCTTCACTCACCCTCCTTTCCCTTCCACCATCCCTCTTTCTTTTCTCTGTTTAAGAGTAGATTTGTTTATACTCATGGCTTTTGCAGGAGCACATTCAGCTCTGACACCCTCACAGCCAGGAGGCCACTGGGAGCTTCCCAGCTGGGTTTGGGGGGCTCAGGGTGCTGGTCTCCCTGTCCCCATCGTGCAGGGAGGGTCCCCAGGGCTGGGCACTGCAGCAGGGCAGCACAGGGCACAGCACAGGGCACAGGACAGGGCACAGGACAGGGGTGCATTGCCCAGGTGGGCAGCCAGGTGTGTGCCCCACTCCTTCCATGGCAGTGGATGGGGCAGGCTGCTCGGAGGTACAGCTGCCCGGCCTCAGAGCAGTGTTTATTTTCCAGGCTGAAAGGAAGCTTGTGATCCCAAAGGCCTCTGTGTTTAGCCAGACCTCTCATTCACTCGCAGAGGAAACCCATGTCAGCCGCTCCCCTTTGTCTCCCCTGAGCTATTGCTTTGAATCTGAAAGGATTGGGTGCAGATTTCAAGGGATGTTGAGACAAAGGCTGTTTGAACAGCACTTGTGTAAATAATCCATGAAAAACTCTTTGAATAACGTCAATGAAATTTTCTCTGAATTTGCTATTCTTTTTCTCCAGCGGCAGAAAGAAGTGGAAGTCAGGAAAGGGAGGAGAGCGGGAGGAAGGGAGGGAGAAGGAGGAAAGGGGTGGGAGAAGCGCTGACACTTTTTTCTCTCTGCCAACTTCTCTCAATGCCAAGAAGTAGCTTGACTTAGGGAAAAAAAAATCTCTTTGTTATTTTCACAGCTTTAGGAATAATCTCATACGGGACCTCCGTGTCCTCAGACTTCTCCGTGCATTAAATGTAAGGGGACACCCTTGCATTTCGCAGCAAGGGTAATGCCGAGCTAGTTAATCATTAGCCGTGTGGTTTAATGTTCACTTGCTGTACATATGTACGAAACAATTCCCCTTCAGCACGTCGTTTAGTTTGCATTAAAATGGAGATAATTGTTTTGATGCCAAATGTTCCCGTCCCGCCTCCCCCATCCCTCTTCATACATTTTACACAAATTACAGCCTCAAACGAGAGGCACAAAAAAAGTCTTTGATTATTCGGTTCCTTTTGAAGACACCCAAATTGAATCCCGTGCTGTGTTTGGGGACACCTCGGGCCGGGCTGGGCGAGGAGAGGACAGAGGGGACACACTGGGGTGTCCCTGGGCTGTGACAGGGCTGGGAGCGGGGGCTCCGGGGGGCTCCGGGTTCCTCGGGAGCCGGTTCGGTGGATGTCCAGGAGATGGAGCAGTGCTGCTGTGGCCTCTGCCGCCTCTGCTGTCCCTAACGAGCCAGTCTGTCTGAACTCGGAATGAATTTTGTTCCCTTTTCATCACTCCCTGATGTCCAGCTGCTCCTGTCAACACCTTCTTATAGCATGTAATTCATCGCTCGGAGTGACAGCTGGGGCCGTGGGGCTGGGACCGGCTCCTCCTGCCATCGGCTGCACCCAGGCACAGTCCCTGGCCGGGGCAGGGGCTTCCCTCGCCCCCTCCCCGCACCTGGGGCTCGCAGCTCTCCCAAGGATTCCCCCGACAAACGCAGGGGCAGCCCGGCTGGTCCTGTGCCCCTGCTGCTGTCACTGGGTGAGCTCTGCCGGGGGATTTGTGCGGAGCATCCCCCCCAGAGCCGGCTCCAGTGGGTGCTGTGGGGCTGGGGAGAATGCTCAGAGGGGAACAGGGTGATGCTGCCATCAGGGAGGATGCTGGGGGAGGATGCCCAGAAGGATGGCCATGCCCAGCCCGCAGCTCCTGCACTATGCAAACACCTGAGCATCAACCACTCAGTGCTTTTATTCCTGAGGTTTGGCTTATTTTGGCTGTAGGTCAAAGCAGGAGCAACCTCGTCCCCAAATTTAGGGGTTTGCACCCCAATAGTGAATAGTGCTGTCACCCCATGCATCCCCAAGGCACAGCTAACAGGGAGGTGCTTTGCTAATGCACAAAAATGTGCAGCTTCCTTTGGTACCCATCCCCAACCCAAATGCCCTCTCCCCTTCAGTTTATACATTTATACAAACTGAGTTCTGAGTTCTGTTTCTAATAATTATTCTTTAACTCAGCACTTCTGCCTTCAATTCTTCCTCCATACCTTCCTGCTTTCCCATAATTTATTCTATATTTCACCCATTTCTTGTCCTCATGTATAATTCTTTATTTTATTACTTTGCATAATTTCCTTTTAGGATTTGTCATAAAATAAATTCTGCCACCTCTGTCTTCTCATTTCTGCTCTCAAGTGTCAGCAAGTGCTCTTCTGAAGCAGTTTCCAGTGACTCCCAAACTCCTGGGCTGGAGCTACCCCAGTCTTGGAGGATCTGGGGAACCTTTCCAAATGAATCTGAGTGATTCTCTGAGTGACACCTGGAAAGAAAGCCCTGAGTGTCAGTCCAGGGAGATCCTCTAGTCATGTTCTTTTGCTATGATGAAATGCTGACATAGGCAGAATCATTATCTCATGATTGACCAAATCTGAATTAAAAATACTGATAACTGAGTAGAAGAGGAAAAACTACTGATATATTGATGTCCAATCTGTCCTGGGAGGCAGGAACGCACATAGGGAAACTGAGGCACAGACCTCTAATCTACATCCTTCAAGGTGTGAGATGCTTGGCTCTCTTGGAATCCCAATCTGACATTTTTGACAGTTTGTGCCTGATTCACCTGTTCAAGGTCACACAGGACACTTGGAGGATAGTGGTGAAGAAAACAGAATGCAAATTTTCTGTGGTTCATCCCAGAATCTGGATATTTCAGCTGAAATGTGGCCCAGCATGAGGAAGAGCAGAGGACTTGGATGAGCTTCTCTATGTTTCAGTGCACTCCATCTCCACAGAAAATAGAAGCTCTTTTTGCAGAATTGGAGTCCAAATGCTGTTTGGTCTACTGGACAAGAAGGTGAATGAAGAGCCGTGAATTTCCAGTTACCTCCATGGAGTGGAAATTTGAAATTTGCTCAATAACATCTATGCAGGGTGAAGGATTTGGGAAAACTGTGGGAATACTGATTGGTGAATGGTTTTTCTGCCCAAATACAGGGAGATGCCAGAACATGAGCTTGTGATGAGGCTCCCTTGAAAATTCCTTTTCAAAAGGAAGGACCATTCCTATGAAAGGCAGTAGAGCCTTAATGCAGACATGAGACCTGTAAGGGGAGGAGGTTGCATTCAACAGAGGAAAGAAACAATCAACCCTAACCCTGGTAATGTGGGCCTCTCTTGGAAAGCACCTTTTACCTGCAGACAAGAAAAGGTCCCTTTCCAGCACAGTCTTGTAGCAAATTTTGGGGCCATTCCTGGAGGAGGCTATGCAGGGAACTAGGAGTTCATGGTTAATTTCATTTTTTACAGGGTCCTGATAGGAGATTACAGAAACAGATGAAAGGAATCTGTCTGTGCCCAAAATCTGTAATGGTTTCTCCACTGCAGCCCCTTACCTGCCTCCAGAGTTGTGGCATCATGCACTAAGGTTCATGAGCCCTTTTGAAAGCTCTTTTTGAACAAACCCAGCCCCAAAGACAGCTTTGTGTGACAGAACCACGTGGCGCCATTTGCCACCCCCTTGATTTTTAACATTCTTGGATCTGAAGCTCAAAGTAAAACACACAAGAACAAAACCTCAGAGGAACGAGATGGAAAACATCCTCCTGGTTTTCTGTGCTGGATAAAAACCACCAGCTTCATCTTCCTAATGCATTTTTTTGTTTTGTTTGGGTTGGTGTGGGTTTGTTTTTTTTTTCCCCTAGTATGGAGAAATCCCAGTGTGGTTTGGGTTTGTGAGAAGGATTTTCCCTTCATGCGCTGCCACAAGCACTGAGATCAGCTGAGGCACTGGAGTGAACGGATCCTGGATGTAATTGTCTCAGGGCTGGTGCCAGCTTTTTTCAGAGGAGGGACTGCCTGGCTGTGTTTCAGTTCCACCTCTGCCTCGACAGAGCCTGTCTCCTTTAATCATTGGAGTTCAGTGCACGGCTCTCGCCTGGCACGAGCTGGAATTTCATTTGTTTTGGAGGGAGATTGCTTCTTTTGTTAGTTTAGGTCTTTTGGTTCCAGTTGTGTAAACTGGGACGAGCTGATCCCATTGGCTCTGAGGAGCTGACAGCCAGGAGGAGGCTGGTCTGCCATTCAGTTCTGGGGTTTGGTTTTAAATCTTTAACACGTTCTGGTTTCTATAATGAGGCACGTTTTACGAACCACAAACTGTACGAGTGTGTGCTTTTCCCAAACCCAGGGCAGTCAACACAAGTTCGGCACCATAAACTGAGTTTCCTGAGCAAACTGAGTTCTGAATTTGTTCAAATGAAAGTGAATGCTGTATTATTACAGCCTTGCAAAACTCTAGTTAATTTATGGTAGTATAAAAATCCATTCTTTTTAATGACAGTGACACTGCCAAAATCTTTGCAGATGCAGAAACAGCTTCACAGGAGAATTTCAATCTAACATCAACAGGAGATTTGGAAGATGAATTGTGCAAGGATCTCCCTCCCCCAAAGATGCTGCTTTGTTTTGCTTTTTAGCATTTGGCTTGTCTCTAATATTGTCTGGTTTATGATGTTTTAATTATTGCTGTTTATTTATTATAATCATATTTTAATTGTTTGTGTAGTGCCTTGAGTGCCTTGGCAGGGGGGCGTATTATAAATTAAATTATTATTAAAACGTTATTATTATGTGTACCTACTCCAAACTAAGCTAGAGCAGGGAACACACTCAACTGCCTGGAATTAATTTGTCCCTTTTTTTTTTTTCCTTTGTCTCTACTCAGGAGCATAGTTCAAAGGGTTGGAGAGAGAAAAGGAAGTTTCACTGAGTTCTCCTGGGGCAAGGCAAGTGAGGGGAGCTTTGCTCTGATCTCCCTTGGGGACCCCATGCTGCTCCCTTGGGCCCCAGGGATGAAGTTAGGGAAAAGATGTGCTCTGTGAGTCAGGCAGAGGTTGGAGTTATTTTTTTAGAGGGGTTGGTTCATGTCTGCTGCAGCACAACAGCATTTCCTAGTTCTTAAATTAAAAGGTGGAGTGTCACTTGTGCTTGTGGTGTGCTTGGAGGCTTGGCCCTGTCTGAATCCCACTTTCCATGTCCAGATCTTTCTGGTTTGCTGCAGACATCTCTGTGGGTCCCAGCAGGGTCTCTGCCAGCCCAGAGAAACCCCACCTGGTGAGCCCAGAGCTCCCGAAATCCCAGCCAAGGTTTCAGCCTCTGAAACCCCCATTCCTGGTGCACAGGGTTGATGCCGTCACTCCTCTAACTCTGCTTTGGCCTCTTTGGGGTTTCCATGAGGCAGAGACCAGTGGCCATCTCAAGACCAAAACATCCTCATCCCCAGCTCATCCCAAGACCAAATAGGACAACTGGGAAAAATCTGAATAGTCCCATTCTCTTAATTTCATTTTCATGTGTCTCCCCACAGGTTTTCTCAGACCCCTCTGTCCCAACATGGTCTGGCTGTTGGTTCAACCCCATTCTGTGGGATTGAAGCTCACCAAGCCCTCAGATCTCATCAAGACTCTTTGTCCAGCATGGAAAAGAAGGATTTCCCCCCTCCCTCAAACCTCCTTATCACTTGCTCAGACACTCAGGTAAGAATTATTTGGGTTCTCCATGGATAATAATCTGCTGAGGGATGCTGGAGGTGCTTGGGTGTTATGGTGATAGGAGCCCCACGAGTACCATTGATGGATTAGTGATAATGTGAAGAGTTTTCTTATATTAGCCATCAGTTTGCTAATGAATATTAAGAGACAGTTGTCATGTGAGCATCTCTGCCCTTTGGAGCTGGTGGCAAACTTCACACCTCCAGCTCTCCTAATAAGACAGTATTTCATCCTGCTCAAATGCTTATTATAGCTAGTCTTATAGGTACTGTAAGATCTCATTATTTATCTATATGCTTTATTTTGGGTAGATAATAGAAAAAATTGTCTAGAAGGGCAGCAATTTATTCCTACCATTTAGGAATGAAACTGTGATTTTAACTTATTCCAGTCTGTGGGCTCCTGAGTGAGGGTTTCCAGTGGAAGTACAGATCTCTTTGTTTCGTGGTCTGCTACAGCCTGTGGGTAGACTGGAGGCCACGAGGACAGGAGAGGGAATTGGGTTTGGTGTTTCTGCAGCATCCCTAATGCCTCAACAAACCCACAGCGTTTCACTAACTGCTGCCCCGTGGTGGCATCAGAGAGGGTCAGCAAAGCCAGCTGTTCCTGCAGACACTGGGTGTGAGTCTGAAGAGAGTCCATCTTTTCTCTCTCCCCTATTCCTTCTATTTAACCAGACCCACATGCCAGGCACCTTCTCCCTCCCCGAGCTGCATCCCTTTATTGCTCCTGCTTTGGACACTGCAGCTCATCCTCTGCTTTTCCCACCCCTCTCTGGCACATCCCCAGGGATCTCCAGATGGGGCTCAGCTGCTGCCCCTCTCCATATGCACAGCCCCTTCCTCAGGCCCTTTCTGCCCGGCTGTGATGGGCAGGGAGCTGCAATTCCCTGCTCTGCCCCATCCTCCAGCAAAGCCCTGGTAATCCTGCACCCAGGGGCCGTGTGCTCCTGTCTGCCTGGTTTGTGCCTCTGCCACTGAAGGGTCCTAATTTGGTGTCATGTTGAGAGAAGACCAGAAGGCAGGGCAGGGCTCCTGAGGGTTGGGGGCTGCTCCTGATTTTACAGCCATGCAAAGCGTGAGCTGGGGAAAGGGTGTTAGTTAAAACCAAGCACCCACTGGTCGTGTTGTTGCTCTGCATCTGCTTTCCTGGCTTAAGGTTTTAATTTTATTGTGTTTGCTGATGATCATTACAAAACTGAAGCTATTTAGGCATAAAGACTTTGAGCTCCTCTGATTTTCTGAGTCTGTATCAGAGCAAGTAACCCTTTGCTCAGGAAAAAGGCATCTTTAGAACCCCTATACCTGCCTCACTTCTGCCTGAGCTTCTGATAATGGAGAACCATGTCCCAAATCTCACTCTTCTCATGAAAACTTAGGTTGTGTTACCAAAAGCAGATACCACAATGGCTGATTTCTTTACTTCTTCCTCTAAGGAGCTTACACAGAAAATCTCAGGCTGGGAAAAACAGGTCTCACCATCCTCTTCTGGTGTAACAAAAAGGAAAATCCCACTCTTTTCCAGGGGTTTTTGTCTTGGATTGAGAGGGCATAGTGAGGCAAACCCACATGCCTCCCTCTCATGCTGGGGATGGTGGATGTAGCCATGGGATATGTGTAATATAAAACACTGCCCTGTGATAAACCACACTTAGCTCCGTTCCTCCCCCTAATCCACCTCCAGGGGGATTTCTCCTGGTGCTGCAGACTCTGCAGGCTTCAAGAGTGGTCTTTATGAAAGCAACACCAAACCAACAACCTGCCAGTGGCTGGGGGGTGTGTTTCCCCCAGGACAAAGCAGCTGCCACCCTGGTTCATTCCTGTGCCCACAGCCCAGCAGGCATCACTCACCCTCATGGGTAATGGACACTCTGGGTGTCCAGCTCCCAGGGCCATCAGGGCTCAGACCTGCAGATTTACACCCTCAGCCTTTTCCAGGGAGCTCTCTGGATTTATAACAGGGCAGGAGGTGACCTGCAGAATTTAACAATGGGTGCTAAACTGACTGTAACCAAATTAGGCTGGAGCACTGGCTGTTGTATGGGGAACTAAGCTGCAACCCACCTAGAAAATAGCATTAATTCCTTTTCTTGTATTAACATTTCTTTACAATGATTCAGGTGTGTTCTGGCTGTGTCTGTGCTGGGGAGGGATGAGCAGGACACCAGGAGCTTCAGATGGCCTCCATCCTTTTCTGTTACCTAGCTGAAACCATAGGATCTTTTAACTGAGAACAAATGATTTTAGGCCCTCTTCCGGCTACCACACTCTGAAAATGTTATCCCCCAATGCCTGGTGTGCCTGTAACATGTTTTAACTTCCATGTGAGTAAATGCTGGGCTCTTGCATGTCTGCAGCAAAGCTCCTGGTCTGCCTGGCTGAAAATCAAATCTATATGTGCATTTGCATGGCAGAGCTGGGCCAGGATCCCACCAGCCAGCCAGTCCATTCCCTGTGCACACAGGTTCTTACTGTATCTCTTTCCAGACAAGAAAGCCCTTGTGGCTGAGATGCTGAAAATAACAAATGTGTCTTCATGCCTTCAGTAAGATGGGCCATGGGTGGGCACAGCCTGGCTTTTAAAGGGTTAAGGAGGCTGTGTCCTTGGTGACATGCAATTTATGATCTTGTGAATCCTTTTTTAATTATTTTGCTGTGACAGAGGTGGAAATATCCAACTTCAAACGACTGGCTTTATTGATATGCTGCTATTTGTGCCTCTGTGGAGGAACAATCCCATAAAAGCAATAAATTAGAAAAACCCCTTTTCTCATCAGAGAGAGAGATACTTTCTGGCTGGGAGCAAGAGACCTGGTGCAAAGGCATTTCAGCTCCACGAAGGGGCTCCCTGTGATCTGTGGTGAAAAGCCTTTTCTTACCAACCAGGCACATTTACAGTGCACCCAACTACTCAGCGCACGTCCTCCCTCCAAGAAGGGCTCATTGCACATGGCTGGAGTTTGGAATTTCTGCCTGCATTCATGGATGTTGGCTGAACATCTGTAAAATGTTTATGGCTTTGTGGCCGCTCACATTGGTTAGTTATTTACCATATTTGCTCTGAGAGGATGATCAGAAAGCACATTTTAGGACAGAAAAAGGGATTTCAAAGTACAATTAACTGATGCTGTTGGAGAGGAGCTGATTGAGGCCAAAATGGCTGTGTTTATTTGCAGACACAAATGACTGGTTTTCACCACAGAGAATGCAACAAAATCCATCTCATGAATCCAGATGAGAGCAAATATGACATTGTATTTTTTTTTAATTTTTTTTTTTTTTGTGTAAATAGTTGCCCATAACAGAGATGTACAGGCCTGGCCACAGGAGTACCCGAGCACAGCCATACAAACACCAGCAGTTATGAAATGATTTGTGCTTCCAGCTGCATTTGGCAGCTGCCAGAGCTGAGCTGGGCTCTGCCAGCATGTGAGGAGTGAGCATTGGAGGGGTCTGACCAGTCAGGGGCATGTGAGCCAGCCCCTGCTCCTCTCTTTGGGCAGGCACGGTCTGATGTGGAGCAAAAAACACAGGGAGACTCACCCTGGGCCCCTGGGAGATCACCAACCCATCCCTGCCAGCACAAAGGAATTGCCAACTTTGGGGAAATTGATTCCATGTTCATCCTGGTCAAATCCCCAGTCTGTAACTGCAGCCATGGTCTCCTCAGCACCAGCCCTAAAAGGAGAGGGAGACTTCACCAGGGCTGAGCTCACACGTTTTTAGCAAAAGTCAAGCATCCGCCCCAAGTCTTGTTTTTGTTTTGCAAAGGGGAGACAGCAGTGAACCTCAAGCTGTAGTCTCTAATCTGTTTTTGTTAAGAGGATTTGTGAAATATCTGCCCTTCTTGTACCAGGGGGAAATTTTATTGTGCCCCAGAACCTCGGTCATTTCAGAAGCTGGCTTTTGGTAACAACCTTTTCTGGCACCCAGGTCTGAATTGATGATCTCAAGGTAAAATTCCTCCAAATGCCATCACTATTCCTGGAAACACCCAAGAAGCAGAAGACAGCAGAAGATTCTTTTTTTGCACCGTGGCATAAATCAGAAATGCCTCCACAGAAGTCCCAGGCACTTCCCACACTCTAGCAGTGGTACAAGAGAAAGATGATTTGGTCTCTGAGTTTTTACCTGCTGTTGATCCAGTCCTGAGATGCTGCAGTAAATGGGATATTGCTTTTGACTTCCACAGATGCTGGATCAAGCCTACAGTGATTAACATTCAACACCTGTGCTTCGATCAAGGTACTTTTCTGTAGTAACACCATTTATGTTGAAACTTCTTCTCCTTCAGTCACTGATCTTCAGGCTTATGTGCCTTAGCCTGGTGTAAATCCAGGGTAACACTGCTCTTATTGGAGTTATTCCTGATCAGCACTGGTTTAAATGAAATCTGAATGTGACCCACAGGTGACATAGCTTCAGGGCCATGTAAAGACCAGAGCTACAACCCAAGTTCCCTGGGTTATATATAATTTATATATCCCCCCATCCATGCTGACCAGCGCAAAGCAACGTGGATGGGACACTATTGCATTTTCATTCCTTGATGTGGCAAAATTTACTGTGCAGTGGGGTAAAATTCCCTGTTTACAAACAGTGTTTTCACTGGTTTCACTTTGGTATGGAACCACCTCCCTCTGTGCCAGCCCATCCTCAGGGTTTGTCCTCCAAATCATAAAACTTCTAGGCTTGACACACACTGCACTGTGAGAGGCTGAACAGAGCCAGTCCGAGGGATGGAGAACAATTCCCATCCAGGGAGAAAGGGACCAGGCAGGACAACAATCGTGCCTTTGGGACACCCCATCTGCTGCTTTAGCCATCCATGTGGGCAGCCCATCCTCTAGATAAGGGCATTTCCCCACAACTCCCATAAAATCCCATTCACGGTCTCCATCCTTTGTTCACACCCCACCAGGACCAGGGCTCTCACGTTGGGCTGGGCACCCAGCTGGGGGTGTCTGCCAGCCCAGAGCCCACCAGGATTTGTGTTCAGAGCCCATTTCCAGCAGCTCCCTGCCATGCCCATTGAAAGATGAAGCCTCGCCAGTGGTGAACACCGCAGGACTAACCCCCTGCACTGCTGCAGAGCCGGACCCTGGTGCAAAAGGATCTTGTGCTGCTGCTTGATCACACCTTGAAGGTCACTGGTGAGGCCAGGCAAGGAGAAACCACCGTCTGCCACCTCGGTGGGCCTCGTGGGCATGTTCACACCCCCACCTTGGGACCCCTCAGGAGATCATCCCACTAGAGGGCACTGGGAGTCGATTTTCCATTCCCTTATCTTAGTTTCTGCTCTTTATTTGAGTTTCTCCTTGCTTAGCGTTCTCCCCACCTCTCCCTCCTCTTTGCTGGCCAGCTCAGACTGTTTAAATTGGAAATTATTTGTATTACTGTCTGTAAATAATAGATGAGGGAGTGAAGTGGAGTTGGTGTCCCTTCCATAAACTCCTCCTCGCTTTAATTAGTGCGAAACAGCCTGGTGAGAATGCGAGCTGCCTTGATGCTGGTAATTAAAATTGAAACCAGTGAAAAGCTGCTCTATTTTTTATCGGAGCTGCTGTTGGGAGCCGGGAGCCTGCGGACGGCTCTGCAGTAAAGAGTGATAATGAAGGTGTGAATTCCCGCAGGGAGGAGGGGCAGCTGTAGCGATGGCTGAACTTACACCAGATGAAAATGCAGGAGCAATTAGAGGTGCCTGTGTACAAGCTGGGCATCGGAGATTAGTTGGCACCTTGGGAGCATGGCAGGGAGGGACAGGGAAGGGGGAGATATATTTTTTTCCGTTTTGGGAAAAAAAAATTAATAATAATAATAAAAAAAGGTGGTAACTTAAAATAAAGACAAACATGTGCAGTGTGCCTGCCTGAGCAAGGGATGGGAGGGATGGTAGAAGATGCAGTACAGAGCATGTGGGGTTGGAGAAAACAGGGTATCTTGCATTGGGAAACAGCAGCATTGGTCACACTGAGGAGCTCCTGGTTTTCAGGATTTTCAGGTTTTTCAGGAGCTCCCCAGCTGCCCTTGCAGGAAAGGCATGGGCTTGATGGGCTTGGAGCCATCCCCGGGTGTGCTGCTCTTGAATGTGCATCTGAATCCCTCTGCAAGTCCTCTGTGCGCCCATGAACTGAACCAAAGCCACGTGGTGACCACTGAATAATTCTTCTCATCTTCTGTTAGGCTTTGGATCAGACCCTGCCTCTGAAAAATAACTGTTGAGTATCCAAGAGTGATGGAAGATAGAAGAGCACAGAGAGCCTAGCTATTCTTGGCCAAAGAGGAGTTTGGGAAGAGCTGTTCTAAGTAGTCAGATGTGGTTATTAATTGCTTCCTGCTCTGACAATTAATGCTCTGACATTACTTGCTTCCTACTCTGACACATTCATCTTAGTGTGTGCTCCACCAAACAGTTGACAGTGTCTGCTGGGCAGCAGAAAATATGTCAGATAATGTAATGTATATACATTCCCTGCCTATGGGAAGAGCTGTAAACCTGCAAAATCCTCTTCTGGCTGCAGCCACCCTGCAAGGAAAACACTCTCTGAACAAAACCACATGAGACAGAAGCGCTCTGGGGGAACAGAAGCTCCTCCAACCTCCCAGAGCTGGTGGGAGCCTCCCCGCAAAGGACACCTCACTTGTTAGCTGCTGACACTGGGGGACACCCAAGGGTGTCAAATTGTCCTATTTAGACTGAACAGGAATTTTGTAGAAAGCAACTTGGAGAGGCTGTAAATTGCCTGCCCTGACTCAGCTGTGGTTTCAGAGGGTTGGTGTTGGGTGTTGTTTTGTTTCTTGGATCAGGAACTGCTTATGTAGGGTGCAGCTCCATGGCAGTAATGCTGTTTCCACTGCGAATTCAGGCTCCAAAGTAGGGAAAGTTCAGACTTTCTGTAGGAAGTTTCAATACTGGAATGAAAAGCCAAAAATTAAAAACTGACCATGAAAGGAGCAAACTTAACATATCCTGTAATATCATGACCTTGGAAAAGATCTGTGAAATAAATAGTAGCCTGTGCATTTCCAAGAAAGAGGAAAAACACAGCTTAATTTGAAACATACACTTGGACTTTACCTGCATGAAGGATTCTGTTAAATTTTCATTCACTTCAGCACACTTGATTTCCTAACAAACCCCACGGCTTTGTAGAATAAGCACTTTCTCGTGAAAAGCTGCTCAGCTTTTTTTTCTTTGTCATTGAGTCAGAGTAACAAAATATTTTTACACTTGAAATTTACCACTTGATCTCCTGAAGGAAGAATCCGAGAGAAGATCGAGGGCAAAGGAAGGAGAGCTGAGATGCCCATGGCTGGTGTTTTGTTTGTTTTCAGTTAATGTGATATTCTCAGGAATATGCTGATCCAGGAATAATGGACTGTCCACAATGCTGACGAGTGCCTCAGCATATTAGTGAGATCTCCATGGTTCATATTTATCTCCTGTATCTTCTCTGCCTATGAGTTTCTAAGGTTTCTCTGTGGTTTCATCTGTGAGGTGCAAGCATCCCTCAGAGAGACTTTGCTAAACCCTCCAGAGTTTGGAAACGGGCAGTTTATAAACCCAGGAGATGGGAAAGTTTAGAATCATTCGAGGCTTGGAGACTCTGAGCAATTGTGTTTTCACTTGTTTTTACTTTGTTGTAGTGAGGCTGTTTTATTTTATTATAAAGCAGGCGGGTCTTGCAGTTGAATTCAGCCTTTGTGCACTGTTGTGCACTCTGCCCAACATTGTTTTCTCAGGCAGTGGGTTGTATTCTCTCACCTGTCAGGCATGATACAAAAATGTGATTGAGCAGATTTCAAAACTGAGAGGGTGTTTTCTCAAGCCTACAGGACATGTTTATTTATCAACTTGTTTCACACACTGGTCAGTGACTTTTGTTATTTAAACCAAAGAGGAGGTAGAACAGATTTGTATCTGAGACATCTTGTGTACAAATACTTGGGACTCTGTGTCTTTTTGCTTTGCCAAATAATGTTTGCAAGACAACTGAGCTGTCAATTTGTTAGAAGGAAAAATATGACTCTTCAGAAACACTTATTTCCTTTACTGAATGCTAGGAAATTTCCAGGGGAAAAAAACTTATTAGGATAGAACTAAGTTAGAAGATAAATTGAAATTCTTTGATTGAAAGTAATGTTATTAAAAAGTTTTAATTATTGAGAAGAAAATGTAGGAAAGGCACTCAGAGCTAACATAAAAATGATTGGAAACTGGTAATTAAAACAAAATGCTTGAAAATTAAACATCACAAAATATGAAACTGCGAATGTGGCTCTGATTCATTGCAACACTTAAAATTTGGGATTGCTATTGAGTTGTAGATGGTTGGTTTGAATTCTGTGGGTCCATGTTGATGCTGAAACTTGGGCAAATGCTGCAGGACTTTCCTGGTTGAGGCCACCAGACCTCAGGTCCCATCCTTATCCTCCCCCTGCCCACCTCTTGCCATCCCCCATTTAGATTTCCACTCTAAAGCAAAACTTGTTGCTCTTTCTGAGAGCATCTGGATGCCACCTTCCCTAGGTGTTTGTAAAGTTCATCAATTTCACCCTCCCAAACAGTTAAAGCTTTATTTTACAACCCCACTACAATTACTTAGGCACAGAGCTGTGTCTCTCTGCAGAACACCAACTTCAGCAAAGGGTCCTTTCCTTGAGTGGCAGCCTCTGGATTCCTACACAAACATCTCCAGAACGTCCCTGGGATCTTGCAGAACCAGGTCTGTGTTTCCTCTTCGTGAGGGAGTTGGCACCAGAGAGTTGTTCCCATGGTCACTGGGCTGGTTTGGAATCTGCTTCACCCAAGGGCTGTAAGGAGCCCTTATAGGAAGCACCAGCACGGTTCTCTCGGCAGATTGTGCACCAGAAAAGCCACCACTCCTCTGAAAGTCAGACAAAACCCATCTAGTCACCTCTATTACCAGGCTGGGTTTTTCTACATGGTCAGAGCAGTGAATGTCACCTTGTTGCCATCCTCTGATGGACAGACTGCCTCATCCTCTCCTCCAGGACAAACACCCGAGCCCCACACGGGACCTGGCTCCTGCCACCTCCCTTGCCCACAGTGCTTTTCCCAGGAGAGACCAAGAGAGAGCAATCTTACACTTGGAAGGAGGTAATTTGAATTGGATGTGAAGTTGTTACTAATTTAATGTTTATCCAATAACAAGGACTTTGCAAAACCCCTTACCTTTTCATGAGCCTCAGGTAACACTGTCAATTCATAATTGCTATGATTCCTTTATCCTGTGGTTTAATAAATAATTTACCTAAATTATTAAAATGAAAATTTCAACATTATTAAAAATTAACCAGGTTAAATGAGCAAACAGTAAATAGTGCTGGGATTGTCCTGCGTGACAGGAGTCCACAGCTTTTATTGTCTTTTTCCCAGGCACAGAGGGGACGTTCCTCCCTCCCCCTCTTCCTCCTCCCTCCCTCCCTCCCTCCACTTCCACTGCTCTACTCTTGTCTTTCACAAACTCCTCTCCTTGATATTAGTTTTCTTCACTGCCTGTTTCATCTCTGTGTCCTGTTCTTCAGTGTGGGTTTGCTCTTCTTTCCCATGAACCCTTTCCCTCCCTGCTGAGCACCAGGCATCCATCTCCTCTCTGCACACTCTATTCTGCACACATATGTAGCACAAGATGCCTGGTGGGCTTTTTTGTGTGCTTTTTTCCTTTGATCCGTGCCTGGCAGTGCCATCTGATGCCAGGAAAACATAGATCCAGGAGAACATGTGATCTCCAAAGAGCAGAGAGTTTGTCAGGTCTTCAGGATATGGGGCTGCTTCCATTCATGAAAAATTTATTAAATTCTGACTGCTCTTAAAGGATCGCAGCTCTGTCATTTTTAATTGAAACATTCAGTTTGCCCAAAATGAAGTGCTCCATCTTCCAGGCTGTATCTCTTGCCAGATTTTTTTTCTTCTCTGTAATTCCTGCTGAACTGCTCCTTCTGCTGTTTTCTGGCAGAATTCCTCATTGACTTAAAAGGGTTCCCCCCCTCCAGGCTTCATCCCATCCATTTTCCCTTTCAGCACATGGGAGTCCTGGAAATGGCCTTTTCTCCTGCCTGGCATTTTTTCACACAGAACACTTGCACCAGCACAGACCTCAGGGCACACAGCTGATCCTCTGCAGGGCTGAGAGAGTGAAGCACCCAGTTCCTGCTGAGTGTTGGTAGGAGATTGGTGCCAGCAGTCTCTCCATCCCTTCTCCAGGGTGCCCATAACACAATTCCACATCCCCTGATGAGTTTTGGTAGGAGCTTGGTGCCAGTAGGCCTGCCCATCCCTTCTCCAGGATGTCATAATACCATTCCACATCCCCTGATGAGTTTTGGTAGGAGCTTGGTGCCAGTAGGCCTTCCATGCCTTCTCCAGGGTGCCATAACACCATTCCACATCCCCTGGTGAGTTTTGGTAGGAGCTTGGCGCCAGCAGGCCTGTCCATCCCTTCTCCAGGGTGCCCACAACACCATTCCACATCCCCTAATGAGTTTTGGTAGGAGCTTGGTGCCAGCAGGCCTGTCCACCCCTTCTCCAGGGTGCCCATAACACAATTCCACATCCCCTAATGAGTTTTGGTAGGAGCTTGGTGCCAGTAGGCCTGTCCATCCCTTCTCCAGGGTGCCAGAATACCATTCCACATCCCCTAGTGAATTTTGGTAGGAGCTTGGTGCCAGCAGGCCTGTCCACCCCTTCTCCAGGGTGCCATAACACCATTCCACATCCCCTGCAGACACCTGGCCCCTGAAAGGCAAGCGTGGACTTCTTAACGTGCACTGATCATGCTCTTCTTTTTCCTTCTCCCATGAAGGAAGTCGGGCAATATTTGCCACCAAAATTCAGCTTTGTTGACAGGCCCTTTCCTATCCCTTTCTGAGCAGCCCTTGTGCAGTTCTCAGCCTTGCTACAGTCCTGTTTAGGATGGAGAGTGAAGGAAAAGATCCCACCTGCATGCAGAAGCAGCGGTGGTGTGAGCCACAGGGATAATTCAGCTGGAATGGGTCCAGGAGACCTGGAGTGCTTGCTCCTACAACAAGCTCTGGAGAGGTGAAGCCCCAAGGGTATGGTCAAAGTGGAGGCAAATGGATGCACTGTGGAAGTGGTGAGCCCCAGAGCCCATAAAGCAGGGGAGATGTGTCCGTGGGGAACGTGGAGTTATTGACTGCACTGTCACGTGGCACGGCCCTTTCCTCCCACAGTCAAGGCTGATATCTGAATTACTTTGGATTTTAACCACAATTAAAGAGCTAATCAAGGTCAATAGCTCCTTTCAAATACAGTTTAGTACAAAATCCTAATGCAGGAATTACACAAATTGATATTGTCAATATAATGGATTCGAACCAATTGTGCTAAACAAGGTTGTATCAAGTCTGCACTCTGTATTAGGTGAGGGCTAATTCTGTCTAGCAGCAGTGGAGACGAAGAGAAAAACAGATACATCAAGGCTTCACAGTCTGGATTTATTACCAAGGTGGTTTTTACTCCCCTCAAAGAATTCATTAGTCTAAGAAAACAGTGCAGTGCCGAGGATTCAGCTCCATTCAGAAGGCAGAACACACAAAATTGAATGCATGGACTCTCAGTCTAATCTATAGGAGATGGAAGGAAGGGACAGTCAAGAGAAATGATGAGCCTAGAGAATAAATCTGAACAGCAGCCCTTAGTGGAAAAGGAGGTGACAAAAGACTCTGCTCAGGTGCCCAAATGGATTGCACTACTTGAGACATCTTAAAGTATCCAAGACACCAGGCATGGCTGGAAGATGTGACAAGAGACCTGCAGAAAACCCATGTTCTCCCAGCATGGCAGATCTCCAGAGTGTCTCAAATGAACCCTAGGAGATCCAACCCTCTCACACCAACTGACATTCCAGCCTTGTTTTGCTTTTCCTCTGAGTTCCTTGAAGGTTTCACCAATGAGTTTCTTCCCAGCTTTGTAGACATGACGTAACCCTTTCCCTTCATCTCAGCATCCACCTTTTGATTCCTCTCCTCAGAGGATGTGTGTGGAGTGACCCCAGCCCTTGCTCCCACCCTCCAAACTGCTTTGGAAGTGTGGGAGACAGCCAACTTTTCTGGGGTCCGTGTGAAAGAAGCTAAATTGGACCACAAAGGTGGTAATGGAGTGGAAGCAGAGCAAGGAAAGCTTCATTGATGGATTATTAAGCACTGTCAAAGTTTCAGCAGAGTGGAAAACTTGGAGGCAGGAGTAGTAACCCATGAAAAATCACCTCTTCCTTTTCCTGTCCATGGCAGGGCGGCGTGTCCAGATCAAAGCCGCCCGTCACTGCTCAGCCCCAGTCGCACGATTTACGAGGCACTGGGGCACCAGCCCATTAACAGCCCTGGTAATTCATTGCAAGGGCAACAGGAGGTGTAAATCCCCTCCCCTCAGGACTTACACATTCACCCAAGTGTCCCCCTGTCACTGGAACCTGGACATCAGAGGGGCTGGTGTTCTGAATGAGAAGGGGCACGAGGATGAGCAATAGGGTAGGAGAGGACACTTGGGAGAGGCTGGGATGGTTGGAATGGGTGGGAGAGGCATGACCCAAGAGGCAGAGCCGTTTTCCTTTCTTAATGCACCCATTAAGGAAATCTCATTGGTTTTAATTGCATTCTGACCTTCCGGAGCTCCTCCTGGCTGTTTCCCTTGGGATTGGCCTTGGAGAAGGAGCATGCTTCATGCACATGGGCAGCTGGGAGGCCTCTGTGCTTTCTCAAGGTCTGTGGGATATTGTGCTCCTCACACAGGGCAATCCTTGCTGCCAGAAGCTGGTTTAGAGGCTCAACAACACCAAAATCATTGATGGCTGCAGGTGACGCCAGCTAAGGTGAAATACATGGTCCCAACACAATTTGGAACCTGAAGACCCAGAAATTCCTAGGTGGAGAACATTCATGTAGCATTCCACCACTTTACTGGCAGCACTCAGACATACTCTCTTCTCTTAAATCTTCTCTTGCTCTTCTGCAACATGCCTACATTCAAAACCAGCTTTGCAGAAAGCAAATGCTCTGTTGCTTTCCAAAGATAACAGATACCAGGTTTACTCTTTGTTTTCTTGTGTCTGGCTACTCCATCCATTTGATCTCACTCCCTTTCTCTCTGTCTTTACCTTCCCCATAGTCTGACAGTCCCATTTCTTACTTCCCATCACCATTTCTTGTGTTATACTCCATTTTCCTTGCACTAGTATCCTCCTGCTCCTTCATGCTTGGCTCCAGCTGTTTCAGAGGCTTTCAAAAAGTCCCATTCTATTTAGTCTTCCCTGACTTTTTAAATTCTTCTGCTGTTCCTTGTGCATGCTCAACTCTTTAGCTAATTTTTGGTATCAGAAAACTTGTCTCAGCTACATGACTAGGTTTAAAACATCTATATATTCACAAGAAAACTTTGAATGTGAGTTTTCCTCTTCAACAATTGGCACTAGAACTAAATCCTCATCAGAGGTACTTGTCTTTAAGGGCAGCAGTGGAGATAAATAGGCTCTGAAGCAGAAATGGAAGGCTCACCAGTCATATTCAGTGAGTGAGATAAGATGGCCAGATCAGTGGAGTGTTTTCTTGCAAAAATCTTTCAAATTTCTCTTAAAAAGGCGCCTTTTAAAAATTAATTCCACTGCGGCTCCTTTTGTGTCATTTTTAAGTTGCTACTTATCATTTCTTTTTGAAGCAAGACTACAAACAGATTTCCATCAATTTCCCTCAGAAACTCATTTTCTGTTTCATGCTATGGAGTTCACAAGAAATATGGCTAATTTCCCAACCACTGGTTGCTGTGCACTTGACCCCATGGTCACAGGGCCAGGCAGATGTGCCTGCAGGACAGGAGAGCACTGGTTTGGTTCTTTATGGGACAGGGATGTGACCAGCTGAAATGAGATGGAAGTGGTCAGAGTATTTCCTGTTCCTCCTCAGAGGCCCTTAAAGCATGACCAAGAATGAGAATCTGGTAATGATCTTTGGTTAAAAGATAACCAGAAAGGAGGTAAATGGAGAGAAAGCGTAAATGGGAAGATACTGGTCTGGTTGGGGGGGAAAAGGTTTTGTTAGGGTAACAGTTTGGAAGGGAAATCTATGAGATTTGGGTTTATACATGCCTGATTATTGAAAATGTGATTTAGACACTTCAGTGCTCTTTAGGTGGAAGAATTTCAGCTCTAGTTAAGTGGAAGGAACAGTTCCATGAACTGCTTGTAGTTAAGTCTGGACACTTTGTCAGTCTTGACTTTCTGGAAGCAGAAGTCACCCTCACATGCAGCTTCTCCAGGGTCCACAGCCCTGGGAAGACAAAAGAAGGAGACAAGGCAAGGTTTTGATGGCTCCTCTGTGTTACTTTCTCAGAAAGGAGCCTCATAAATGTTCCTAGATGCTGCCATGGGATTTACAGCCTGTTTAGTACTCAGGGTGATGGTGCATTCCCACCTCTAAAGGCAGATGGTTCATCCTTACCAATGAGAAGATAAAGGATGAGATGAAGCCCTTCAGCAGAAGGAGAAATGAAGCAGGGCCATGAGAGGACAAACCTTTGATACTGCAGAAGGAAAGTCCAGCATGGGAAAGGGCAGAGCCTCCACCAGGTCTTGCAACACATGTGAAACCCATCAGGGTCACTGTTCCCATGGTGTTCTGTTGTCTGAGCCATAACATGACACCCTACAGAGAGGGAAAGGCATCCTGTGGGTAGGGGGAAGAGCTATCTGTGCTTTTAAGAGGTTGGCTGGGAATTAAGGGAATACTTTATGGTGGTTACACTCTGAATTTATAGTTTCCTCCTCTTGCTTTTTAATGTTCTCCTGCCAAATTACCTGTGGTTTGTCCTATAATATCCAGCTGCCCTGTGGTCTGACATGTCCCAGCACCACCTGGGACACATGAAAGAATATTTTAAAAACTGTCAGAGAAGAGAAGGGCTGCAGTGCAAAATGTGGGTTCTTTTCTGGACCTAAACCCTAATTGTCCAGACTCTTGGATCAGATTTGATAGATTTGCTCTCATGTGATGGGGCAATGGCGACATTATGACACAGATCAGAAGTTTCTTATTCCAAAAGTGTGAGTGGGCACAATATTTTCAAGAAGGCTTTTGGCTGTGAAGTTCAGAAAACATCTTCTGCCTATTAACTAACCTCTCTGTCTTATTGTTTAGGGGTCTGAGCTACTCTGCACACATCTATTCTCAAGAGATAGAAGAAGGTTCAGCATCAGTATCTCAGAGCTTCAGAGCACAGTAGGACACCTACTCAGAGAGAAGACCTTCTGGTACTTCCCATTGCATTCCTGGAGAAGCTAAAATCAGGTCACATGTAGCTGCTAATAAAAAAGAAATCCTGCTCTGAGAACTTGCTGGCCATTCATTACTTGAAGGTGAGTTGTTGCCCCAGAGTTAAGGGTTTGGGAACTTTTGTAGTATATTTTTGGAAACCTGACCCTCATTCTGTGGATGTCTAGCCTTCAAAGCAGACCCTCAAAATAAAGCTGTGTAGTCCTGAGGAAGAAAGTCTACTGGTAGTAGAGAAGAGAAAATAAAGCCTTCTCCACAGGTGGCACTGTTAACATGACCCTTGTTTCAGAGGTTTATAGCTGCTTGTCTGTGTGTCCTGGAGTCTGCCTCTATCCTCATTAAGGTCTTTTCTTGTCCCACAGGCTGTGTCCCCCTGCAGCTGACCCATTTCTCCCTCAGTCCCTGTCCTTCCCAGTGGGCATCACAGGAGGTGAGGCTGCCATGTGTGGGCTTCAGCAGAGCACTCATGTGCCTCCACCAGCAGCAGAAATGCAAGCCCAGCAGTGGGAATGAGCTGCCTTTTCTCACCACTGCCCTGCCCAAAGCCACGTTCCAGCAGTTCACCTCAGTGGCTCTAAAATAATTAGGAGGTTTGAAGTTTCACATGGCCCAGCAGAGAGAGACAGGACAACCCATCTGTTATTGCAGCCCCAGTGAACAATGCTTTGGAGTGATGGGGGGAATCCTGAACTTGGAAACCTCTCCATGACCTCTGCCTGGGAGCAGGGTCATCCCCAATATCCGGGGTGGATGGTGCCTCAGCTCAGGTGCCAGCCTCTGTCAGAGCAGAGCAGGAACCCAAGCATCCTGACACAGGGCATCACCTGCCCAGCCAAGCATTAAACATTAATCCCCCAGGACTTTCACTCCTCTGTCTCTGAGGTGAAAGCAGATTAGGAATTTGATCTCCCAAGATTTCTGCATGAAAATCGCCTTTGAATAGGCTCCTGGTCGTTTGTCCATCTCTTTGGGGTTTTGCCTTTCATTAGATGTTGCTGCCCTTCAAGCTCTTTTTGGGTTTGGTTTTTTTTTTTGTTTTTTTTTTTTTTTTTTTCTTTTCTTAGGTTTTTCTTTTTTTAGGTTTTTCCTTTTTTTAGGTTTTCTTCTATGACCTCCTGGGGGATTGCAGGGTGTAGGAAGGAATCAGCCTCCACCTGAAAAGCTCAAACAGAGGCAGGTCAGCTCCTCCATGGGTGCCCATCTCCCCTGTGGCAAGGGGCTGCTGGAGGTGTGGAAAAGCCCCTGGTCCCCTTCCCCTGGCCTGGCAGGGAGTGGCAGTGCCAGGCATGGTGCTGTTTCACTCACAGTGCTCTCCTGCACCGACAGCTCCTCTCCCAGGGATTATTGCAGAGTAGCCAGCGCGCCGTGCCTGGATTGAGCCGGCAGATTTAATTAAGTTGCGATTTAATTACCTATCAGCATCCCTGCTTAATAAAGCTCAGGAGGATTTTCATTTTGAAAAAAAATAATAATAATAATAAATGATAAGGGCTGTCACCGAGTGGCAGTGAGGGCACCCAGTCTGGGCAGGAGGGCTCTGCAGGCAGTGTCCCTGTCCCTGTCCCTGTCCCTGCCCTGTGGGACGAGCAGGACGTGGCCAGGCTCAGACAGGGCTTGGGAGAGCTGGCACAGATTGCAGGGAGGGGAGTGTGACCCTTGGCAGCCCGTGTGGTGCCACAGGCCCAGGGTTCATCTCCAGGCACTCTGCTTGCTCATTCTGCCTCTTTGTACAGAGACTGGAAGGCACTCAGGAGCCCCTGCCCACTGCCAACAGTATTGTCCTGATCAGGGTTTGTCATTTTTGCTGTCTGCTGAGGCTCCTCTGAGGGGATGCTGGCTCTTGTGGAGGTTGGCATTTCTCTGGTGTTCTTCCTAGACAGCAGATCCAGGGTGTGGATGCTGCTTGGGTTTTCTGGTGAGGTTTTGAATACACTGAGACCCAGTGGGTGATTTTAACCTGAGGTTTAGTTTTGATTCACCAGATCAAACTGAAGCTGTGTGTGATGCTCAGGGCCATCAGGACTTGGGGAGGTTTGGAGAAGACACTTTGGCTCCTCTCTGGGCAGCAAGTGAAGATGTCAGGTTGTGGCTGTGCCCAACATCTGTGAGAATTCCCACCAAAAACACTCATCCACTTCAGCACTTCAGCCATCATCTCCTTCCAAGCCCCTCCCAGCCCCAGCAACCTGTGCACAGCATTAATGTCACTGTTTGCTGAGGATGTTTCCTCAGGGTTTAATTGTGCTTGAGGTTTTATTTCTTTTGGGCCAGACCCAGACCCTGTGCCAAGCAGACGTGGTCGTTGTCCCGGGGTGGGACTCACCAGCTTTGTGTGAGCTCAGATGCTGGACAGGGACCTGCTGCTCTTTGCTGCCAGTGGGGATGGGTTTCTTGTTCTGCCATCTGTGTTCATCCTGTTTTCTGCTTTAGAGCTTTTCTTTCGTGGAGGCTCACTCGAGACCTCTGTGCACCTCCCCACTGATGAGGATGTGTCAACACCAAGTTTAGCACTTCTTAAACCATGATAACTGTACACACAGTGTAAAGGAAGCAGTGCTTTAAGCAAGAAAAATGAAGGAAAGGCCAAACCTTCCCCCCTAGTCACCGGCATCACACCAAATGAGATCTAGCCTGAGTTCTAAAATACCTCCAAGGGGATAATATATCCATATGTGCTTCCCACCTGCACCTGGGACAGCACATATGGCTTCCTTAGCTCTTGCTCTGGCCTCTAAAACACACCTACATTTGTGACACTCACTTTTAGAGACCCCTCAGCTAGGCATAGTGGGTTCCCTCCCTCTCTTCCCCCCAAAAAGCCACTTTCCAACAGGGAAAACAGCTGAGATGGAGAGAAACAGACCTTGATATTTCTATTGTTTCACAGTAGCAGTGCCTGTCCTGAGACCCCAGGCCTGACAGATTGACATAACAGGTTAATAAGTGCTTTCCACTTCTCCTAAAGGCTAATTAAATATTAATCCACTTGGTGAGGTCAGCAAAAATAACAAACAATTGGCAGAGTGAAATTCGTTTAATTAATTCTCCTGTGGAGGTTTTTTAAGCATCTTCCTCCCCTGACAGATGACTGCCTCGGCTGCAGTAACCTACAGTGAAATCAGAACTTATTGGTTCTGGGCCTGCTTTTCTCAGATATTTAATTTTGTTTCTTTTGGTTTGCTTGTTTTTTTAGTTTCTGAATGCTTGTTGGGTATTGCCCAAGGCTCTAAGCAGAGATGAGAGAAGAGAAAGAAGGGAATGCAGAAGTGAGGTGTGAAGATAAGGAAGAAGATATTGGACAAAGTCTTCGTAGAAGGCTCCAACCTTCATTTGCCAAAGACATGAGGTGCAGAATCAGTGCAGAAACAACCCAGCAGATGTGTCTCAGCCTTGGTGGGGTGGGTGTGGGGTACAAAGGGTGAAATCCCAGAAGATACACACTTAAGGTAAGCCTAGAGGTGCCTTTCCTCACAGCTGTAATCTTGGGAGTGAGAGAGAAAAGGGAGACCCAGAAGGCAGCATGACTGGGGATCAATGAACAACTCCAAGAAGGAAACTGGAGCTTCCTTCCCTCCAAAATGCACTCTTAGAAACAAATAGTAGAAACTTCCAGAGGAAAGGATTAAGGAAATAAATTCTTCATACGCAGAAGCTGCACTGACTCTGTCTCCAGGTATTCCTCCAAGCATCTGCATGTCTGGAGCAGGGTGTCCCCATGGACACTCCATGGCTGATTACCCATGAGCTGCAACCCACACTCACCTCTCAGCATAACAGGGGAAAACATCCCTGGGCATGGAGCCTTCCAGGCATCAGCCCAGACTTGGGGAGAACTGAGAGAAGTGGAGAAACTTTCTCTGGGTTACTGCTTTAGTTCCATGTTAATTTTTTATTTATCTGAAAGTGTCACTGGAAGGGTTTTCAAAGTGAGTCTAAAGTAATTAGGCACTCCTGCTGATGGATTGCACTGGAGAGACATGTGGATTATTTATTACAAAGTCACTTGCTGGAAAGGTTAGAGGCTGAGAAGTAATTATTTTTTCCTTTTCTTCCTTTTTTTTTTTCTCCTCTTTTTTTTTTTATCAGTGCTGGAATCATCAGGGGAGCCCAGCTGAAGTTCCTCTGTGAAATATTCCATCCTGCCTAAGTGCCCCTTTTGTCCCCTCTCCCATGGCAGCCAACAGGACTGGTGCTTCAAGGAGGATGTTGAACTGGACCTCATGAATCCTGCAGTGCTGGGAGTGTGTTTTGGGTTGAAATCTTTGCCCAGCACTCGCCCTTTACACCTGGGAATCTGAGGGGCTCCCCACTCTGATCTCGGTGTGTCACAGCTGCAGCCAGGCTCAGTTTTGAGGCTGACCAAGCAGGGAGGGTGGCTGGTTCACACGGCAAGCCTGGCACACTGACTGGTGAGTGTTCTGAGCAATACCAGGAGGATTAAAGCTTCTAGCAACCTCAGCTGCCTCCTCCTCTCCTGCCTCATAATCTAGGATGGGAATTGAATCCAAAGAAATGCAATCCTCGACATTGAAAAACAAAGCAAGGCTTGGCAAGTCTAGCAATGAATATGCAACAGCCCTAATCAGGAATCCTTTGTCAGAAAGGGGATAATTGTGCCTAACAACATGTTGGTGTAGGGCTGGATCTTCGGGCTTCCAACAGCTTATAAAATCAGGATCTGTTTTTGGAGGGAAAAGCTGAGGGAACAAAGACATGCTCGAGCAATGAGTCACTGGAGAGCTCAGCTCCTGGTGGACAGGGTTAGAGCTGCACAAACCAAACCAAGTCCCCTGACATTCCGAGCAGGAGCCCGGGGTGGAGTCAGGAATTGGAGGGTGGTCTCGGGGGAGTGGTGTTGACACAGGGAAGTTGGGAGGATGGAGCATTGACAGCTCTGCTCTGTGTTCTTTAAACAGTGCCCATGCCGTGGCATCTGGGCAGGTATTATCTCAGCTTTACAGGAGATGGCTATGGAGGTCCTTGCCAAATTAAAAAAAAGTTTCAAATCCTGAATAAAACTTAGTTTATTCAGGATTTGAAATTATTATAAACCTTTGCAAGGGTCAGTTTAGTTATTATAAACTTTTGCAATGATCAGTTTAGTTTTAGGTGAAAAACTATCTGAATTTCTCAAGGTGAGTGAGGAGCAGGTATCAGCACTGGAGCTGGTGCTGAGGACCCCCAGTCCTGTGCTCCCACTGCCTGTCTGCATTCCCAGCTGTCCCTGGCTTTGCACCAGCACATCCCAGGGAATGCCCTGCCAGTGGTGTCACCACCTTGTGCTGGTCCTTCCTGACATCCTGGGGTGCCTGGCTAAGGACACAGCCTGCATTCCCTGGGTTAGGGACACAGCCTGCATTCCCAGGTGATACTGCCTGCATTCCCAGGTGACACAGCCTGCATTCCCTGGGTTAGGGACACAGCCTGCATTTCCAGGTGACACAGCCTGCATTCCCTGGGTTAGGGACACAGCCTGCATTCCCAGGTGACACAGCCTGCATTCCCAGGTGATACTGCCTGCATTCCCTGGGTTAGGGACACAGCCTGCATTTCCAGGTGACACAGCCTGCATTCCCTGGGTTAGGGACACAGCCTGCATTCCCGGCCCATTGTGTGGCTGGCCTCCAGGCCACCCAGGCAGAGCTCTGCTCTGACAGCAGCAACCCCTGGCTCCTGGTATTTATAGATCCCATCCATGTCCTCCCGAGGAAGGCATCCATAATCTCTTACAGATGTTGGTGAGAACAAAGCCAGCCAGTGACTGGGAAGGACCGCCCAGCAGAGTAATGGATGGAGACCTATTCCTTAGTTGCCTCTGACATTCCTCCCCCTGCACGCTCTTCCTCTTCCCCAGGAGACTCATTGGGGCCTGCCTGGTGCTTCCCTTGGGCCTGCACTCATCCCCATTCCTAGCAGAGGGAGCCTCTAGAAACTGTCTTCCATTGTCCCCAAAAGGGATGGGATGTTCTCCTGAAAACCCCAGAAGATGCACAAACAAAGGAGGAAGGGCACAGGAGGAAGATGTCCCTGATGCAGATGAAGCACCAGGCTCCTGCCTGGGGGGCTGGTTGCTCCAACAGCTACAGCCACCCCAAAGTGCTCCCTGCAAGCTCTCCTGGGGTTTTGGGGTCGGGTAACATTCATGCTACCCACTGTACATGCACATCTCCTGGATTTCTGCTCAGCAGGGTATTTTGCCTTCCCCTAAATCCTTACATTACCATCTCAAGTTTTCTCCTCCGGTTATCAATATGTCCTGCACAGAGAACAAAACAGCCTCTCTGATCTCCTCAGCATCCTTTCCCTTTTAACTTACCATCTCCAATTTCCTCTTCACCCCAAGTCAAAGCTCACACCCAGATTCTCCCTTCTTTACCTTTTTATTTCCCTTTTCTGTGCCTTCCTCCAATTTCCCTCTTGCCCTGCCCCAAATCCCGCCCTGCCTTCTGTGCAGGGAGGTTGGAACTTGGCACTGCTGGCACGGGGCCACCCCACTGCCCTGGGGCCTGGCAGAGCATGTCCTGTCCTTGTTTTCAGGTCAGCGTCCTGTCTGCCAGGAACCCAACAGTTCACCTGGCAAAAGCCAAGGTGAGAGATCTGTTTAGGAATTTACGTGCCTGGATGTTGTCATTTCCCCCTCTGCCCCTGCCCAGGACCTCAGTCCCCTCTCTGAGTTGTCCTGCACGGGGTTTTTTGGGGAGTGTCAGGAGTTGGTAGAGGACAATAAGCTCACCATCTCAGACCCCACGTAGGTGAACCCAAAGAAGCCCTGGAAAGGGGGATGAGCCAGCTCAGTGGAAAATGAAGCACGTGGAGCTGCTGGACACAGACTTCTGGCAGCACCAAGGGAAGAAGGGGGGTGTTGGCTGGAGAGGTTGGGCTGGGAAAGCAGGGCTGGCTCCCGTCCCCTCTGCATTTAATTGCACAAGGATCTGCAGCCAAGTAACCTTTTAACGAGGGTCCAATCTGTAACACATGCATTTGCCTTGAATCATTGCTAGAAATAACTTCAGGTCACATATCCCTGCTCACCACCAGCTGAGCTGGGGCAGTGTTTGGGGCTCACTGTTCCATGTGTTCTGGAGCCTTTGGGAGGCTCTGAGCAGCTCCCTCGCTGGCAGTCCTGTCCAGCTACACCTGCATCTTGCTTACTTTTAATCCCATCTGCTGTGGACTCTGTGCAGCCCAATCAACCAACAGGGACCAAACTGGTGGAGGGAAGCTCCTTCCTCCTGGTGACTTGCTTGAGTCTCAAATCTTTTCCCTCCAGACCCAAACATGTTGATGCCTTCCTCCTTACACTGTGGCCTCTTGGACGGACGTGCATGAATTTGCATTTGGAATTTCCCATAATCTGAAGTTGCTGCTAGACCCTGACTGAAGCTCAGCTCTGGGGAAGGGGAGCCCTTTGGAGACCACCTTTGAGGCTTCAGTGCCTTACCAGTGCCAACCCCACCCACAAGGAGGGAGGCAGGATGGACAGACTGACCTGTTGGCAGCACTTGGCAGAATGATGACTTTGTACAGAGCCAAAGCACAGCTGACCTGGGCCCTTTTAATGAGTTCCTCTGGTCAGGGCAGCCTGCTGAGACAATATTCACATTGATGCTTGGGCTAATGGCAAAATTGACTTCCAAACTTGCTGTGGCCAAGGGAGGGAGAGGGGCAGCTGGAGCCAAAGCATGGGAAAGGGAGGCTGGAGCAAGAGGTCAAGCAGAGGAAAGGAGGCACCTCTCCCATTGCCAATGTCCCCTGCACAGGGGACAGATCTCCCACTTTCCTCCTTTGCACTTACTGGGGTTTCCCTTCTGTCAGCAGGGTGGCTGGAGCAGCTTTCCCTGGAAGTGGGGTGTCCCCAGTGTCCCCCAGGCTGGGAGAGCAGCCCCAGAGCCAGCAGAGCCCTTGGCGGGGCTTTGTCAGGAACCAAACACAGTAACTGTTTAACGATTTAACTGCACTAATGAATATTGGGCCAGATATTTTCAAGGCCTGTTCAGACTGATTACTTGGAGAGCTGAGTATGTCTACCAATTACCCAGGCAATTAGGCAACTAATTAAACACTTACCCTCAGCTTCATAAACAGAAGAGAGAGAGAGGGAAAAAAAGGAGGGAGGGAGAGAGCTGGCTCCAGTTTCTGTGAAATATTAGCTGTCAGAAATTGCTGCTTGCAAGGGAAGGTGCACAAAGGCAGACGGATCTGGGCGGACAGAAAGACTGACAGCACGCACAGGGGAGCGCAGCCATCAGACCCCTTGGCTTTGGCAGTGCCAACAGCATGGAAAAGTGTGGAGCCAGTGGGTCTGCCCTGCCCAGGCAGGCAGTGGCTTTCAGGACGTGCCCAAGCCATCATTCCCTGCCCCTCTCCTGCTTGCCTGTGGCCGCGCAGGCTGCAGAGCCAGAGCTCATCAACACGCCGTCATCTGGCACGGTGCTGGAACAGAGGTGCCAGGGAGGAGGCTCCAGCCCAGGCACCCTGCAGCTCCTGCCCCATGCAAGAACACATGTGGTGAAAGGAGGCAGCAGCAAGCTGCAAGCCAGAGCCCTGGGAGAATTGCTTTGCAGTGGAGAATAAGCAGAAATGTGCGTGCAATAGGGTTTGTGCCAGTTCAGCACACCATGGTTTCATCCTTTTAGATATTTAGGAGCAATGCTGGTCTCCAGGTCAACATCTTAGCAAGGGTCACAGGGTTGAGGCCATACACAGATTAAATCCCACATCTGGCATTTGCTCAGGCCTCTGCTACAAAGGAGATTTATGTTAAACCTGAAGCTCGTGTGAGGAAGTGAAGCAGAGTGGTTTCCTCCAGGTAGGACCCAGAGGGTTTCACGTTGTGCTCCCCACTTCTTCCCTGCTCAGCATTGGTCCTGCTATTGAAGCTCCTGCTTCCTAAACCTCTGAAGACAGGTATTTTCTAAGAAATTGTCGAAAGAATGTTGTTGGAAGGCATTCAGAAACACTCTAGGCTTTCGGGAAAATTTTGAAAAATAGTTCCTTCCTGGAAAAAATGTTGAAAACATTGAGTAAAGGCAGAAATGCATGTTGTATTTTTTAATTATTTTGCTAAAAATTTTCCCTTTTAAAATATGCTTGCCCCTTCCATTTTCAGAGACAGATTTTGGATAATTTGAAGGCCAAATGGTTGCTCCTGTCTTATGCAGGTTCAGCCCCATGGTAGTGATATCCTGCTTGTAGTCTCAACAAGCCACCTGCCATACTCTTTTTAACAAGTTTTGGAAATATCTGACAACTTTTAGATGCATCATGTCTTCATTACATTTATTTGTCCATCCAGGTGCAATTCCAAAACTAGAGCAGGATCAGAGAGATGCTCAGTGATAGATTATTTCCACATCACAACCAGTGTGTTCTCTTTCTGGCTAGATGGGATCTTGCAAGAGGTACATTTTGTGTCGTTTTGGGATATTCTAAGAGCTGAAAGGACAGGAGGAAAATCCTGATGCGTCTCTGCACTGAGATGCTCTGACAAGATAGAGCTTTTGATACTTTTGATGCTCACCCTAGAACAATCCTGTTTATTTTGATCCTGTTTACCTGTTTACCTTCTGGACACCATAACAAGGTGGATCAGATTGCTTGGGGGTAATTCCAAAAATTTCAGAAGATAAAAAATAGCTACATGAACATGGGATACTACAGCAGACACCTTGACTAGCCACATATTGGTAGTGTGGGCAGATGGACTTCATCTCGCTCGTGAATATTCAGATGGAGCCTCACCTCTGTGGAGCGCGGTGATGGAGCTGGGAGGAATAACTGGATGTGACACGCGGCTGATCACGCACAGATGGCACTTAACAAGGCAAATGAGTGAGCTGATGGGCTTCACTGGAGCCTCCAGACAAGGCAGAGATGGAGTTTGCTTAGCCCTGGAGTTTGAGTGACCTGGGGGTTATTCACAGAAGAGCTCTCCCTGTACCTGCTGAAAGGATACATCTGGGTTCAGGGCAGCTGTAGCTGTCTATTTCCTCTTTCCAAGCCCTCCAAGATTTTTTCACTCTGGCATTCTGGCCCTTCAAAAATATCTTCTCTATTAACACATGCCCCAGGAGAGATGGATAATCATTCACCAAGACCTGTTTCATTTCTGGACTCCTGTCTCTTTGTTCGAGTCCCTCCACAATCTCCTTTCCCTGAGCTGACTTCTCCTCATCATTGAACTTCCCAGCTGTACGTCCCTTAAGACAGTGGGATAAACAGCCCAGCTTTGTATAATGCCCATACAAATGTAACAATTACTGACTGGCTGTTTGTACTCAGCTCTCATTTACTAAATTCATTACTCTTTTTTTCTTTTGATTGGTCATTAATTGCCAAGCCTAAAAGATTTCCAATCTCTTTGTGACTCCTCCCCTCTCCATCTTCCCGAGATGTGGCCCTGCAGAGCTGAGATTCCCGAGGCCTTAGGGACTGTGGTGCTGCACTCTGGCTTGCAGATGTCCAAGGGACACGGACAAAAGGTCACTCAGCTGCAGGACACGGTGAAGCCCTGCTGTCACAGATGGGCCTATAGCATCCCCGTTTGGTGATGCCAGCTTCTGCCTTGCATCTCATTGGGAAGCCACGATGTCTCCACCCTTGTGTAGGTGGAGTCATGGCAGAACTTGCTTGAGCTGGTTTAGTTTCCATAAGGAAAGACAAAAATACTCTCCCGGTAACAACGGTATCTCTAATGTACCGTGGGGCTCTCTTGGATTCAGGCCCACTGGGAGCAAGGAGAGTTTTCTCACTGGCTCCAGGGATGCAGGATTGGACCCTTAACTATTACTCCAAACAAAACAAGCCGTCCTGGTAATTGGGGTAGGTCTGCTCTCGAGCCAGAGAGTTGAAATGTTTATTGTGCAAGGCATCAGAAAAAGGAAAGGAATCTGCTGGGAGCACTTGGATCATTCCCGTAGAACATGCCCCGAGTCTCTGTTTGAATGCCGCGTCTGTGGCACGGAGACGGGAGCTTGTTTTGATAGTTCCTCTGCATTCAGAGGCATGAACACTTTACAGTTTTCTGTTTAAATGACCCATTTCTGAGAGCGGAAAGCAGCGGCCAATGAGCGCCCGGGCCCCTCCGCGTGTATCCGGAGTTTACAAACCATCCCCACCGATCCGTGGTAGTTAATGGACACTCCTGCTGCTCAGGGGGGCTGGAAAACTGTTCCAGGTGACTACCAGCCTCAGCTAGAGACAAGCCAGTCCCCAGAGGTCTGGGGAGACACATGAGAATGAACTCAGCGTTTCATGACGTTGATTGATGAGGGTGCACGGCTCCGTCCTGCTGGCAGCAGCGCGGCTGATGCCGTCCGTCCGTGGGGAATGGCTGAGTATAAAGGAACTGAGCACCAGTGTTCACAATCAGCCAGCCCCACCGTCCAGGAGAGGCTTTCAGATGTAAAACTGGCAAGGCAGCAAAGCCACACCTCATCTCTGCCTGCTGTGGTCACCTGCTTGCCCATTGTCACCTGGTGTTCTGGCTTCAGCCTCCAGACAGACTCCCTAAGCACAATCCTCTTTGGAGACCAACCTCAAACCTCATTTTTGAGCTGGCTATGGTTTCAGACTGAGCAGTGCACTGGCTCTTAGGAATCTGGAGCAGTGTTCCTGCCAGGAAAGCTGATTTTCCTTCTTTTCTTTGTTTTTTTCAGCTCCTCCCAAGCTTCCACAGGTGATGGCTGAGGCTGCTAAAGACCATGAGTTGATGTAGTCCATCTTTCTGCATAATACCAACTGCAGGAGCAGCATGCTGGGCAAGAAGGTAGAGAGTAGGTTGTAGAACTTAATTCTTTTAGGAGTCTTACTGTTCACATCTGTCATCCTAAAGAAATTTAAACATGGCCTGAGGACGTGAGCTCCATCTAAAACCTTGTGGACAATGATGGGCACACATGACATGTGGGTCCAGATCACCCTTCTTGGGGGTCTCTGAGCTGGGCATGACAGATGCTCAGCACAGCAATGGAATTGGGTCTGAGGCTGCCTGGGTGTGTTCCTCCAGCCTTCCTCACCCTCTCCAGCAGGAATGTTTTCCTCACCCTCTCCAGGAGGAGTCTGTTTTCCCACCCACACATCAGTGTGTGATGAAGATCTACACACCACACTGTGCTGCTGCTTTCTTCTGCTTTTTTCTTGCTTGCAGGCAACCCCAGGGAAGGCTGGGATTATCCTAAGGTATAAAACTGGTATCCTCAGATACCAGTTTTGCATGAAACAGTAGTTTGGTGTCTAGGAAAAGCTGGAAAACCCTTCTCTTCTACTGTGGCAAGAGAGCAAATCCTTCCAGACCCCTTTCCCTGCTCATCCCAGAAGTGCTAAACATCCTTCTGTGGTCCTTTGGGTGCACTGAGCAGGCAGACCCTCCTAATGACTTTGCCATCCCAGCCCAGCGCAGACACTGACAGTGTTGTGGGCATCTCAGCATCTTTCTTCCCATGTGCTCTGCATCTGAGACTTCCTGGGAACTCCTTGTGCAAAGCTAAAAACATCTGCAAAAGCAAAGGTTAAGAAAGCTGCTGGGGATTCGTGTTACCTCTCTCCCATGAGGGCTCTGTGACTTCCATTCACACCACTTCCCGCATAATCAAAAAACAAACCTCGGATGCCCGAGAATGTAACTTTTCTCAGAGGAAGGAGCCACTGGTTGTAAAGCCTTTGTAAAACAGCAGGTTTCCTGGTGAAATGCACTGGCTGTTTCCCAAGGGGGGGTGATGCTGTCTCTACAAACCCAAGCAAGATTCACAGCAGGCAGCTCATGCAAACAAATACCAGGGCAGGAGTGGTTTGGGGTGAGGAGATGTTTGAAGCTGGCTCTGCTTTTGCTTTGGATGGTGGGAGAGAGCTGATCAGCTACACTCTCATCTCAGGGACTGGCAGGACAGCACTGACTCAGAGATGGCTAAACACTGATACAGCCAGAAACAAACTGGAAATGAAAAGGAAAACCTGATGGACATTGCAAGAGCAGAGGTTAGAAGCTCCCAATCAGGCCATCACACAATGCAAGTGCCACCAGGATGCTCATGGTTTTTCTTTCACAAACATTGCCTTTGCTGGAGGATTAAGACAAAATGCATGGAGGAGGCAAAATACCAGAGCTTAAAAGCTTTTTTAAAAGCTGCACACCCTTTTGTATGTCTGCCATCATTTGGAGAGTTAGAAATGAAACAGAAGCCCATGTCTGTTTATTTAACATGGGCCAAGATATGTCTGCATACATGTTTATATCCAATGCACATAAATATACACTCCAATTTCCATAACCTACTCTCCAATGGGAAGCTGAAGATGCTGTGTCCCTTTTACCCTCAGTTCAGACAATGCCAGGAGTTGCCTGTAGCTTTCTGTGACATGCAGAAGGAAAATGTTTATTTCTGTGTGAGCAGCGGGTTTCCTCTGGGATGCCTTGATTGATACCCTGCTATTGATGCCAGCAGCAGCTGGGATGGACACAGGGTGCCCAAATAGGAAACTGATGGGGAGCATGTGCACACAGCACAGCTGTCCTGCTGCCCATCCTGCCTGCAGCCTCCTGACCCTCTCCTGTTAGCCACAGCCCCCAGGCAGGGTCCTGGCAGGGTGGATGACACCTCCAGGGTTTTCAGCAAACCTCCCCAGCAGCCTTGGCCCTGGAGCTGCAGCCACAGCTGCTCTGAGCCTGCCCAGAGAGGGACTCCTGAAGGGCTGGTGGGGCAGCTCCAGGGCACCTCTGGAGCCAGGGGGATGGAGGGCTGATTTCTGGATATAACACTCCTCCTGTAGGCATGTGGGTCAGGCTGAATTCTGGATATAACACTGCTCCTGTAGGCATGTGGGTCAGGCTGAATTCTGAATATAACACTCCTCCTGTAGGCATGTGGGACAGGCTGATTTCTGGATATAACACTCCTCCTGTAGGCATGTGGGACAGGCTGAATTCTGGATATAACACTCCTCCTGTAGGCATGTGGGTCAGGCTGAATTCTGAATATAACACTCCTCCTGTAGGCATGTGGGACAGGCTGAATTCTGGATATAACACTCCTCCTGTAGGGATGTGGTAAGGCTGATTTCTGGATATACACTCCTCCTCTCTCTGCCATAGGCTGACACAGTCATAGGGCAGCAGCAAATAGGCAGGACAGGGAAGAAACCACCACAATTCAAAATGGACAGGTGGAGGATTTTTGTTAAGGGACATGCAAAAAACTTTGGGGTTTTTAACACTTCTTACTGTGTTTATTCCTGTTGTATTTTTGATAAAGACCTTGGTGAAACACTAGTCAGGAGAGAGGGGAGAAGTGAGTTGAATGCTGCCTTCTAGAAATAAACTGGCATAAAATAATAAATGAGGAAAAAAGGCACCCTGCAAAAGCAGGTGGGAAAAAAAAGACCAAACATGAAAAAACTTCTGGACAGGTATTTTTAGTTCCCTCTCTCCAAGAGAAGCCAACTGCAGGAGTTTGGAATACAGATCTCAAATTCTCCTCAGTTTTATAGAAAGGGGAGGTCTGTGCTCCATGTTTCTAGCACGTGCTCATGACCAAAAGCCAGAGCATTTGTGCCCAGATTTTATTTTCATCACTCCAGCCCCATACCTGCATCAAGGTGTTTCCATTCCTGTGTTCTCCCAGTGCCTTGGAGGTGAAGTATGGCAAAGTTTATGGAGAGCAGGAAACTAATTCCCCCTGGAGTCTGGAAAGACCCTATCATTTAAATTAAATGTTAGCCTTTGAGAAGACAAAAAGAGCACTGTCTCCAGCAGAGCTGCCTGGCGACATGGAGAATATTTATTACAGTGCAGGTAGTTTAAGAAAACAGAAGCATTTCACTGGAGATTTGGATCTTCAGCCTAAATAGGAGCTTGGACTGCAAAGGTTCAGTTGCTAATTAAATCTAAGTTGGACACTGTTCCATAGAGGGCAGATTGTAACTATAAGAGGATGTTAATGTGGATTTTAAATATTTATTATAACTGAGGTAGGTTATAAAAACAGACATTCTTCCTTTCAACACTCTATAATGTCAGATTTAGAGGTTTGTCTCGGGCTGTGAGTGATTTCCCAGCAGCTGTCAGGGGCTGGAGGGCAATTTATCACCCTCCCAGTGAGAGATCTCGCCGGACAGTGAAAGATTAGCACTCTGATTTATGGCACGCAAGGAAAAAACAACGCTGCTGGAGCGGGTGCCTGGGTGCTGATTTTCACACACCTGTTCCCAGCCCAGCCACACGAGTTGATGGTTTTACTTCTCCAGCAGTGCCTGGATCCCCCTGGTGCCACTGCAGGGATGCTGGGCTGAGCCCACGTGGGCAGCAGGGCTTGGTGCTCAGGGGCTCCACAGAGCCAGGCAGGCTTTGGGGGTTGTGGTTCTTGGTGGAGATGGGATTTTTCTTGGCCAGGGCATGGTTGGAATGAGCTCCATCCAAGCTGGAGAGCAGGACAAGACCTGGCAGTGATGCACAATTCTGCATGAAGGGAAAAGTTTATGGAGGACCAAACAGGGAGTGTTTTGTCCCTTGGAAGCCACCTAGGCTCCTGGCACTGCCCCTTAAGGGTGTTAAGTACCACTCCTAGCAGATAAGTGAAGTATCTCTTTGCTTTTGAAGAGAACAACCCCACAAGGGTTAAAGCCCTTTCCTCAGCCCTGCAGGGTAAATCTGCTTTGAGCCACGATTTCCATGGTAAAGTGGGAGTGACCACTGGCACTTGCTGCTGGGATGTCCCATCCCATGTGTCAACTGTGGACACTGCAGATCTCACCTGCCTGAGGTGACCTGAAAAATTACCATGATTATCTCCGTGTCACCTGCACAAGTGGTGGGGAGCAAAGAGGTGACAGGGATGCCCCAGTGACCACATTGCTGGAGCCTGGGATAAGCCTGGAAATGTGGAAATGTCCCTGCTTTGTCCACTCTGGAAACAATGTGACCAGGGATATGGAATGCAAGGAAAAATGGGTGTGCACCCAAAGGGAGACAAATGGAGGATGAAGATGCTTTCACTAAAACCAACGGAACTGGGTGGTAAATTTTGTTCAGCAGAAAATCATGAAAACTGTGACTTTGTGGTGAAAAACCTTTTAAAACCAGATGAATTCCAAAGTTTTCACTGGAACAGATGCATCCAAAATGCAAGACCTCTCCTGCATGTGGTTTCAAGTCCACGTTTGTCAGATCACACTCTGATGGAACACCTCTCCACAAACCCAACTTGGTCTTGTCATGTAGGACACACCAAACTTCCACACGCCTCAACTTCTGAGCTCCTGCCAAGCTACAGTTCTCCTGTTGAGGTCCCCAGCCTTGTGAGTCCTGGACCTTGATGCCTGGGTCCAGTGCTGCTTCCTGCCTCCCTCAGCCTGGAGTTTATCAATATCTTCACATACTTTGTGTCCCACATCCTGAGACATGGCTACACTTGTGCAGCTCAGTCAATTAGAGGAGACTGTGCCATCATCTGATTTGGTTTGTTACTTAGGGAAGCAGCAGTGGAGACAGGATTGATTCAATAGTCCAAGATGAAGCTCAGATGGGGAGGGATGCTCGAATAAGGGGCTGTGTGTAAGTGTTAGTGATTGGTTTTAAATCAGTTTTCCTTCGCTCTGGATTTCACGTGGAGGGAGGGCCGGTACTGAAAATCCTCTTGCCAGAGAAAACGTGCTAAAAGGGCAATTTACTCACTCCCTGCATTTCCATCCAGCTCAGCAGGGCTCTGGAGCTGTAGGAGGCCTTCCAGTTAAACACTTAGAGTGGAAAAAACAACTTTCAGGTGTGGTTTATGACGTAACAAAAACAGATCCTGGGGCACAGCCATTGCCAAGAGCCTCAGGGGTGGCTGTGGCTCTCCTTCCTGGGCACCCTTTGTGGGAAGGAAAAGTCTGGCATGGTCCAAGGTTTTGCAGCTGTTAGTGGGGATGTATTTCAGCACACAGAAGGGTTACTCCTCCGGGTTTTCTCCTAAAGAGTGGCAGGAGGGTTTTGGTTTTCCCATCACAGGATGGCAGGAGGACGCTGTTTCTTGCTGAGATTTGTCTCCACTGGAACCAAAATCACCGGATTAAAAACCTTCATGAAAACATGCATTAAAAGAAGTGGATCTTGCTGAGCAAAATATGACTGAGAAATCCAGGAAACAATCTGATTCCCCCTTCCAGAAATGGCCTGGTCACTAAACCAAAATGATTTTAAATCAAAGCTGCCAAAGAATTCCATTAAACGGGCTGAGCGGGAGAAAAGCAGCTGTGTGCAGCAAATAACTGCATTAGCCACACAACAAAACAAATATAACAAAAGCCCTCAAACAAAATTACATTTCACAATTAGGAAATGAATAACTCTTTAGACAAAAGTAAGGCAATGGGAAAAAAATTAGCATAGACTGACGCTTCTAATTGTCTTTCTTTTAGCTCCTCTGTTCAGTGATCCATCGAGCAATGATAAAGGCATTAAATTTGGTGATTATGTTCAGTGTTTCTAAGGACATGATCTGCCTGGGACTTGACTGGCAGTGCTCAGGTGTCTCTGCAGTGAGCAATTGGCTGCACGGAGGAGGTGAATCAAGGTAAAGCATCCCAACAACCTCCATCCTTAGCAGCTCTGGCAAGAGTCTTCTCCCAAGCTAGGGCAACAATCTGGAGTGGCAGCAGAGAGGAAAACTCGTGTTGCAGTTGATTCTGGGTGTGTTCATCTCTTGTGGTGGCCGTGATGCCCTGGAGATGAAAGCCCCTGGTTGTGGGAGGGTGCTGAGCTCTCCTGGGCTGGGCTGTCTCCTTCATCACAATCATGATTCCCCCTTTATATTTGTTTTCTTGTCTGTAAGAACCCGTTCCCCCAAAGCACAGCCCCAGCTCCTGTTAGCTTGGGCTTGCTTCTGATTCTGATCAAGTTGGTACTTATAGCTTTGATTGAAGCAGGCATGTGATCTGATTATCCATATGTCCACCAGGGTGCCTGTCACAGCTTGCCTAGCACATGGCAGTGCTTATAATATCATTAACAATGTCTGAATAACAACTGTTACTTAGAGTCAGCCTTTATTACCGCGTGGGGCTTCACTGGCTTTCCTTTGATTATGATTTTTTTCCATCTTGTTGTGAGAGCCTCCCAATCCTGCAGTAATGAGGGGCAGCTGCCTGCAAAGGGATGCAGCAGCATCTTTCAAAGATGCTCATGGTGGCCTTGGGGCAGGTGGGAGGGGGATCTTTTGGGATGTTTTAAACAACTGCTCTTGTCCAGGGCATGCCTGGGTTATGTGACCCAGCTCCTGGGCATCACCACTCCTTCCAGAGGAGGTTAATGCAGGGCAAGGCCTGGTGACTCAAAGGGACTGGAACTCCTCCCTGATTGAATTTAAGTCTTTGCCACCCTGCTGTTCTGCAGAGAGAGGAACTTCTCTCTGCCTCTTTGTGAGGTGCTCAAGCCTGGCAGGGCTTTATGTCCCCTGCCAGAGTCTGTGCCTCTGAGGGAATGGTGGGGATGCTGCAGCCCATGGGGACACCACATGCAGCATCAGAGCCAGCACCAGCTCCTCCTGAGTCCAGTTTCATAACCATTGCTCTGCACAGGGTTTTCCTCCACCTCTCTCCAAGCTTTAGCAAGTGCCTGAGCTCTCATTACCATCCTCAGGTCAGGAAAGGACACTGCCAGCCCTGGGAATGTCCAGAGCACCAGGGGAAGGGGAGCAAGGCTTGCCCTGCATCAATGACAGGAGTTTTATGCCTCTTCCCTTTCAAGTGTGTGCTCTGTGATGTATTGACCCGCTGTGTTTTTTCAGTTGTGTTGTGGTTTGGAGAAAAACAGCTCTGCTCCTATGAGAGAGGCAGCTCTGAGCTGGGTCAGCCTGGGCAGGGGGAGCTCATAAAACTCTGCTGTGAGCCACAATAGGTGAAGGGGAGGCAGAAATTCTCCGTGCTGCAGGATTGCGGAGCTGCCAGATTGAACAGGCAGAAGTCACAAAGCAGAACGTGGCCTGGTTTAAAGCCCTTCTCTGTCTTATGTCCTTCCCAAGGGCTGTGTTTGCCCCAGGACAGAGGCTGACATGAATATCCTCACTGAAACACTGCCTGCGTTGGCCCTACTCTGGGCAACTCCTCTGTCTCCTGTTTTCACAGGAGAAAAGTGATGGGAAGGGATGCATTCCCATCCTCACTCGTGTTCTCTGCCCTGCAGTTGTCTGCCCAAAGACAGGAGCTGCCAGACAGGGTCACCCTGTGCACTTTGCTGTCCCCTTTCCCTGTGAGGAGCCCCATGAATTCCTTTCTCTCAGAAAACAGCCTCGGCACCTGAATTCCTCCTCCAGCTGCCCTGGCAGGGAGCATTTCCCTTCCCAAACTGGGTTCAGATGGAGCCAGGGCTGTGTGACACAGTCCACCCATCACCACTCTGTCCAGAGCATCCTTGGCTTCCCAGCCAGGATGGAGGGACTGACCCAGCCAGGATGGAGGGTCTGACCCACCCACAACCCTGAGAAGGTTCCAAGCACTTTTCCCCCAAATTTTCTGCCCTTCCCCTCCCGTTGTGCTGCTCTCTTGTAGACCAATCTTCCCAAACTCTCCTTGCAGCTATTTAATTTTGACCTGAGCTTTTGAGAGAAGGGGCAGCAGGGGGAGTGAAGCTGGAAAGGTGAGACCAGAGGGTCTGGAGAGCTGGTGCCACAGTCCCAGGCCCAGTGAATGTGAGCACACATGGATTTGTACCTGCATGCCCTGACTGCAGCCACCCAAACCTCTCCAGCGAGCAGAATGTGCTGTGTACTTAACTAATGAATTAAACAACTATAATTAATTCTATTTATAAGATGCCTCTAGGTGTATTTACAACAAGAACAATAAAAACAATAAGGCATTACATGATGCCAGGCAGCATTAGTTAATGCAAAGGAGAGCACAGAGCAGCCAAAGCCCAGCTCTGGCTGCCCTGTGCCTCCAGCCTGGCCAAGCAGCTCTGCCTGGGCCCCTTCTCAGTTTTGTTTTGGTTCCCTCAGCTCTGGTTTCAAGCACTCATTGGCTTTTCAACAATGTCTTTTCTATTTTTTCTGTTGGAAAAAAAAATAAAAAGCTAAAACTTAAATCTATTAATCGTCAGTTTAATCTCCAGATGGGAGATGGGTCTTCCCATCTCATCACATCCAGCCTTCACTGGACCAGTGTGTCCATCTCAAATAGCAAAATTTTCAGCCCATTTGCACCCAACCCCAATCAGTGCCCCAAAACCACCAGGAAAACCTGAAAAGTGGGGCTGGAGTTGCCAGAGGGCAGCGGGGCTGGGCAGAAATTGCAGCAAACCCTGCCCCATCCCCAGCCCAGAGCAGCACCCCAGACCTCCAGGGATGGAGACGCAGCAGGAGGAGGGCAGGGACAGCCAAGCTGTCTCTTGGGAGGGACCTCACAGGCCATGAGGGTTTGCAGGAGGGATTTCCTCACGTTCAGCTTTACCACCACATTCTCCTTCTGGTGGGAGCTTGAGGCTGTTGCTAGCTTGGATTTGATCACTTGATGGCAAGGCTGGGGTGAATATTCCTCCTGGCCCTGCACACTGACTCTCCAGGCAGGAGCACATGTCTAAACCTTCTGATGGCTGTTAGACTTGGTTAAACCAATACTCTTTTTATTATTTTTCTGGCAATAAACATATGGGCTGTAACTCTTTTTGTCAGCACTCCAAGAAGGATTTAACACCTTCCCCGTAGAGGACAGCCTACTGATTACCTGCTGCTCTGCTGGGATGTCTGCAGCCTGCCTTCCCTAACTCCAAGCTCATTTACAAATGAAGCGTGCCTGATTTCTGGGGGAGCTGCAGCATTTTCCTTGGAGCAGGCACACAGAGGTCTGTGCTCCAGGAGAGGATGCACAGAGTCACAGCCTGAGCTTGTAGGTTGCTCACTGCCCACTTGCTTCAGCAGCTGGGGAAGGGACGTGGGTGCAGCAGAGAGTCCCTGCAGGGTGATGTGAGGGGTTGTGAGTGTGACCAGGGAGGGTTTGGTTGTCAAAATCCACCTTCATGCACACTTGGGATGCCCCAGGCTACTCACATGGTGTTTTCCTCTCCTTCAGTTTCTGGGGCTGCCAGTTACTGATCTGTTGAATGATGGAGATGGGCAATTAATGATGAGAAACTCTAAAGACTTGTTCAACTTGCAGCTATTGTGTGTGATACTGCCTACTGAGAGCTCGTTTCCCCTCTGAGTGTGCACCATGGAGAGCTGGGCTCAGCTTTGCCCTGGCTCTCACTTGCCCTGTGTTGTGTGGACTGAGCTGATTCCCAAGACATTTATCATGAGCCAAGACAAACCCTCCCAGCCCATCTCCATGTTCTGGCTCCCTCTGGTCACCACCAGTGGCAATGGGATGTTCCTTCCTGCAAGCTGAGCATCCCAAAAGGCTGTGAGCTCCCCACCAGCCTCCTCTGCAGCCCCTCTGTGCAGAACTCCCATCCCTGCCTTCCTTGGCAGGGGTTTCCTTGAGCCTTTCAGTTTTGATAGCTCCTCCTGGCACATGGCCAGCCAGTTCCATGCTCCTTTTTGCTCATCAATCTTTTCACCAAAACATGGTGATATACACTGTGATACACACTGAGAAGCATCCCCACGGGCTCCCAAGACAGCAGACAAATTACCAGATTATTTGTGAATTTTAGCCACCCGATGGGAATTCAATGCTCCAACTGTAAACGTGAAATCAGCTACTTCCTACAACTTCAAAACAGGGAGCTGTTAACAAGTCAGGTAAATTAAACAGCAGACTCTTTGCACTAACAGGCAGAGCTGTCAGGAGAAGACAGATGCCTGCAATCAGCATGGAGCTCAGCCTGGCTCCCCACCCCTGGCTTGAGGAAGAAAGCACTGGCTTATTCTGGAGCAGCTGCCTGGGAAGTTCCTCCAGGAGCAGATCTCTCCCCCCATGCCTTTTCTGCCCTTCTCTGGGATGCTCTTGCACAATCCCAGACTGGGCAGTGGCACCAACCCATGGTGGCACAGTGATGGTGTTCACAGAGGTCTTAGGATGAGGGAAGAGACGAGGATCTGACTCCATGTTTCAGAAGGCTTGATTTATTATTTTATGATATATATTACATTAAAACTATACTACAAGAATAGAAGAAAAGGTTCTCCTCAGAAGGCTAGCTAAGCTAAGAATAGAAAAGAATGATAACAAAGGTTTGTGGCTCGGACAGAGAGTCTGAGCCAGCTGTGATTGGCCATTAATCAGAAACAACCACATGAGACCAATCACAGATACACCTGTGGCATTCCACAGCAGCACATAACCATTGTTTACATTTTGTTCCTGAGGCCTCTCAGCTTCTCAGGAGGAAAAATCCTAAGGAAAGGATTTTCATGAAAAGATGTCTGCGACAGTGGCCCCTCACTCCAGCATCCTGCCCCTTTATGCTGAAAACCCTTCCAAAACCAAGCACGCCAGAGCTGTGGGGGAAAACACATCCAGAAAAATGGCTTAAAAACCTCACCTTGCCAGGGATGAGATAGAGGAGGAACAGTGCTCAACCAGGGATCAAGCTGAAGGCATCTCTCAGCTGAACAAAGCCACTTTCCCTGCAAAAAGCCATCAAAACCAGAGTTACAGGGGCTCATCTTCTCCTGCTGCACTGGGATCTGCTAAGCCAGAGTGTAACTCTGAGTGCTCCCACACAGAGAAACCCTTGACAAGGGGAAAATGAAGCTACACTGGAATTTGTTAGGTAAATTTATTGTGGATAATTTAAATACACTACAGAACTTAGTGTGCCGTATGCACCCCTTGATAGGGCTCCACAGGGCTGTAACCAACCAGTGCTGACAATAGGAAATGCAGATTTATTAATTCTCATTTATATATTGGCTTAAATACCTTAGAGTTAAATAAGCAGATTTTTTTTTTCTAATTCCCCCTTCTTACTGCATGGCAGATCAGGTTAAATTTATTAAGAATTGTCACTGGCATGAACCAATTTATATAGCACTCTTTTGAAATGTGAAAAGTACTCACAAAAAGTAATATTTTGGGGGATGAAACTAAAAGGCATCTAAAAGGGTGTGAGATTCCTTTTTTCCTTGTCTTACCTCTCAGAACAAACTTGGTAAAGAGAAGCATATGCCATCCTGGCACCTCCCTTGGAAGATTCTTTGACGGCTTGTTTAAAATATTTATGTGGGTACAGGAGGAATTACTCTCAGCTTTGTGTCTGCAAACAATTCCCAGCAGTATACTGCAGGAGGCTTTCAAGGTTTGGGCCTTTTTTAAAGTAGTTAGGAACCCTTTGCATAAATGTCGTCTGATTTTATTGTTTTGACACTTCTGCAATGATAAATATTGTTACTGAAAGTCAGCAAAACAGATGGATGGCTGCCTTGGCGGATTTTGTGAAATCTCATGCTAATTAAGGGGCTGTCAGGCAAAAAAAAAAAAAGAAAGAAAAAGGAATTGAGATTGAGATACTGCATTTGCTTGTCTGACTTGACACACAGGGAAAAGTGCTGCTGGGGCTGGAGCAGCGTGTGCCTTGACAGGCTCTCACCCCCTTGCCCTCCTGCTCCCTACCTCACAAGGTTTTGGAGCAATGTTGTCTTTTTCTGAGCTTTAAAAAGAGTGGATGACCTCAAAATGTGTTGGGAACTCAGTGATGAAGCAGGAGGATGGTAAAACCCTCCCTGTGCATCTTCCTTGGCCGTGCCCATCACTGCAGTGTCAGGACTTTTGGGGACCTGGGGATGAAAAAGCTCCTGGGGATTTCTCCTTGTCCGAGAGAAGAGGCACAGGAGAGGTCCCAGCACCGGGTGAGGATGCAGCACCTGGTTGTCTTTAACTGAAACAGCCACAACACCAGTAAAAAGTTACAGGCTGGCACAAAATTGATTGGTTCTAGGAGGTAAAGATTGAAAAACACCGGTGGACTCAAAGGGCTGGTGGGAATGAGCAGGACCTGCCCAGGGTTTTGTTTACAGTTCCAGGTTCCCACCATTAAGCAGAAGAGCTGACAGGGTTGTTTTCCTTCCAGCAGCTTGAACTCATCTGTTTGTCTTCATCTCTATTTGCAAACAGCAGCCCAGGGCCAGCTTTGCTTTCACTTTATCCTTCTGCAGCGAGCTGCAGAAACTGGAGCTGCAGCCCATCCACAGCATGAGGGATGGGAAACAGCTGAGCAGGGAGAGCCCTGGTTCCCTGAGGAGCCCAGCTTAAACAAGCCTAGTGTGGGATCCACAGGCATTCACAAACCTCCCTGCCAGCTTGGGAAAAGGGTTGAAACACGGCCAAAAATGTTCCATCACTGTGGGCTCTGCACTTTGTCAGCCTTCTTCATGTGAAGGGGCAAAAGGATCCTGATTATCATTGGTAATCCTTGATTAGCATCCTTGATGATGTTCTGAACGTGATTTTGTTTTTCCTGAGATGCAGTGTGGGACAGCAGAGTGCAATGGACCAGAGTTGCTGGTCTGGGATCAAGGAGTAGCTGAGTTACAGCACCAGGTCTGTCACTGCTCACTGGCTTTGTTAGAGATAGTTCATCAAGGATATTAATGTTCTTTTGCATTGTTGCAGCCTTCAGCTGGTTTCTCCCACAGCAGCTTTATATCCATCACCAGGGCAAGCAGTGCTGACAATAAAAACCCAGCCTTCCCCAAAGGGAAGGGACTGTTCATCACCAGGTGCCACTGCTGGTCTGGGACATGGGTGGCTGCAAGCAGGTCATGGTTCATCTCTTTCATTCCTCCCAAAATATTGCTGAGGAGGTTTTAGAGAGCAATCACAGGCCTGGGTTTGTCTCACCACTCTCAGAGCCTGGAGAGCTCCGGTGAGAGTCTCAATCCTCTGGGTGGCTTTTTCCAGCCAGGGCAGTAAATGGAGAGATCAGGGAGCAATTTCTCCAGCCCAGGAGGGAATTGCTCGCCAGGATGTCCCTGCCCAGGTCCAGCCTGCTGTCCCATGGTGAACAAACCCCACCACACTCCCCACAGTGGCAGAGACCACTCCCCCACCCCATCTTCTCCTGCAGCAACACCTCTTCTTTCCACATCCATGAGTGCCAGCTATTTCTCTGCTTTTGTCCCAAACAACTCCCTACTTCACTTCCTAAAGATATCCAACTTTAAAAAGACCTTCCCACTGACATCCACACTGCCTGCTCCAGTACATGGTTAGAATCCTATCACTGTTTGCTTATCAGCATCACCCAAACACCCCCAACATGGGCACCAAGGAAAGAAAGCCCAACCACTGCCTCTTCATTTGTGTGTAAGCATCTTCCAGCCCTCCCAATCTCCAAAGTGCTTGGCTTTGTAAGCTTGGCCAGATCTTCCTGGGCTTACATACTGGTCCTGTTGCTGCATTTTAGGCTTCCTTTTAATTTAAAAAAATCTCTATGATATTTTGCCTTTATTTTTTCTTTCTTTTATTTCCCAGGTTGCTAATATTCCTTTCAATGGGCTTTGATTAATGGCTGAAAGCTCAGGAATATTCCTGGTATTCACTTAGCCAGAGCAATTACACTGCAAAAAGCAGCATGAGGACCCTGGGTTGACATGCAAATAGCCATGTTACACAATTAGCTGATGCACAATTAATTGGAATAATGACAAATATTGTCAAATAAGGCTGGATTTAGGCTGTGTAAATCTGAGGCATACCTTAGGGTTATTCAATTAAGAGATGTAAGGAGACAACAGCAGAATCCTTCAAGGACAAAAAGCCTATTCCTGAGAAAAAATATTTTCTCTTTAGATCCAGCCTGGGAAAAACTGGCAAAACAAAATGCAAAGTGACCTGGATGTGACAAAGACTAGACAGGCACATGTCCCTTACCTGTGTGGGCTTGCAATGAGAATTACCAGCACCACTCAGGGCACCTCACCCTGCTTCCATTGCAGGACCCTGCACAGGGGTTGGAAAAGGTGATTGGAAAAGGCCAATCACCCCCAGACCTCCCCAAGCCTCAGAGGACACCTTTGCTTCTGCTTCTCATCACTTTTATAACCCAAGAACCACCAAACTTTCTTGGAAGAAGAAGGAAAAAAAAACCAAACTGCACTAACATCTTGCACAGCGTTGCCACAATGGTCTCCACTACGACCCACTAAAAAGGAGGATAAACTTTGAATGTTCATCTGTCAGTTTTATTTCCCTCCCATCTGTTTCTCGCTGGTTTGCAAGCCCAGAAACGCAGAGAGAAGGTGGGATGCAGACAGGTTTTTTCCTGCAGCTGCTTCAGAGCTTTTCTTCCAGACTGACAGTGGTCTGTGACCCACACAGTGACCAAACCTGCAGAGCCCCATGGAAACACAATAATTGCCCAGCAGGCAGGGAGCACTGAGGGCTTCCTGCAGCCCAAGGAACGGGACAGTCTTGTCACTGGAATGTGCAGAGGGCAACCATGCCTCAGGCTCCTTGCAACATTCATTTTATTTTATTACTACTTTATTCTCCTGTCCTTTAGAAAGCTGCTACATTAACCCCCAGATCTTAGATATTGAGCCTAGCTGGTGTTAAAAGTTTAATTACTGTTACTGTTAATTATGATGCTTGCAGAGAGCGTTTGCCATCCAGGCCTGGGGAGCTTTGATTCCCTGCATGGTTTTATTGGTGGGATGTATTTTGGGGGTAGTTTTATCTCCTCTCATGACAGAAACCCCTGATGGATTCTGGGTGTAGACACAGGTCTGAGAGCATCCCAGGATGACACCAAGCATGGACTTTCAGATGTACAAGACAAAATATCCTGCAGGGAGGTGTCCTGATCCAATCTGCACTTGTTTTCCTATTGCCTGTACCTTGGCCTATGGATATGAATGACCACTTCAGTTTTCTTCCTGGTCTCTTTTATTCCTGCTGCTCCTGCTCATCTTCGCAAACATTCCTATTCTCTGAGTGTGAGTTCTCAGAGGATGGGCCTGCAGACTGGTCCCCAACATAACCAAAGCAAATTCAATTAAGAATTGACTTGATTTACAGTAATTTCCTGCATGTTTCACCAGCTTGTGATATTCTGCATATTTTCTAGGCTTTAGATATCCACTTCTTCTCCTGTCTTGCTCAGTAGCCCTACTCCATTGGTTGAAGAGGGAATTAATCAAACCCTATAAAATATTCTCCATGCTCAGTCTCTTACTGGGGTTCTATTGAGAAATAAATGATGCTTTAGGACTTAAATCAATGTTTCTTGAACCAATACCCTTCATGTGATTTCAGTGGGGTTTGGATCAGCTCTTTAGCATACACATTATTACAGCAAGTGTTCTTTATCCAGAGAAGATATTTAGCCTTGAAAAACGATCGGGAACATTTTAAGCAGCCAAAGACAAATTCTGCTTGATCACACATACAATAATGATTGATGGTAATGGAAAAAAACAAATGCTATCACGATGATTTACTCGCCTGTCAAAAAAAATTAGTCATCCTAGAATTCTGCCAAGCTCGTGTGTGTGTGGGGATATGTGCACCAACACACGTGTGTGGGTGCACAGGGCAGGCTGCATCTGTGGCAGCAGCACAGGCACATGCTCTGGGGCTGGGCAGTGACAAAAGAGTCTCGTGCACAGCAGAAAACATGATTCGCAAGGGTGGCAGCAGTGCTTTGCTGAGGGATGATGAGAGGAAGCATCTAATTACCAACGAGTGTTCCGTGGCTGTGTGCAGGGGAACACACAGAACACGTGTGCTGAGGCCTCATCCACGCTGCAAGTCAAACCAGCCTGGGTTTAAGCATGGGCAGTTTGAACATATTTCATCCTAGGGATTTTTGGTGGCATGGAATGGAGGTGATTTTGCAGGACCCCAGTGTTGTGTATATACTGTCACATATTTGAAATAGATGTGCTGTGTATTTAATCCAGTATTTATTTTTGCCAGCTGGGCTGGGGGCTGCTGCTATCAGACATTTGGGTTCCTTGCTGCTGATCAGGGAGGAGGGCTCTTTGTGGGCTTTTATTTGTTGGGGTTTTTTCCCTCCCCCAGCACAATTCCAAGCAGTTTCATGTCATTAATACCTCCCCTCACACCTGAAACCAGCACGAGGGCACAAGAGTGGACAAGACCACGCCAAGATCTCTGTTTCTTTACATAAATCAAATTCTTTTACAATCCTTCAACACAAGACATTAAAATATGCCTGTCTCATGTGCTCTCTCCCGGCTTGCCTGAGAGGAGTGGGCACCCCTGGGAATTGTTTAGCAGCGATTCACTGGGTCAGTGTATTAGAACAGACTCAAGTCTATCAGCCAGATGGTGACTTCAGAAAAAAATTGACACACCATTTCAAACTGATTTCACGCAAACCCTCCTGAGGGGAGCCAGTGGGAATCCAGCAATCAGATCTGTTGTGAATAAATATTACAAAATTGTCAATTACAGAAGGGATGTTTAAAATGTTTGGCTGATTTAGAATGTATTCATTCCTTGCCTTGTGCTTTGATGATGGATCTTTCAATATCACTGACTGATTGCTTCCCTTGGCCAGAGAAATCTCAGATTTTATTTTTTTTTATTGGAAGAAGTTACTGTGCTGCCTTTCCAGGCTTTTATGGTAAGCAGGCATCTGAGATAAAAGCCAAGCCAGGTACAATTTGGAGCATGATGTCTTCTACAGATAGTGGCTTAAAAATGAGCGTTGGACTTAACAAGGCAATCAGGTCTGAATGTTTTCAATGTTACACAGGACCAAGATCTCTCACGAGTAAATTTAATCAATGTAGATGCAAATGTCTGCTTTTGCAGGCAGGAGAAACTGGAATATTCTTCCAAGCACCAGTTATGCATGCTCATCAAGTTATGCATTCAGCTGAAAAAGTTATTTGCCTTGTGTTGAAACCCACAGTGGAGGCAATTTTTGTGTTTCTGCTTCCCCTGTGACTGCTCTGGACCCATCACTTCCTCTGGCCTTGTTTCTTTGTCTCAAACTGCACATCCAGACTGGCCATCCCCATCCTTGGCCATCCATGCTCTCCCTCCATCAGAGCACACCAGGGCTGCCTTTGGGCCATCCCACAACTGCTCAGCTTCCCCACAGCAGATTTTCTCTTTCCAAGGCATCTTTGATTTTACCAGCACTGCTGGACCCCTCTCTGCTTCCCTCTGATGGAAACCTGATCCCTGATGTGCTCAGTGCTCACTCCTCTCTTTTTTTGTTGTTTTTCCCTATCTCTGAGGTGGTTTAATTTATTGTCCCAGGGCGGTTTCACCAGTTGTCTCTCTCTCTTTAGATCTTCATACAGTAAATAGCAAAGCTCACCTCTGAGTGAAACTCTTGTTCCCACAGGTCTTTGAGCTGGTCTGTGCAGGTCACTCTTACCAGTCCTTCACTCCCACCAGATGGAGATATGGTCACTAGAAAGGACAATGAGGCATAAATCAAAGTTGTTCCACAAACAGAATTTCAAAGGGTTTCTAAGGATGAAAATGAAATTTATAAAGCTTCATTAGTGCAGTATTGACTAATTGTATCCAGATTGTAGTAAATTTACAGATTTATAGAAATTGATATACTATGTTTTCATCCTGATTTGTCTCAATTTTTCAGGGTTTACAGCACTTTCTAGTAGTCCTAAAATTTCTTCAACAAACAGCTAAATCTCTCCTCTAAATAATCCAGATTCCAGGCCTTGTTTCTCCAGATTACATCCACAATTCAGCCATCAGCCTGAACCTGATCTGGGCCTGGAAGGATCCTTCTTAGCAAATATTTATCCACCTTTTTAGAGACTTGGTTAGCCTGACTCAGAGGCTCTGTGGATGTGAGCAGTGGTGTGTGGTATTTATATTGCCTTTCCCTGTGCCCTTGCTCCCTGGGCAATGGTCATAGGCAGCTCCAAAGAGGAAAGAGCCATAAAAGCTGATGTCTCTGCCCAGAAGTGATGAGAGATGATCTCACATCTGGGTGACACCTGTGGTCTCTGTCCCTCTTGCTCTCAATACCTGCTGTTTGTCTGCTCTCCTGCCTCTGGCTGGAGTGGCCCATGCTGCTGGGGTCGTGAAAAACCCTGAAGGGTAAAGGCTGAGCCCCCTCTTGCCTTGGGCTCACACCACCCTCCCCATTGTGGTTGCAATCCTGGGCTCTCCTCACTTCTCCTCCCCAGCATCACTGAGCCAGCAGTGCCCCCAGCCCTGCCTTTGCCTCTCCTGGAAATGGTCCCTGGCTGTCCCTGCAGCAGGGCTGGGACAATCTCACGCCTTGCAGGGGCAATGCCATGGGCTGGCAGCCCCAGGCAGCTGAGATGGGCCCCAAGTCCCTCTGGCACTGGGTGACATCTCCTCCCCACTCACTCCTCAGTTCTTTGTCCCTGTGGTGCCCCAGCACCTGCCACTGATGGTTCCTTAGGATGGAGAAACAAACCCAAGACAGAAGTGCTCATGATCCACCTGGCTGTGACCAGAATTTCCTTGCTGAGGTCTGAGACTCCTCCAGGGTGTCCTGGCCGCTGAGTCCCTGCTGTGTCGCAGACATCTTTTATGAAAAATCCTTTCTTTAGGATTTTTCCTCTTGAGAAGCTGGGAAGCTTCAAGAACAAAATGTAAACAATGGTTATCTGCTGCTGTGGAATGCAACAGGTGCATCTGGGATTGGCCCATGTTTGTTGTTTCTAATTAATGGCCAGTCATAGTCAGCTGGCATGGACGGAGAGTCCAAGCCGCAAGGTTTTGTTATTCATTCTTTCTTTTTCCATTCAGCTAGCCTTCTGATGAAATCTTTTCTTCTATTCTTTTAGTATAGTTTTAATATAATACATATCATAAAATAATAAACCAAGCCTTCTGAAACATGGAGTCAGATCCTCATCTCTTCCCTCATCCTCAGACCCCTGTGAGCATGGTGACACTTCTGTCCCTTCCCAGGCACTGGAAGGTGGCACCACAACCCTGGCATCAATCTCCTGCAGAGCTGTCCCTTGCCAGAGCTCTGGGTGGTTTCCTGAGCTCCCCTGTGGCCCTCGAGCTCTGTCCCCACAGGCTGCTGCCACCCCAGCATCCGGGCTGCCTGCCTGGGAGCCTGGGGGCAGCGCTGCCAGCAGAGACCAGGCGAGGCAGATAGAGTTGCAGGGTCATCATTCCAGGAGCTCTTGATCAGTGGTATGAAAGGCAACAACAAAGGTCATCCTGAACTTTAAACTCAACACCATTTCCCATCCCCCCAGCAAAGCACTTTCCAGCCGGGCAGTAAATCTCCGTGTGATGAGGGAGAGAGCCCCATTTTCACAGAGCAGGTCCTTCCCAGAGATCAACCTCAGCAGCTGAGCCTGAGTTCATCCCAGGGAGAGACAAAGTTTTGGTTCTGAAACTTTCAGCTCAGCCTCTACCTCGCATTCCTAAACCACCACAAGGTGTTGGGAGAGCTGGTTTTGCACTGAGCTGGCCCTGCAGCACAGCAGGGCTCAGAAATGGGGCTGACAAGCTGGATGAGGTGTGTTAGGAGCACCCAGACACAGGAAAACCCAGGGATCCCGGGTCTGCCTGCCACCTCAGAAGCAGGGAGATGTGGATGCAGCACCAGATCCAGGTTTAAGGGGATTTTCCATCCCAGGGAGCATTCAAGGCTTGTTGGGGCTTCAGTGTTCCCAAAACACTGTCATGCTTTCAAAGAAGGGTCTCTCCCTGTGGTGAGGTTTTTACAGTAACTACTCATTGCACACCAAAAAAGAAAACACCACACAAAGAAAAACACCCAGAGAACAAGAAAATAAACCCTGGCTCCAAAAACAGTTCCACACAAAATATCCAGATTTGACTCAGTATTATTGAGAATTTTTAACAAAATTGCTCAGAAATTTCCCTCTGAATGACAATCAGAAACTCCTGTCAGCCACTGAGACTGCCTCACACACTCTTAGGTTCCACACTCTTCTATGCTTTCAGTTATTTTTTTTCCTTCCTTCCTTCTCTATAATAAGATTTATTATTGGGTTATTCTTCATGGTATATTAGCCCTTAGCCAGAGTCAGTGCTGACAGAAATGTTAGTCATTTGGGCTCTGCTTAACCTGCTAAGAAGAACTGAATTTACAGAACGGGACGAGGCTTTTTATGATTTCATTCCAGAGCCAAATCAGATAAGAATAATTATCCTCTCCTGGGATATTAGGCAGCACCTCCCCAGGACCAGCAGCTGACAGCTGTTTTATTGGTTGAGTCACTTGGGTCTGGAGCCGAGGATTAATTGTTCATGTGTCCGGGTGGTTCCAGGAACAACAGTGAAAGGTTCTTTCTGGAGATGGGAGATAATTTATTTTCAATTGTTTTCATGCACATGATTTCAGTGGACAAAGTGAATTAAAAATAAATTCGCATAAATAACCCTGCTTCCACCACTCCCTGCATTCGTTGTTAAACACTGGCTTGTGCATTTCAGATCTAGGGGTCTCTAGCAGAAAAAAAAATGTAGCATCAGAGGAGATGCAGTCTTTCCAAAGCAAGTTCAAGTCCACTTTGTCACCAAATGTCCTCTAATATCTGACTAACCCACCAAGGCAGTGCCCACTGCCCACCCCTGCCCTTCCTTGGCACCCACCCCCAAGCGCTTTTATTCAGAATTAATTTACTCCTGCCTATCACCTGCTTGAGATTATTCTAATGATAATGGCCTCGATCCAAAGCAAATTAAAAACCAGTGGTGAGGCTTTCCCTGCCTGGGCTGAGCACGTCTCTCCCGGGTGGCAGGGCTGGCTGTGCCCTGGCTGGGACACACGCTGTGCCTCTGTGATGGCAGAAGGGGCCCAGGAGCGGGCAGGGAAGGCAGTTGCCTGGAGCAGCAGGGGTTTGGGCAGCTCTGCACCCTCTGCCCAGCTTGTCTGCATGGCTGTGCCAGGCAGGATTCCTCACCCGCCCTTCCCTGGGATGCGAGCGGCAGCAGGAATAAAAGTCCCCCATTGTCCAAGGGTGCGCTGTCAGCTTTCTGCTCAACATCCCCTCTCCTCCAGCTTGTGGAAGCTGCCTGCCCACGGGTTGGGTTTTGCCTGTGAGCTGAGGAGGGGGAGCAGCTCCAAGGGGGTTTTTGTTCTGGGATTTGCAGTTTGAGTGGAAAGGGGCAAGTCCCCAAGTCCTCTTGCAGAGGACTCAGTGCTCCCGCAGTTCAGCTCATGCTGCATCACTGTGCCTCAAAATAGGGAAGGTGTTCTGGCAGAAACAGCCTGGATTGCAAAGGAGAGTTTTAAGTTCCTCTAAAGAAGAGGAAAAAGAAAGAGTCAGGGCAAACCATCCCTGGGGCTGGCTGAATGAACAGGAGTCTTGGCTTTGGAGCAGGGTGGGTACCTGCAGCACCTCAAACCCAGGGAGCAGAGCCCTCCAGCAGGTAGAGGACACCACAGAATCACAGAATCACAGAATAATGAGGGTGGAAGAGACCTCTAAGGTCATCAAGTCCAACCTATGCCCTAATATCTCAACTAGACTCCAGCACCAAGTGCCATGTCCAGTGTTTTTTGAAACACATCCACAGATGGTGATTCTACCACCCCCCTGGGAAGAGCATTCCAGTACTATATTATTCTTTTGGTGGAAAATTTCTTCCTAATATCCAACCTACACCTTCCCTGGCATAGCTTGAGGCTGTGTCCTCTGGTTCTGTCAGTGCTGCCCTGTGGAAGAGACCAACCCCACCTGTCTCCAACCTCCCTTCAGGAAGGTGTAGAGAGCACTAAGGTCACCTCTAAACCTCTTCTTCTCCAGGCTAAACAGCCCCAGCTCCTTCAAACATCTTTGTGTGCATGGAAGAGACGTTGGACAGCTTTCATGCTTGGCACAAAGCTAGCAGGAGCCTCACTGAAGCCAAGAAGCATCTTTGCCCACTTCTGCCAGGGCTAACTTCATCCCTGAGGCCATTACCCGGGGGCTCTCAGGCGCTTCGGGTGCACAGTGCTGATCTGTCAGATGAGGAAGTTATGAGGAAGCAATGGAGTGGCACGAAGGGATTGAAGAGAATTGATACGTGAGCCTGGATAATTATGAGGTTGCCAGTCCAGTGTCATTTCACGGCTGGGCTGGCTCTTTGTGGTGTATGATACCCATCAATGCAAAAATGGAAATGAAGATAAATGGGGCAATGGCAGCAGCAGTTAGATCTGTCTTGCAGGCTGGCTGCTGAAGTTCCCTGTTGATTTGGGAGCAGCATCCTCCATCAGCAGCAAGAGGTGAATTTGGAAAGTGGCACTTGCCACAACCAGCTATGGGATCCTGGACAAGCCATTGAGTACTGCCAGGTCACCAGGCTGGGAAATTTTAAGAAAGTAGTGGCCAATCTGTACTTTTTCAGGGTTAAATTATCTCTGCTGTGTCTGCTTTGCCTGTTAAGGTCAACAGCACAGCAAGGTTGAAGTAGGACAGAGATGCAGCTGGGCTATGAGGACATTAGGGAGTGACAAAGCCATGGGGTGGAAATTTTATGATACATAGGAAAGAACAGGAACTAAGAGGGTCTTAAAAGATGTCCATGAAATAGAAAAATGTAGGACGAGAAGAAGAAGAGAAGAAAAAATTGTTTCCAGGCAGGAGAGAGCTGTCTGTGATGTCCCTGATCAAAATCCCAGTAGGCAGGACCCTGGGGCTCAGCTGGGCAGTGTGACTTTCTCAAGGTCACATCAGCATTTCCCTCCTTGGGAGGGAAGTGTGGACTATGAGAAAATGGGAACTTGTGATTTGCACCAACACACGTTGCATCACCGTGAAGCTGACCTAGGCTCACTCAATCTGACCCCTCAGCAGCTACAGACAGAAATCCCTGAAAAGCCAGAGATGCAGTATTTTAGAAGAGACAGGAGGATTCCTACAGAAAGAAATTTGTAGGAATTACAAGAAGAGGAGGAGCAGCAGAAGATGATGCACATTAAATAAAATATTACATTGGCTATAAATGGATTTAGTTATGGAAATTTTTGTTCTGTGTAGCAGCCACTCATAGCCTGACTCTGTCTACAGAGAGGTGCCAGAAACCCCAAGGGAGTGGTGGAGGGTGGAGAGGAGGAAGCTCTAGGGGTGGCTTTGAGAAACCAAGTGTTTTGATTGTGATCCCCAACCCTGTGCAATGAAGAGCGATGCCAAACAGATGATGACATGATTTATTTGCAGAAGGTGCTGCCCTCACCATGCATGAGATGTCCAGGAAATAAAGGCTCTCAGACCTCAATTAGCAATGAGATTCCGGTGATAACGAAGCCATGATTGCTGCCTGGGATGGGGGAGAATGAGACCTGATTAGGGGAGTAGTGGAGGGTGTCTGTAAACACGGCCAAATCCGGGGCTGAAGTGCTGGGCTGACATTTCCTGTCACCCTCTGTATTTCCCCCCACTTCCATGAGAACATGTGGGAGCTTCAGCCCTTACTTGGCTGCGTGGTCCCCACAGAAAGGAGCCCTTTCTGGGCTCAGGAGATGGGGATTTGGGTCAGAAGCACTCACAGGCACTGTGCAGATCAGTGGGGATGCTGCTCTGCATCCATTTCAGCCAGGAGATACAAAGGCTTGGGTCAGGCAGAGGAGCACTGCATGGAATACAATGGCACTGAAATCCCCACTTCACCCCACATCCTGCTCAGGAGAGGGGAAATTTGTACATCCTCCAAGTTAAGGACACTAAAATAAGTAAGGAGCATTTGGGATCCTGTCTCACCCCTGCAAAGAGGAGAATTATTGGAAGCAGAAGACAGAGTTTCCCTAGAAATGAAATACATGAAATACAATGATATAAAATACAATGGCAGTGAAATCACCACTTCACCCCACATCCTGCTCAGGAGAGGGGTAAAATTTGAACATCCTACAAGTTTAGGACACTAAAATAAGTGAGGAGCATTTGGGATCCTGTCTCACCCCTGCAAAGAGGAGAATTATTGGGAAGAGAAGACAGAGTGTCCCTATTACCAGCCCAGCAAACATTTAATGCAAAGTCCAGCAGCTCTAGATAGTTCCTTCCTGAAGCATAACTAAGACGTTGACAAGAGATTTAAAAACTTTGTCACATCAATGCAAGAAATTGGAACTGGATGCAGTTTTATTGGAAATGTAAGGGCTTTTTTCCATGTCTATGTTCAATAGAAAACTTAAATATTGAAAGGAAAGCTCTCTGGGGATGGAAAATCTCCTCCAGTCCACCCCACGGCGGACAAGAGGGATGATAGCTTTTCAAACCAAGGCTGAGACCTCTCCTGGGAGGAAAAACACAGCAGCAAAAAGGTCAAAAGGTTAAAGCTTAAATTTAGGAAACTTGTTTTCTTCATTACTTTCAAATTTCACACTTTAAGATAAGAATTTAATAGCACAAATTTGGGAGATATTTCCATTTTCCCCATTAGGAGATAGCTGCGTGCAGTGGGTGCAGTCAGGGCTGCAGAGTTTCTCTCTCTTCCTGGCAGAGTGGTGGTGGGAGGGCGGTGGGGTGAGGATGAAGAGACCTCATCCTCAACAGTAAAGAGACCTCCAACTCACCCCATAACCTGGGAGCAGGCTATTCCCCCTTTTCTGGGGTAAGAAAAGGTGCAAAACAAGCAGCATGGGCTGAAAAGGGCTCGCAATTACTTGGCATTGTCCTCACCAGCAGAACTCAGACATCTCTGGGAACTGATAGGACAGTGATGCCTGTGCCTCAGTTTCCCCAGCTGTCCCCCAAAACAGGCTAGAGCTGTGCTTATAAATCAGCCAGCTGGCGGGACTTAGAGCTGCTGTAACAAAATCGAGAGGCAGAAAGTTGATATATTTCCTTTTATTTCGCCCCAAATCAGATGCAAACCTACTCTGCTCAAATCCTCCGCTCTTAATGTGGGACTCTGCCAGTTTAAGAGGGGGGCAAAGCAGGGATTTCTGATGCAAAATTCAGGACAGTGGAGAGGCAATGCAATAATTGTCAGTCCAGAGAGCATCCTGGTGCACATGTTCGGAGGATAAGAGTGTCACCAGAGTCTATTGTCTGTCCCCTCTCTGTTAAAGTAGAGATAAGGCTGGGATAAATCTCACTGGGACATTCTGCCCTATGATGTTATTTCATGCCACATCACCTAATAGGTGTATTTTCACACTGCTTGCTACTGCTGTGAGGCTCTGCAGCTCCTAGCCAGGCTGACAATCTCACTATATGGAGAATGGAATAGTGACGGCTAATTGATTTTACAGCAGTACCGAAGGACAGACAATGAAAGTACCATCAATTTAATCCACTATTTAATGGTTCCAATTTAGCCTCTGTAAATGCTCACTAAACTAATTTCTCTGGGTTCAGCAATCTGAAAAGCTATCATATCTCTAATCTCCTTCAATATATTCATCTGGAAAAGGGAATTTAGCCAATTCTGATGTGCGGAGATGATCTGTTAGCACAGTGTAAATGTTTATAACACGGCAATCTAGTTCGTTTATAAGGATATGAAAAGTTTTATTGGGGAGGGCACTGAAGTGGAACCACGGGATAATAGGCAGTTACCCAGCAGTCTCTGGGAGCCAGGGAGCGGGCAGGCATGCAGAAAAATACTAGGATTTACTTTAATCCCAAATTGTAAGCTAAAGTTCTGCCCAGTACATGATGCACCTGGGACTACTGGAACAAAGGATTGTCTCCCGTCCCCCCGTGACCCAGGCTTTCACGCTGCACCATGATAGCAACAGTCATTTCATTTCCTCCAAGAGCCTGAAAATTAGTTTAGTTTTAGCACATATATATCTCCTTGTCCAACCAAGTTGCTAGAGGGGAGCTATAGTCCTGAGGGCACTTCCTCTTCTCTGGGGTTTGGGGGATTTGGAGTTTGGCTTTTCAGGGTTTTTCATGGTGAAATCTGGTTGCCCCCAAGTCCTGGAGCCCACCCTGATGTTCTCCAGCTGCCAGGATACCTCTGCTGCTGAGGGAGCCCTGAGACCCTCCTCAGGGCAAGGGGGAGGTTTTTCCCCAACTGCAGTAGGAACAAGACCCGATGACCTGGAGGGGAAAATTCCCTTGAGGTTTAAAGTTCTTCTCCAGCAATTCACCCCTACTTCCCCTCTCTTGGAGGAGTGCTTATCCTTGGTCCAAATCCAAAACTGAAATCTGCCACCAATCCAGGACAAAACATATCATGTTTAGGTTTTGGACCGCATGCAAGCACCATCCCTCCTTCTTGGTTGCCTGTATCCTGAGGAGAACAGAGACTGGTATGTGCTGGTTCTACTCCCAGAAATTGGGGCTGTTCCTTAAGCTGCTGCAGACACTGGGGACATGGGACAGACCATTTCTTGTATTTAGAAATTTTAAAAACTTCTCTAAAGATTACACTTGCAAGGGGACATTCCGTTTTGGGAGCAGTTCACAGCCGCAGAGTTTTGATGGTAAGAAGGAAGAGATAAAGCCTTTCAACCCATCACAAGAGAGGGGGATGACAGTGAAAGAGTCTCTGTGTGTAGTTTTTATTTTAAATATAATGCCATTTTTAATACAATCCTCTAATAGCTGCCACGTGCTAACACACCTGCAGGAGAGAATCTACCCATGTAGACACAGGCTGTGCATGGACATGTGGGAGCAGCTCGCAGCTCATCAAAGAGTTCTTCATCCCCAGTTGTCACCACCATGCCTGGTTTGTCATTTTCTGCCCTTTTGACAGGACCTGGCAAACCCATCTGGGCACCCAGCACTGGAGCTGGCATGAACTGGCCTGGGCTGGCAAATGCCTTTCATGGAGAGAGCACTTCTGGATTGCAGTGGCTTTGTAGTCCAACCATCCTTTTTTTTTTTTTTTTCCCCTTTTAAATTCAAAGACAATTCCACAAATGAGCTTCTGCTTGATTAGTGTTTTAATGAATATATCTGGATCCACCACGAGTCCCCCAGCCGTGACTCGGGAGCCACAGGCGATGCCATCCAGATGCTGCCTTTGTGCTGTCAGCTCGGGGTGATCATGGCAGCCACACCAGGGGACTAAGGAGGGCGATAGCCAAGGAATAAATGTCATGTGAGACCCTGGTTTTCCCTGGACCAAGGTCCAGATGGGTGATGAAGGTGCTGGTCCGTGCCCCTGCCTGCCTGGGACCCCCAGCCCATGCTCCACTCTGGGCAGCCCCTCTGCTGGAGCTGCAGCACAGATTAACTTGGCTCCCATTTTTTTGGCTGTGCTGCAGATGGGGAAAGGGCTGCTCGCTCACTGAGTGTGCTCATGATCACTTTGGATGGGGAAATCCTGAGCAAGGGCAGGTTTCCTTCTGCTCCCTGGACTGATCCCTGGGAAGGGGCAGCACACAAGATGCTTTATGGCAGCAGGGCACATTTTTTTCCCTTGTAAATTATATTTAACATTCCAGAGAACTTTATTGCATTTGGTGTTAGGGTTTATGAAAAAATCTGTATTTAACTTCAAGCCCTGGTAAACATCTTTGCTTATGTTGTTATGTGATTCTTTATTTGAGTATTTCGATTTAATTTCACAGTTCATATACCTTAAAGTTTTGATTTTTTTTTTCCCCTCCCCTCTCATTCAGGGAGAGCCAGGGCTGGCCAGGGGCTTGTTGGTCTCTGGTGAGCTGTACTCTCCCATGGGGAGGGTGATCCTGGGCTGCCACCTCCATCTCTCATCCCTAGAGAGGTGCCTGGGCATGGGGAGACCCTCTGAGGATGGGGAAAGCCTGCATCTCTGCCTGTTGCCATCCTCAGCTCAGCAGCTTTCTTCTGAAATTAGTCATCCCTGGGAGCTCCCAGGGCTTTCCCAAATTGGAAATTTGCATGGGGCTGAATGTAGGTCAGCACAATGGGGCTGTGCCTAGAACCACGGCTGAGCCAGGTGTCAGCAGTCCATCCCAAAATCTGCTGAAGTCCAGGGAAGGCTTTCTGCTGGCACCAGTGGACTCTGGACCAAGCCAACAAATGCACCTGCCACAGCTTCAGCCCCCACAGAGGGAGGAAGGGGAGGATGAAGAACCAAAAGGATGGCAGCCACACAGACTGCAGGAAAATGTAAACATGGAGCTCAGTGGCAAATCTTGTTGGCCCCCAGGTGCCAGGGGCTGGCTGCCAAGTATACAGATTATTTTGATAGCATGACAGAGCTCAGTTCCTTGGGTTTGTGCTGCTCCCACCAGCTCCATCCTCATGGTCTCATCAGGGACATTGAATGTTCACCACCCAGGAGTTGCATGCCCAAATTCTCCTGCAGCTCTGTGGCAAAAAAAAAAAAGAGATGTGCAAAGGTTTGTCCCACTTGGATAATTCATTAGAAGCTGGAGGGGCTGCTGCCCAGAAGACAAGAAATGGTGAACTTGGATAATGATGGGATTTCTGTAGTGCTATTTAAAAGATCCATGTGTAAGATATCTCTTCCCTATTTATGCACTCTTCCTGCAGGATTGTCTCCCTCCAGACCCAAATGCAGCAGCACTTTGGCAGCTTAAATGGCCACAGCTGTATGTCCACTTCCAACTGCTATTTACAGAACACCATTTTTAACCTGAGCCCGTGATTAAATTTTCTGATTGATGTTATTGGGGGAAAAAAAAAAAAGCCAAACCAACAGGATGTAGAGTTTTTTGGAGAGCTTTCCTTTTCACACCTAGATTTATGGTCCAATTTTTGCTTAGAGAAAGCCCAATGCAACATTGCTGAATAAACATCTATTTTAGGAAGACCTTGTGGAGGAGAAGTGACCTTGTGGGCAACTTCCCTCACCCAGGCCACACCAACATGACACAACACTTTGGAATTTTTGAAGAGACTGATTTTATTTTTTTTTTCAAATTCTGTTTGTGATTGCTGTGTACAGGAGATTTCCTATTTACTTCAGCCTGCCTGGCTCACCAAATAATCACAATTTGCATTTTGAAGGACTTTCCCACAAATGCGTGTGTCATGCTGATACACAGCTTCATTTCCTTTGGATGCTCTAGGCCGTATGTCCCAGTCTTGAATATGAAAATCCTGTCTTGGAATGCCAAAGGTCTCAATAAATCCACCAAAAGGAAAACATTTTTTTATTATTCTTGAGTGAAATCAAAACAGACATAACTCTTCATCAGGAAATGCACCTCTCCAACGAGGGGGAGGTTAAACTGCATCCAGAAAGGGTGAAATAAATTGTATCTTTGCCTTTCTAAATGAAGAGTCATACTCTACTGCACATCTTTGTACAAAATTCCCATTGACACCAATTCCACTTATTTATTGATTGTTTTTTTATGTGCTCAATGCCATAGCAACGGGCTACATTCCATAAATTAAATGCAACATTGCATTAAGTTAAACTTCTCGCAATGGAGAGCACACACAGCACCCAACCCTGTGTTGCTCCTGAGCACTGATAAATAAACCAGCAATTATCCCAGGCCAAGGAAACTCTGGCAATGAATTGTGAAAGGCAGCCAGCTTGCACTTCTCTTGGTGGATGGGCACAGGCCCCTCCACGTGCACACAAAATCACACAGAGTGTGGCACAGCACAGAGAGGGGCCCTCAGTCTGCAGTCAGCAGGAACATTGCTTGGCTTGCTGCTGGTGTGATACTATTTAGCTCCAAGCTACTCCTCACATGTGTAAAATTAAGCAAATGAGCAAAGAGAGAAGTCCTGGATCATCAGAATAACTACAGCTCGTCTGCATTTATGGGTGTCATTCATTTTAGTGACATCATTGCTCCATGGTAACGAGTATATTTTAGATTGGAGAAATAGATGGCATGAAAAATAGATTAGTTTTATTTAGATAGATTATATCATTATATAAATAGATAGACCACTCTACTTCTACTCATCTTCCACCTCCTGGTTAATAGGACACAGTTTTATTTATAGATAGAGATGCAGGAAATGTTTCCATGTAAATGTTTCATAATTCTGTTGCATTTCTGTGTTTTATTTTAATGGGTCACCCCTGTTGTACCAATCTGAGCTAGGTAATATGTTTGTGCAGAGAGGAGAGTTCTTCAGGGTTGTCCAGATGGACCCAAAATGGGGAATGCTCAGAGAGCTGGTCTCCCTGGTGTATTGAATGTGGGACTGTAAGGACTAAAGCCAGGTCCTGGAGGGACCCCAAGAAGACTTCAAGCAGGGAATTACTCCTTTGGGTTATACTAAAAAGAAAAATATGGGAATTAGGAAGGGAGGGCATGAGGGGACACACGCACATTTTCTTTCTCCAGCCTGCTGAGATCTGTCCAGCAAGTTGGTTCATGCGCACTGACCGCCCTCGGAGTGGTGTTATCTTTTTATACTAAAAGCTACATGTACTTTATTTACAATAATTTTCCAATACCTATGACCTATGTTGGACAGTTTGTCTCTAAACCAACCCAAAAGTGCTACCATCACAGCAGAAGATGGAGGCTAATAAGAAGAAGGAGAAAGAACATGCCCATATTCCTCCATCTTACCACTTGAACCAGCATTCTAAAAACCCCAAAATTCTACATTTTCATCCAGTGATAAATTAATCATCATCCTACTCAAACCCTTGTGGCTTGTAACTCCTCGCGCAAAGCTGGCAATTTTCCCATGGGTTAAAATCCAAGGCGCAGGTATTTTTGACTCCGTGCCAAGGTCTCTGAGCCCCCTGCCAGGGTCTCGAGCCACCCAGGGCAGCCAGAGCAATGTCCTGGGCTCCCATGAGCAGCCAGGCAGGCCGGGCTCGCCCTGCTCCTCGCGGGTGACGCGCGGCGCCGGCGCCTTCCGCGCGCGGCTCAATTACGAGCAGACAAGGCAGTGTCACATGTGATTCACAATGTCGATTTCATGCTCGCCGTAACCGTTCACGAAAGAGCTGCGGAGGTTTTACATTTGATAGGAAATCAACAGCGTTTGTGTTTGTAAAAGACCGATCACGGAGTGTGACAGCTCCGAGAGATTGCTGCGGAGCGCTGACTGCACGTCTCTAGTCTGTCATGGACCCATAAGTATTTATTTCAAAATGTTGGTGGGTTGTGTTGTGATGGTGGTGTGGTTTTTTCTCTTCTCTTTTTTTTTTTTTTTAAACCAGGATGTTTGAAAATAAACTGTCAGTCTCTATTTACAGCTGAACAAGTAGGAAATACGAGAGATTTTAGGTTAAATTGTCAGTTAACAGAATTCAAAATAGAAAAAAATATGTACAGCGCTTGCTGGTTTATTACCTGCTGGAAAGAGAGTATCGTTTCTAAATTTAGAGATATAGATGTCTCTCTTTCAGGAAACACAGATTGACTGTAGAACATATTTCAGGTGCCTTTATCTTCCTGAACCCCCCACCTTGCCTAGCCCATCACATTTGCATCCAATTACTACAGCATTAATTGGTAGGGGCCTGGTGCAATCCTAACTATGTGGGTGTAAATCTCATCATTTTCATAGAAATGTTCTGGATTTACCAGTGGGGCTGAGTTTGCAGCCTCTACATCCAAGGTCTGGCAGGGTTTTGGAGCCAGGTGACTAGCACCTGATCCTCCTCATTTTGGAGACATCTGGGTTTCTTGAGAGAGCCCAGATACAAAAGAAATCCTCACTTTTACACCAAGTAGCAGCCTCTTATTAAATGATTTGTCCCTGCCTGAATTTCCAAACCTCGTCTCCAAAGGCAGGAAGATCCTACATCAGTTCTTGAGGACTGTTCTCAGCAGCTTCATGAAGCAAACTCAGGCACATGAAGGAGACAGTTTTCAGGACAAATTCTCTTGCATCCACACTGGGCTCCCCCCATTTCTAAATTCAAGTTTGCTGAACCTTAGCTGAATGAGTCCAAAAAACTTCTCACTCTCAGCAAGTAGAAGTACTGAACTATACTGGGACTAAGGCATTTCCCAACAGTATAAATAAGATTAGTCAGGAGCTCTCCCAGCTGTGAGTACCCGGCTCTTAAACACAATTAGGAGCCAGCTTTGAACTCTTAACAGTCAGGTATTGCCTCTAACTCAACCTCTGGCTGCATTTCAAGCATAAACTTTCTCAAAAACACAAGAGAACAGATGCTATCCTTCACTAATAAGTGCTTCATTTCTTGACGGATGCTCTGGGTAGTGAACAGCATCAGAGGAAAGAGGAGAAGAAAAAAAAAAAGAAATATAACATGGAACATATATATTGGGCCAGGACTTGGCTGGAATAAATCTGAGCACAGTTCAGCGGAGCGATATTGGTGAGCCCTGACTGAGGATGTCTCTTTTAACACAAGTAACAGTCTGCAACTGTGCTGGGAGAAAATCATAGACCTAAGAGGACATCATCCTGTGCTCCACCAAGTCATGGAGGTCTTGGATACCACTCTGGAAAGCCTTGGCTTGTCAGAATCTGTCCAGTTTTCCACCCAAAACGCTGCCTTGTAAAGTCTGGCCCAATATTTCTGTTTCGGCTTCCATGTCCTTGGTGGAAAAAAAGAGTCACTGCATGAGAGCCAGGACACAGTCCCATGGTCAGACCCATTCCATAGATGGAAAATTAATTCAGACGGGTTAAAGGCTCATTTTTGAAGGGACAAAACTGCAAAAAACTCCTTCATTGGGCTTGTTTTGGGAATAGCTGGTACCCAGTGCCTGCTCTGCTGCAGAGGGGTGGATTTTCCTGCAAGGCTCTGGGAGCCCGTGCTGTGGTGCTGCTCAGCTGTGCTGCTGGTCTGGTAACCCCTGGGACTCCAGCACGAGTGCTGTAATGACAGAGATGTTTTTTCCTCCAAGCTCTGGCTCTTGAAACCTTGTGAATAAGAGAACAATTTGGATTTCTTCCAAGCAAATTTCTAGTTCGTGGTTATGGAGAAAACTTGAAGATCTGAAGCCTGCAGGCTAAGCAAAAATAAATATATACATAGATATGTATTTAGAGGGGAGAAAAGGAAAGAAAGCATTTTAAATTAATTTCTTAACATCTCAGACATCACAGGGCTGTGTCATGAGTTTCTGACTGCAGCTGTTGTCTGTGGGAGGTTCGCAGCCTGGTAAATGCCGCTATAAGCTAAGATGCCTCTGGTTTTCAGCCTGAGATGTTGCTGAGCCACTGCTGAGAGCAGCTCCATGCCTTTCCTGCTGAGTTTTGTTCCAAGCCTGCTCCCAGCTCACCTGGGACATCCCTGCCTGGACCCTGCTCCTCCTTTCCGTCCCCACAGGAGTGCCAAGGCCAGCAGTGCTCAATGCTCCGCTCCAGAAGGGGATGCTAGCCTGAGTTATCCTGCTCATCCTTCTCACAGGGTGCCCCCAAGACCCTTCCCCTCTTCCCCACGGCTCCCAAATGCACAGCTCCAGCCTGCAGACCCCTGGCCAGCCCATTCCCACCAGACCTGCCCTTTGCTGAGCTCCCTATGACCAAGAGGGACCAGCACATTTGCTGTGACTGCCCTGGCAGAGGCCAGCGTTGGAGCCTGCCTGTTTGCAAGCTGTGAATTTTCTCCATGTTCATCCCCTGGAGGGGTTGTTTTGTGGGTTTATTGACTAAATAAGGGTATTGATTTGTTAAGAGCCTTTCTTCCTCCTTTCAGTGGGAAATATTGCTATCTCTTGCCTCTTCTCTGTACTCCAGGTGAGAAGTTCTTTTAGCGACACCATAAATTTCCATCTCTGCTTTACTCTGCTCTGTAAACAAGTGTTTGCCTGTCCACAGGGGTTAATTTGGTCATGTTAAACGCTCTGCAGATCCCTCCTGGGCCCTGCAGTCACAGACTTGCTCCAGAGGAGATCCCCATGCTCTCTGTGCAGGCACCCTCCGTCACCCACTGCATTTCTCCTGACACCCATTGAGATCTGCTTCAAGCGACGGTGTTGCAACAGCCCACACCAAAGCAGTGTTCCCAAAAACAACTGACCAGGACTTCCACTGGGAAAAGGATGACCTGTAGAGACTGTTTGAGGGCTAGCACATGATAATCACTGTTAAGAATGAGTGAAGGTCAGGGTATCATTCCCTCACATCTGTTTTATAAAGCGAGACACTGGTTATTGTCATAACATGTCATGCAACCATTGGATATGCTGGTGTCCATAAATGCAAAAGGTTTTGCTTTCCAAAAATTCATGGTCTCTGAAAGGTTCCCAGTTTTTCTGGATGAGCACAGCTTGGACTCAGTGAACCTTTCTTCCTAAGGAGAAAGTGCAGGTCTCAGGGAAAGTGCACAGAAAAGTCATCTGCTTCCCAGCTTTTCAGAGGTGTCTCCAATTTATAAACTCCTAATGCTCATGGATAGGTTTCATTTGCCTTTTATTTCCATGAAATCCATCCAAAGTCCCAGGCACAAGGGGGAAAGAGGAATAAGCAGTTTGGTTCACAGTGTATTTGCAACTAGAGTAAGATCATTACCATCCTGGATCAGATGAACTTCCTTAACCACACTGTTAGAGACCTTTCACTGTGATCCTCCTTAGACTTAATTCTTTCCTTCTTGAGATTATGCTCCAGCAGTGAAACAAACTATTTTAATCTCTTGGGATCCCGGAAGAGATTACAACAAGTTCCATTAATCTTTTCCTTGGCTTAACTGTGAGCCATAGTGGGCTTTGTGCTAGAGCTGGACCATCAGCCAGGCTGCTTGGCTGGCTGCTTGTACCAGCAGCAGGTCCTGCAGCCAGTCCCACCGGGCTGCATCCATCCTGTCCTCCCCTGGGCAGCACGATTTGAGCGTCGTGCCATAAAGGAGTTAATTTTCAGAGTATTGCAGCACTGGGGAGTCAGCAGGGAGCAATACAACCCCAAGCCCATGCAATACTTGGGAAATTCACTCTTGTATGCCCGTATCTCTCACAAGCCTCCTGAGCTGTCAGTGTTATGGATCGTGGTGATGCCGAGGCACCATGGCAGCCACTGAAGGTCTTACGAAACTGTAGGAAACAAAATCCCAGAAGGTGCTGTGTCAGCTCCACTATTTATGCAGCAGCAGAACTCTGTAGGCAATGCAAGCACAGCCAGTGCAATGCAGAGGCTGTGCTGCCTCTTGGGTATCAGCATCTTGGCCGTGATCTTCGCTCCACTGAACTGAGGGAGGAGAGGGTGCCCTCGTCCTGGCAATGCCAAGGCACAATCCAATGACTCCGTTCAGAGAGTCCCTGGCATAATGTCAGCACAGCACAGTGCACCATCATCAAGGCATTGGAATTGAGTGAAAACCCCCAAGAAGAGGAAGGAGGTCTGGCCTGGGAAACACCAAGGCTATATTTTCATTATTAGAGCAGACAAAAATGCCAACACACTCCTGCAAAGTATTTATCCTCGAGTGTTCCATAGCAGGCACTCTACCAGGACTGATTTGGACACAGCCCAAATGCCTTTACACTAGAATTTGAATCAGTCACCCAAAGGTTTGAACCATCCAGTTGAGTGGCATAAAACACCGATTATGCAGCCAGCGATTTCCACCCCGCTGCCCCAAGAGAAACCCTGATGTGTGATCCCCTGGGTCACTGTGGGAAACAGCAGGTTAAAGCAAGCTCAGGAATACTGCCTGCAACAGCAACACAACATCTGCTGCACCAAAGCTGCCTCTGGATGCTGGAGCTTGCTGCTGAGCTGACTTACTCCTGCCTTACCCTGATGTGAGAGATGAATCCGAGCCTCGGCGTGCGCAGTGAACATATGTCCCAGCAGCTGCTGGGGAGCTCTGCTCAAACCCAGTTGTGTGAGCAGCAGGTTCAACTGGGTTTCCTCAAACCCAGAGTGCCACAGAAGGCATTAATAGGCTGTTTGGTGCATGTTGGGAAGCACCTGGAGGATAACCCAACCACGAGCAATAAACAACAGCGCTTCACAAAGAGCGAGTCACGCCAGACCAGCTAGATAGCTTTTTATTTTTCTTTTTTTTTTTGGATCAAATTACAAAATTAGTGGATGAAAAGCCTTACAGAAGATGTAATGCATCCAGACTTCAGCAGAGCATTTGATATTGGTCCTTGCAAAATGCTACTTGAGAAACTCATCCAGGCTGCCTTAGGTGTGGGCAATAACAACAGTGCAGATTGAAAAGCATCAGCTGGGCTGTAAGCAGAGAGAAGACACCAAGGGCCAGCAGCACTCTGGAGCTGTATCACAGGGTCAGCCTTGGCTCAGGTCCACAGAAATATGAGACTTGGGGTGATGGGGACAGGGCAATTCAACTGCAGATTGACCTGAAAGGACCCAAAGAGGGATCTTCCTAAAAAATATATCCATAGGGAGTTATGCCATCATTGTTGAAGTGTTAGTCTCCTCTCTGCCTTGGAAATAAGGTGATCTTGCCCCAGGGCAGATTTGGGCCTAAGAGAAGAGATGGAGGTCCCCAAGACTATTTTGAAGCAAAGAGTTGTTCATCCTGGCCAAATTCCCACTGCAAAACTCACAATCAACCTCCCATGGCCTCAGCACCGCTCTTTCAAATATATGTATTTTTAATGCTGTTTCATTTTTACAACATCTTCTGTTAATGAGGACCATGGGCAGAGAAAACTTTGGGAAGTTTTGCTGTGGGTGTGAGAGGCAGCAGAGGCAGCAGAGGCTGGGGCTGACAGGGGTTGCTGGCTGGCTCTGGTGCAGTTTGGCAGCTGTCACATCTCCCTGCCAGACAGGGCTGACCTCGAGCCTGGGACCCTGTAGCAGGAAGCAAAACACATGTCTGGCACATGAGCTGTAGAGAAAAAAAGCCCACTTTTGTTGTCACCAGCAGAAAAACTGACACTTTCAGGAGCTGACATCCTCCTGAGCATCCAGGCAGATCCGTGGTCATGAACCTGGGTTCTGGCATCCCAGCAAAGGCACCAGTCCTTCACACGAGGTGCACACTTGCTACCCAGACTTTCATTGAAGGAGCAAATTGCAAAGAGGGGTTTGACCACCAGCCCTTTTTAAGTCCCTTTTAAGATCATAAGTTCGTTGCTCCCTTCTCTCATCAAGCAAGAACAGCCCTCCATAAAATCTCACCACCAAGTAAAGCCCATGTGGGAAGAAAACAGACATTCCAGCCACAAGCTTCTTAGTTGTTTACCCTCCTGCTGAACCTCTGATTAAAATTCAGGCTCTGGATGTCCCCACCCTGCTCAGCCCATGTCCCAAACAGGAGCAGCCTGTCCCTGCATCCTGCTCCAGCAACAAGTGCCCCAGACACTGCTGATCTCACTCAAAGCAATCCCACTGCCACCAAGTCATGTCTGATCATGCCATTAATCTGATTGTTTACCATGTGTGTGCTTAAATCCTTTAATTGCTTCTGCACCTACAGAGATGTTGATATGTGTGTTGCTAAAAAGAGGGGGGGGAAACAAATCCAGTCACATCAAATCAAAAAAATAAATTCTTCTGCATCCTGTTGGAAAAGTGTTCGATCCAGCACTCTTAGCAGGTCAAGCACTCCATCAGCATCCACTCCTCATGCTGGAAGCCAGCAGCCAGGGGGAGGTTTTGCCAAGCTGGCATGAGTGGGATGGCACCTCTTGGAGAGGAATAGCCAGGTGGGAAGCAGCTGTGAGCTGGCATCACCTGTGTCCCACCATCCTCTCCACTGACCTCCACCTGGAGAAACCATCCCTGCATCCACTGAGGCTTTGCAACTCCAAAAAGGTGTCCTTTATTTAATCCATCTGATGGAGAACATCAATAAACCTCCAGTTCTCAACATTCTGGTCCTCATGGTCTTTCTCAGGCATGTGCCAGCTCCTCATCTACCCAAATACCCTCTTTGCACAGACATTTGTGTAACTGCAGGATTGCAGCACCCTTTGGACACCCGTCCACCCTAAAGCCAAGGGTCAGAGCAGCTGTGCCAGCCTTCCATGCCATTTTGCTTAGCTGCAGGTTGCAGCACCCTTTGGACACCCGTCCACCCTATCCCTTGTGGGGTTCACGTGGTGGTTCCTGCATCCTTGGCATGTGTGCTTCCCCTCTGCTGCCCAGCTCTCCCACTCTGCTCCCATCACAGGACAGACAAACATCCTCTGATTGCTGGACCAGAGGCAGGGAGCAGCATGTGGGGACCAGGGAGGGCCAAATCAGGTTTGTTTCCCTGATAAAACCTGGGAAGGATTATGGTCTCTTTAAGCCTGTCTCCACAGCCTTCCAGCTCCCCGTGCGCTGACCCAGCCGTGTGCTGTATTAGAATTGTAGAGTAATAAATGAACAGTGGAGGGGTTTGTAATGATGATTAGGGACTGAAATTGGTTCAGATTTACAGTGTCACTCAGGAGCGGAGGCAGAGGGGGAAGGCATTCTGCGCAGCCTAATGGATCCATCAACTCGTTTTGGCTGCTCGGTGGGCCGCGCAGGGTCACCAGGCTTTCCGCTGGCAGCACAAAGCACTTCAATTTTGTTAGGAAATGTATCAATTTAACTGACTTGAGCAGTGCACGGCGGAAAAAAAAAATAAAAAAAAAAAAAAAAAGAGAAGGGGGGGGGGGAAAGCAGGGAGAAGGAAAAAAAAAAAAAAAAAAAAAAAAAAAACCTAATGAATCTGGACTCAATTTTCCGCCACAGTGCCTCTGCGAACTGTCGGAAACAATGTCTGCGGTCGGGGTGAAGGCAGCGCGGATAGGCTGCCCGCAGCCGCGGAGAGCGCTGCCTCCCGCCAGCCACCGGCCAGCGCTGCCACTCTCCTAACAATGATGTCATTAAAGGTAAATTGGCCTCTATTTCAGCAGGATGATAGTGCTAATTGAGTGGGAAAATATAATATAGGGAGCTGTTGTCTGCAGTTAAAGGGAGGAGGGGGACAGATTAAATGGCCTACAATAGTGGGTGTCAGGCACGGCAGATGTTGCTTTCCGCTGATAACTGCGCTGACATATCTCGAGCTTGTCAAGGCTGAGGTTTTCAGAGAGACTTACAGCAAAAGGCGGCAGATGGCCCTCCTGAATGGGAATGAAGTGCTTAAACAGCCTGGCTGCTGAAGGCAGCTAGTTTGTAAATAGAGGAGTCGGAGGTGTCTTATTGATCCCGCTCCGCGGCCGGCAGCGCGGGGAGCGGCGGGGAGCCGCGGGACGGGGCTGCGGACACGGCCGGGGCTGGCAGATGCTGCTGCGGGGATGGAGGGATGCATGGCAGCCCGCCGTGGCGGGGCCGAGCAGCGCTCCGTGCCGCCCATGTGCCGCCTGAAAAGTCACAGATGTCAAAAGGCAGGACAAGAGTCAGGGCGGTGTCCAAGCGAGAGGGCGGCGGAGCTGGGGACTGCCACGCGTGTCCCCAAAGCGGCTGCACAGGGCGGACTGAGAGCTCTGTGCCCAAAGCTGCCCAACAGCAACACCCACACCCAGCTCTGCCCCCAAAACAGCCCAATAACAATACCCACACCCAGCTCTGTGCCCCCAAAACAGCGCCCACAGCGAGCTCTGTCCCCAAGCATCCCACCAGCAACACCCACAGCGAGCTCTGTCCCCAAAACAGCCCACCAGCAACACCCACAGCGAGCTCTGTCCCCAAAACAGCCCACCAGCAACACCCACACCAAGGTCTGTGCCCAAAGCAGCAACATCCACACTGAGCTCTGTGCCCAAAGAACCCACCAGCAACACCCACACCAAGATCTGTGTCCCCGAAACAGCCCACCAGCAACACCCACACCAAGGCCAGCCCATGACAGACCCCATTTGCAGCCCTGCTGGACCACCGTGTGCAGAGAGCCCTGAGGTGAGCACAGTTATTTCAAATAGAGACAGACACATCCTGGAAATGCACCAGCACCAAAACTTCCTGCAGAGACCCAGCAAAGCTTCAGGCCTGGAGTCTGTCTGGGGACAGGCACCAAGAGCCCTGCAGACATCACAGGCATGTCCCACCTTCACCCTTTGTCACTGGTGGGACAACAGCCATCCTGCAATCTGGTCCCATGGAGGGCAGGCAGGTGTGGCCCTCAACCCTGCATGGGCTCTCCCTGTGCCCAGACATCTGCTGTGTGCATGGAACAGGATGTTTCCTCCATGGGAAGGACCTTGCTGTATCCAAATGTGCTCTGCTGCATGGCATCAAGGTGATACTGCTCTACTCCTTGCTCTCTTCCTTCACAAGCAACAAAAACAAACAGGGACATGGAGCAAACACCATTAAATCAAAGCATTAACCAGTTTCAGGCCATTTCTGGTTTGAGGGCTGCCAGAAGTCAGGTAAATGGGAGTGATGTCTTACACAGACATCCAGTACCTCTCTCCACAGGCCCCAGCTTCTGCCCCCAGCTCTCACCAGGGGCTGCAGGCAAGGGGATGAATTTCATAGAGCTCAAAAAGGGAGCACTGGCTACTGGCCAGACCACTGCTTGACCAGGGGAAGGTGACAGTAAGACCTTGCTCTGGTCTGGGTCTAGAACAGTCTTTTTGGTGCCCCCCTGCATTTTCTATCCTCAAGCATCTCACAGCAATTCTCTTCTCTCCCTGCTGTGTCCCCTCTACATTTTCCTAGATCACATCCTCTCTTTGCTCTGCCTGTTATCTCTTGACAGCCCATTTTCTCCCTCCTTTAATGCATTTTTGTCTTCCCTTCTGTTGTTTCAAAGTCACTGTTACTGGCACAAATCAGCAGCTTCTGCCCCTCTCAGGTCTCTCCTCTCTGTGCTGCTCCACTACCCATTTTCACTCCATTTGCCCTTAAACCTGTTCCTCTGCTGCTCAGGCACCCTGGTCACCTGCAGCTGTCCCACCCTCACTCAGAGCACCACTCACCCACAGGCAGGCAGCTTCAGCTGAATGTGGCCATGGCTTTGCCAGCAGGCAGGGATTTGGCTGCCATCCACCCTTGAGAGGAGCTCCATAATTTCACACAGTTGGCTTGAACACACAACCAAAGCTCATGGGCAAAACCAAACACTGGACAGACAGATGCTGAGCCAAGACCTGCTTCTCACCCAGTGCCCTGGTTACTTTAAGATAGCCACAGGCCTCTGTAAGCTGCTGTTACCTGGAGCTCTCCTGCCTTCAATGCAATGTTTGCACTCCCTCATCTCCACAAAGGTGATGTTCTACCCCCAGTGTACTCCTGCCAATGGGAAGGATGTCCTGGATTTTGACCCACTCTGGCCACGCTGTTGGCCAGGAGAAGCCTCCAAATGGAAATAGAGGGAGATGTGCCTGGACAATAGGAGCTTTGACTACACCCAAATAACTCGTGTGCTCTTTGGAAGCCTGCAGAACCTTCAGAGATGTGAGAAAACCATCCTGGACACCTCCAGCTCTTCAAATTCATTGGTCTGAGTGAAGTTCCCCCATGGATCCTAAGGTGTCTGTCTGTCTGTCTGTCCAGAGGATGGGGTGTCACCACCCCAGTTACACACCCAGGGCATGCAGAAACTCCCTCTGCACGGAGGGGGAAGCTCCTTAATGGGCAGCCCTGCATTTACAGTAATCAAGAATGATTCAATTGACAGGTTTGTGTGGTGTTTGTTAATTTGCTTGAGATTCATTCCTGGGAACAGCTGGCTGTATCCCAGCAGGACTGTGACTCTCACTAGCCCACCTGCTGCTAGACAGACGGGCTTTGGGTACAGTTGTAGTTAAAGTTTAGCAGGCAGATATTTCTGGCCATTAAAAATGGAGAAGTTCTTCAAAGGTTCACGTGCAGAGGAGGTTTTGGAGGCAAAGGCATTGGCTCTGGACTTTGCTGAATGGCTTTGCTTGGTTTCCAGAGTGGTCAAGTTGCTGAGTGCTTGTTTTGTCATTTGAGCACTGCCAGTTGAATTAGCATGATCATGGTACAGAAAGAGGAACTCATGAAAAAGTCACTTAATATTCAATTACAGGGTCTGTTCTGGAAGCTTTATATAAGGAGTTTGACTCATAGGGCATTAAACATCCAATTCCTCTGAATAACTGGGGGAATGGGCATCTACCTCTCTGCTTTGGAAACCTCTGACCAATCAATTTATACAACATTAATATTTGTCTTCCTTAAATTGAGTGTATTCTTTTAAGAGATAATTACATTTTCTTTCTAGTGCCCATGTGGACACAAATCTTAAAGTGTGTGATAAAAAGATGTATTAAAAAATACAGAACTATTCCCCAGCAGAATCTTTTTTAAAAAATCATAACTGTGTTTCAACAAAATATATTCCTCATGGACAAATACGGATCTCTCCCAGAAATTCCAGCAGGTGATGAGATGCTCAGAAAGGACCACTTGGATCCACAGACCCACAGGGTTACTGGACCCTGTACCCAGCCCTTTTGGGGGTCAGAATTGGGGCTGTGGGCCCCCCTGGTTTTAATGTGGGTTACTCAGAGCCCAGTCCAGCCCCTCCATGACCACAGGGAACCCACCAGCAGTGATGGAGAAGTGCTGCATCCCACCACTGTCAGCAGTGCTGGTCCCACTCCAGAGCAAGGGTCAAACATCACCAAACCAGAGCAAAATGGCCACAATGCTTGGGGCAATCCCCACTGCTGGGCTTTCCTGTCACTAAACTATTGATCAGTTATTGATTAAAACATCTATTAATCTTTATAAACTATTTATGAGTGGAACTTTAACATAAAGTGTGACCTGTACAATATTGAAATAGAAATTGTACTTAATATGGATTTAAAGTAAGTTAGATGCATAAGTGAAGCCCCACATCACATCCCCTGTGTTTGTTGTGTGTCAGGTATGGAGCATTCTGCTCAGTCAAATACTCTGGGCTTTCCTTCAAGCCTCCACACTTTGATAAAAATGAGTAACAGCTTGAATCGAGCATCTGCCCTGCCCCTGTTGCACACCTGCATTTGCAGGACTGGCTCCATCCTTCAGCAGCACCTCCAGCCTCACACCAGGCCCAGGGTGATGGCAGCCCTGGCTGTGGTTGTGAGCTCGAACCCCTGGCCCTGGCTGGCTAAAGATCAAACAAGGAGCTCACAACTGTGAGATCTCCACCGGCTCCGTTTGTTACATGGCACAGCCAGGGGGGGTGACCAGCTTGCAGTATATTAAACAATTAATCATGTGGATTGTGGTGCTCTTAATGCTGCTGGCATTTCCCACTGAACGCGTGGCACAGGTGCAGGTGCCCTGCAGAGGGATCCTGCCTGCAAACTTCGGGAAACAAGGGCAGAACAGACAGCCAGGCTGGAAGAGCCGTGTCCTCACAAGGCTGTCCTGGTGACTCCACTCCTCCATGCCCTGCACGTTTCCACGTGTGTGCAATAATAACCCAAATAACCCCAAAAAGCACCGCTGTGACTGGCACAGCTCAGAGGGAACAGCAGAGTCCTGGGCTGAGCCTGGCCTGGCTCATTTGTGCTAATGATGCTGCTCACCTCCAGTGCTCACCTCCAGCCTCTCCTGGGCCAGGGTTTGCAGCCAGCACCTCTCTCTGCACCTACTTCATCAGCAGCTTTGGAAGCTCTTGACATCACTTACTTCATGGCATTTGTGTCCTTGTTTCCAGCTGAGGGATCAGGTGACGTGGCAGAGGAGATATTGCTCCTGCGTGTGAGTTGTAACTAAAGGGTTTTCAGTATTTACCTTGCTGCTTTTCCTGTCCATTGTGGATTAGAGCTGCCCTTTGAGAAATGGGAAGGCAAGGACTTGGCCTGCTGCAATGGGCAGGAGCTGGGGCTCTGCAGGCTCTGCTCTCCAGGTGATGCTGCAGCAGCTGAGGGGGAAAAGGTGTCTGGGTGGGACGACCTGAGGCAAATTGCAGTGCTCCAATTGTGGCACCTCCATTTTCTCACCTAAGAAGGAGGATTTGGGGCAGTGCTGGGAAGGCCAAGTGCGGCTATGAGGATTAACAGGGAGGTTTGAGGGGTGGAAAAAGACTTCATGCCAAGTCAGTTGCCCTCTGTAACCCTGTGCCTCAGAAGCACCCCGGGCTGGTGGTTGTTTCCAGCACAAATGGCAGAAGAGGCTCTTGCACCTCTGACTTGTAGCAGATTTACTGCGTCGCATCAATTTCTGAGCAGTTTTGGAGGAGACCCTACAGGGATAATACCCTCACCCAGGAAATGGTTGTGCTAAGAGAATAAGGGAGCCACAGGAGGAGCTGAGGCACTTTAAAATGTCCAAGGCACAGGGATATGCCCCACATACTGCTTTCCCATTAATAGTGCATCAGGAGCTCCTGCCCCACCAGCAAAGTGCCCATCACACATTCAGGCTCCTGGACACCTGCCCCAGCAGAGTCCAACAGGATTCCACTCCTGTGCAGCCACAAAAAAAAATTGGAGAAATCATTCTCTGCCACAGAGATGCTCCAGATCTGCAGACCTGGGAGCAGGATTTGGCCCTGTGATTTCAGCTGATGTCTCATGAGCCGTGGGCTGAACAGGAACTGTAATTGGTGCAATTCTACATCTTCAAGGCTATTAGATCCTTGTAGCTCCCCATCATGCTGTGTTTGGAGTAAATAGAGAGTGTTTAGCCAAGCTGAGAGATCCTCTAATGGAACAGGCAGTTCTTCCTCTCTTCATCTGCTTGTCCCCACAGCTTTGTTATTTAAAGTCAGGTTAAAAAAAAATAATAAATAAATAAATAAATAAAAAAAATCAGTAGACAGGTTTGGTTTGGAAGCCGGAGGACAGGAAAAGTTAGAGATATTTATTTGACAGGGTCAAGGTTGCTGCTTTTCTTTTCTCTTTCCCCAGGTCCCATAGGTGTTAGACTGAGAGACATTTAATCGAGGGAGTAGCGGTTTCATATCTATAACAAAAATCAAATAATGCAAGATGATTTACTCCCCCTAGCAACCAGGGAGCTTACCCTTAGCAACCAGCCTAGCCTCAGGCAGCGGTGTAATCAGCTTGAAAATATTTCAATTATTGTGTTGATTTTAGTGGATTTGAGAAGCGCTGTGCGGAGAGACCAGGCACATTCTGCCCACGACCTGGAGAGGAAGATATTGATTTAAACAGGTGTCAGAAAGGAAAAGTGGAGTAAATTTAAATGCAATAGGAGAACAGCGCATTGAGTGTGGTTCAGTGTGGGGGTGACATTTTGCTCATCGCCTTGAATGAAAGTGACTCAACTGAACTAGAAATTTCACCTTGAAAATCATCTCCCATCGACACAATCAAGAGAAAGCCGTTCGCCATCTCTTTTCCCTGGTCGGGGAAGAAGTGGTGGGGGGAGCTGGCACCTGGGTTTCCAAGACAGCTTTGGAGAAAGTAACTATCAGAGAAATATGGGATTAGTGTATCCCACTCGAGAAATTAGCTGAGTGGTGCTGGGGGGAAGCGGAGGAGATGGGAAGGAGAATGTCTGCAGAGGGCAGGATGCAGAATTCAGGAGGACTGAGCTGCAAGAAGTGATGCCATCCTCAGACTCCAGGCTGCTGCTCCTGAATTGAGGAATTTGGTCCCAGCCTCAGATTGAGCTGCTGCTGGTGGAGCCAGCAGGAGCAATGTCCAGCCAGTCTCAGACCTCAGAGTGTCTCTCCTTGTGTGGCACAAAGCAGCACATTGGGGTGTCTCTGGCCACCTTCAGCCTCCACTGTGTAGTTTGTCCAGGTTTAGACTGGTTTAACCTTCAGCCTCCACTGTGTAGTGTGTCCAGGTTTTGTCAGGCCACCTGATCTGGCACAAAAGAGGCAACCAAATCCTGACCTTTAGGAAATTGTCCCACTCCCTTCTACCCTTTGCTGCCTGTCCCCTCACAGATATGAGATGCTCCCAGCAGAGCCCCAGCTTGGCCCCAGGCTGCTCTCTCACCTGCTGCTCCCACATTTTGTACTCATCAGGCAGCCTGTGTGCAGTTCAGCAGCAGCCAGTGACATCTTTGTACACACAGCACTGCCAAGCTGCTTTCTGATGCAGCAGAAGTCTGTAGACAGTGTACTGATAATGGGGTTTCACCTGTTCCCAGTGAAGTGACAACTGACAGGCCATGTTCTGATGAGCCTCTTTCCAGTAGGGTGACACCGTGCACAGAGTGCATTATAACCCTGGTTCTGCAGGCTGCCACACTCTGTGCTCAACACCAGCAATACCTGGGGCTGCAGCAGAGCTGAAACTTCATCCAATTCACAAGGAAGCTGTGATCCATGTGCCTCTGACAGTTTGTGTGCAGGGCACTTCTCACCTGTTGCCCTGTGATGAGTGAGGACTGTGGGGTGGGGATCGATACCTGGCACAGCTGAGCACGGATTTGTGCCTTGTCCTGTACACTGCCCTGCATCCTGCTCAGAGCCATCCTTCCCATCAGTGGGGCAAGGCAGGAGCAAGGGCTCTGCAGAGGCAGTGGGGCCAGGAGGGCCCCTTGTCCACCTTCTCTTTTGGGGAGCCAGGTAGGTTGCACTGCCTCGGTTTTCTTCCCGTCGCCAGAAATTCCTTCTGCACTTGTCAAGTGACCAAGGAGAATCACTTTTGTTTGAGATGGTTCACACTTCTCTGGGTTCAATTTCAAAGTGGCATTTTTAGAGCTTATCACATGCCATTTATAAATGTATCAGTGCCTGCTCAAAAGCTCGGTGGAAAGAGGAATGCTGCATCCCTCCTGTGTTTGACAAGAACACAAGCCCTGCACAATCTTCAGACAGCAAAGGGCACTGCCTTATCTCTGGCTAGTAAAGGGTGTATCTTGACATTGCTACAATCACCCTCATGGTGTAAGAAGAGCAAAACTCAGCCTTTCTCCTGGATTTTCAACCATTTTGAAGCTTTGCTTTTTGCTATAAACCAAACTGATTCCAGGACTGTAGCTGTTAGAGCAAACATCTCCAGCTGAAATGGGCTTTGGGCCACAGCTGTGGCAACCCCACTCCATACTCATGCACTCAATTTTGCCTTACAGAAGATACAAGGTGGGTTATTCAAATGCCACAGGGGAAAGGGCTGTGCATTTATCCCAGGGAAAGAACCTCCCCACAGGCAGTTGCCACCAAGCAGCGACCATGTTACAAATCTCAGCTTTAGCTTTTCCTCACGGTAAATTTCCAGCAAATCCTAAAAAGGAGAACGGTATCCAAAACATCTTCCTTTGGTTTATTTAGGGACTCAAAACAACTAGAGGGCTGCTGAGATAACATCCACTGCAAGCAGAAAATGTAGGGAGGCCAAGGAGGAGACAACAGGGATGTGCCTGGGGGAGATGCTATGTAGAAACACAGCCAAGCATCCCCACACCACCAGAAGCAGCTCGGTAAGAGAGCACATTTTAACCTCACTGACTCACGCCAGGCAGGCAGGATCCTTCCCTCACTGCTCCCAGCAGCACCAGCAGAGCCTGTTTGATGTGCTGACCTGCCCTCCACAAGCATCTTACACTCTCTATCTTTGTTGGATTGGGAGGGAAAGAAAAAATTCAGATTATTTTTAAGCCCATTTGCTGCCTTGCCCTGAAATGTGCAGACTCTTGCCTGGAACGTACCTTCAGTGTAATCCTCTCTTTACCAGGGGCTGGAGTCGCTCATTCCTTGCCTTCCTTCATTATGACCTGTTGCTCATCAGAAACCCTAGCAGCTTAAACTGGACTGCTTCTTTGCTTGATAACAGTAATCAGGGCTTTAGCAGGCAGCTTTGCAGAATCAGCCTGCCCTGCACCCCTCCCACTCCCAATTTTCTGATGGATAGGCGATCACTCAGGGAAAGAAAAGGTACATGTTCACCTGGAGAGCAGAACAATTTGCATTTTGGGGGGTGGTTACTGCAAAATGAGGTTTTTAGGCAGTGCCACATGAGGTTTCCAAGGGAATTCCTGACCTAAATTTGCAGCAACAATGTCCTGGCATTTTGCCTTGTTAGTATCTGTAGAGTTATTAAAAGTCAATAACCAAATCAGAGTAGGTAAATACATGGGGGCATCTCATGCCATTGATTTTTGGGCAGGATACCCCTCTGAAATCAATGGAGAGCCTTGCTTAAAAACCAGTGGCATGGTAAGGGCTACATTTCTTAAACAGAAAGAAGCACAAATCCAATATGAGTTTATCTACCAGCTCTGTCTCCAAAACCTCACATTTTTGTCTTCTCAATCCCATTTTCCTGCAGTACAATCTGAGTAATTCTCATCAAAAATAAAGTCTTATTTTCTATGGCTGTTCTTTAAAGGGAATTAGGCAGTGGCTGTAATTGTGCATTTGGAGATACAGATCCAGAGGTTCAGGTTATTCTGCCTTTTGCCTTTGCACTGCTGGACACTCAGTCTTGTATGAATGACAGATCAATTCATTCACTTTTTTGAAACTTTTTTTGCCTTGAATATTAAAGGCTTCAGTTTAGTAGTGATGGTATCGAGCCAGTCAGTGTTTGTAATTGAAATCAGAAACTGAAATAGGAAATGCATCATCGGGCTAAACTGTATTTACAGCTCAATGCCAACACTTTAAACTGCAATGGCCATCCTAAATCACAAAGCCTTCCTCAACTACCCAGCAGCTTAGGGATCAGGCACTTCTCTGGCTCTGGACCCCATCCAAGGCCTCTGGAACTCAGCTGTGGCTGTTTTTGACCTGGCAGGTGCCCCAGAGTCACTCTAAGGCTCTTCCCTGTGTTACCTCAGCACACAGAGCTTCCTTTCTCTGGCCAGTTTCCTTAAGCTGCCGTGGGCAATGACAGCTTTCCTCAAGTGTGAATTACTGCTCGCATTTTTGGCTTGAAAAACAACATGATAATCCCTTTCATGGTTGTTTTCTTTTCTTTTTTTCAAACTTCCCAATCAAGCATAAAGCTGGAGAACCATTTCTCAGTCCTGCAGCATCTCTGCTTCCGAGGCTGCCAGCCCCTGAAGCCCCATTGCAAACAATGCTAAAGATCTGCTTTGCAACAGAAACTTTTCAGGTGGAAGCAGAGCTTTGAGCATGACACCAAGATTTAGACTTACAAAATTCAGGAAAGGTGACATCCATCCTCCCCAGGGGTGCTGGTCCCTGTGTCTGCTGCAGTGCTGGGCAGGGAAAAACCAGACAGGTCAGCAGAGCCACCAGCTACAACAATTTTATTTGGCTCTTTATTCTCTTGGATGGGTTGCTGCTTTTTCAGACGTGAGGCTGGAACTCATCTGAGATACAGGGGGTTCATTCTCCACCTGAGCTCCTGATCATGACCCTGGGCTGCACCTGGAGGAGCTGAGATCCCAACCTGGTGCATCCATCCTGCTGGAGCTCTCCTGCCACACCTTCCCCGCCCAAGGGACACTCAGCTAGCTCAGGTGTGTCTGCTTGCATTAGACCTCGGTTTCCTTTCCTGGGAATGAATTTTGTGGCAGCTGTCGAGCAGGATCCACTTAAGCTTGGTGCTAAAGGCAATCTGCACATTCTGCTTCTCTCCTGGAAAAGAACTGTGCATGGAGCAGAGGGGAACAGCAGGAACTTACATCTCAAATGTGCAGGAGGCACAAAACCAGCATCCTTCCCTGAGCTCCCTCCCTCCTCCAAGAGGAGACAGCAGTCTTCAGGGGAAGGAAAATACAGAAACCACAAGCTGGAGCCTCAGGCATGGCCAAAGGAAGCTGGTGGAAATATTCCAGCTAGGAAATGGATCGAGCCAAGCCATAAAATGCTTCACTCAGACACGTTCCCTGACAACACTGGGGCCCCCTGCTCCATATCCCACACTGCCAGACTTGCCACATATAAAATCAAGGCAAGTGACCACAAAGCATAAAAAAGAGTTATGCCCTGCCACGGTGCATTTTGAGCCCTCCAACGACCCAGCACCACAAGGAGAAACAGGGTTTGTCCCCATTTCCTTCAGGAAGAGGTTTCAACCAGCAAAAATCCCACATTACAGCTGTGGCAGAAGTGGCCACTACACAGCAGAAGGAGCCCAGGGGACCTGTCACAGGGGAAGATCTTCAGGAGATCTTTGTGGCACTTGCAGAGCCTTGCCCCGGATGTCTGGCACACCTTGCTTTCCAGTTGTGGGTATTTCCAATTTTTGAAGGCTTTGGGTTTTGGGGAACCCCATCCACATTTGCTGTGGACCCCGTAATTGCACTTTTATCCACTGCTTCCCTGGGGTTTTCTTCCTGGCTTCCCACCAAGAGTAGGGGCATTCCCTGGGCTGTTAGAGAAAGTTGGGCCAAATTTAGCTTCACCTTTGGGGTTTTTGGATGGCAAGAGGATCTCCGTGGCATTTCCAACTGGCCTAAACCATCCTAGGGAAATTTCCCCAGCAATATCTGGAAAAACTGGAAGGCTTCTGTACAGATTCAAACTCAGCCTCAAAAAAAAAAAATACCACTCCCAAAAAAACCCCACAAAGCCATCTCTGCTGGTTTCAAATGATAAATGTACCCACCAAGGACCTTTCTGCAGTTCTGTGTTTACAATATATGTCCCTCTTCACGCTGTAGCTGTAGCAAAGCATGAGAGGCAGGCTTGAACACAGTGATGACCTTACAGAATCCAAGATGAGAACAGTTTCGCAGTTATGTGTCGCCACCAGACCTTTCCAAATAACTGATATATCTCAGACCACTCTTGTACACACCTGAAGCTGCTCAGAAATAAGCCCTTGCTGCCTGTTCACTACAGACACACAATCATTTCAGGACGTAAAAATAAAGCACCCAAAGCTCCAGAAGCTCTTATTGCAAATAATCTCAGCGCCAGAAGAAAGGCAGCGTGGGGTTTATCAGAAAACTGGGTTCATGTGTAGGACCTTTAACATGTTCAGATGAAGGCAATCACTCCACAAAGAACAGCAAGGCTTTGGTGTGAGGAGGAATTCACCTTCACCACAGCACGGCCCCAGCAGCCTGCCCAGTGCTGCAAAACTGAAAACACCCTGTTCACAGAGTTTCCAGCTGCTTCTGCTGAGGTTTTCCTTGCTTCAGAAAGGAATTTGGGATCATTCAATGAAAGGAAAAAACCATGCCTGCTCCTTCAGCTCCTGTAGAAATTTAACAAGGAAGAGAGAAAGTTTTTTAACCTGAAGAGTTTAGGAAATGAAGGGCAGTTCTGGCAGAGCTATGCCACGGGATCCAGGAAGCATCCACCTCCTGTGTGTTGGTATGGAGTTTAAAAAATAATCAGTGCTCACAGGTGGATCAAACCCAGACATCCTCCTGCAGCCATCAGCAAAATAACACTTTGTTTTCTCAGGAGCCAGATGTGCCCCACACAGCAAACGCCCCAAATTTATGGCAGCCGTGTCAGACTGCGCAGACCTTGGTCAGAGGGAACGCAGAGCAAACAGAAATAAACAGGGGGAAGCAGAGGGGGAAAAACTCCATTGCACACCTTGGCTGTGGGAATGGATTTGGGGTAAGAGCTGGAGGCGGCACTGTGCTCATTGGGGCACGCTCGGGCACACTCCTGCACACTCGCTCACACCCGGGCACACCCAGGCACACTCGCTCACACTCTTGCACACTCAGGCACACCCGGGCACACTTGCTCACACTCAGGCACACGCAGGCACACGTGCTCACACCCAGGCACACTTGCTCACGCTCAGGTGTCGCAGACATTTCTTCACAGAAATCCTTTCTTCTGGATTTCTGCGTCTTCTGGAGGGCAGAGGCCTCCGAAGAGAAGGTAAACAATTATTATCAGCTGCTGTGGAATGTAATAGGATGCACCTTGATTGGCTCATGCTTCTTGTTTATAATTAAGGGCCAATCACAAAGTGTAAGCCAGGGACTCAGTCCTTGGGCACAATTTTGTTGTGGATTTCTTTCTATCTATTCTTAGCCTAGCCTAGCAGCTCTGCAAACCTCTCTCCTATATTCTTTTTAGCATAGTCATAATGTATTATATATGATATTTTAATAAATTCAGCCTTCTGATCAAGAAACAAGATTCACCGTCTCTCTCTCACCATCAGCGACCCACTCAGGACGCTGTAATACTCAGGCACACTCACACACGCTCGTGCACACTCGCTCACACTCTTGCATGCTCCGGCCCACCCGGACACACTTGGGCATGCTTGCACACACTCCCACACACTCAAGCACACCCCAGGCACACTTTTGCACACTCAGGCACACTCGCTCACACTCTTGCATGCTCGGGCAGACTCACACATGCTCAGGCACACTCACACACACTTGCGCGCACTTGTGCACACTCTTGCACACTTGTGCATGCCTGGGGACACTCAAGCACACCTGGGCACACTCTTGCACATCCCGGCACACTCGTGCACACTCTGGCACACCTGGGCACCCCTGGGCACACCTCTTTCACACTCTTGCACACTTGGGCACACTCGCACACACCTGGGCACATTCTTGCACACGCGCACACGGAGGCGCACTCAGGCACGCTTGTGCACACTCGCTCCCACCCGGGAACACTCACACTCTTGCACACTTGGGGCACACTCATGCACACTAGTGCACACTTGCTGACACTCAGGCACACTCGTGCACACCCCAGCACACTCGGGCACATTCACTCACACCTTCACACACTCACACCTTCACACACTCGGACACATTCGTGCACACTCACACTCGGGCACACTCACGCACGCTCTGAAATTCTGTTCCACCCAGCTGTCGAGTAACAATTTTGAACCCTTAAACAGCGAATTCATTTGCAGCTATTAGCATGGCATGGTCATGGTTTGTATTTGAAGGTGAAAACAGTTTGTAAGGAGGGAAAGGAAAACATTAATTCCATTCATCTTGAAAGTTACTTTAACTTTTCAAAATGCTACGGTAAATTTTGAAAGTTTAAAATTATTTTCAAGATGAATAGAATTAATGAGTGAATTAGAACTGGTACAGAATTGCAATAAATAATATTCAAAACCTTTTAATAAGCTTTGCAATGATTAAAATGAACGGATTTTTTTTCTTTTTGCTATAAAACTGGAGCTCTTTTAAGTATAAATTGTGATAATGACTTGAGAATTTCCAGCATCAGGTTTTTCCATTACATCTCAGCCTCCACAGTTGATCTAAAGCTTAAAGAATAACATTCAAGCCTCACTTTCTAATGATGAGGTGTTTGACACAGAAAGCAATCCTAATAGAGGAGGCTGCCTGCCCGGAGATTGCTGCCAAGTAGAGCTGACAGAGACAAAGAAACATTTTTCTACCCAGTCTCTTAACAAAACCTCCTCCTCAGACCTGGGACTGTGAGTGATGAGCAGGGACCCTGTTGTGAGAAGTACTTGGCAGATCAGACCTGTGTTTGTGATTCTGACAGCATTTGTTGTAAGTCTTGCTTTAAAAAAAAAGAGAAAATAGAAAAAAAAAAGCACAAAAAACATAGGGCAAGATTTTTAGCAATGCTGAGTGATGAAACACAAATACAGTTAGCTCAGTTATAACAGTCAGTTTGTGATGCCTCAGCTCTGGTTCAACACAGGAAAATCCTCCTCAGAAAGCAGGTTTGGAAAATTTAAAACTTTGCCCACAGCTCCTGTCAAGCTTTTTAACCCCACAGCCTTTCTGGGTTTTTCTGGGATATGCTTCCATCACTGCCCAGAAGGCTGCTGGTGTCCTGTGAGTGGTTCTTCAAAAGTCTTGCACCAAGTTATGCCAGGGCAATTTCCTGTAAATTCATTATTCTCAGTTTTGGGGGGAAATTCATCTCGGCATCAAAAAGCACTGTGGCACTAGTGGGTTTTTTTTCCTGTTTGTTCAGCCATTCTCCCTGTGTGCCTTGGGGAAAAGCTTTGCTCACAGACATTCCCACTGGGATAGCTGCCCCAATTCATCTGCAAACACAGCCCTTACCATGGCTGGTTGTCACCCAAGACTGTTCCACTGCTCCTCTTGATATCCTTCATTCCTGCTTCTCCAGGAACCCCCATTTACCCCAATGTCACTGTACTGCACTGTGACAGTGGTCACAGGGGTTCTTGGATGGGGGAAGAGACGAAAATGTTGACTCCACGTTTCAGAAGGCTTGATTTATTATTTTATTATATATATATATTACATTATAACTATACTAAAGAATAGAAAGAAGAGTTTCCTGTCAAAAGGCTAGCTAAGAATAGAATGGAATGATAACAAAAGGCAGCTCTCTCAGGCTCTGTCCAAGATAGCTTGGCCTTGATTTGCCATTAATTATAAACATCCAAGATGGGCCAATCAAAAATCCACCTGATGCATTCCACAGCAGCAGATAACCATTGTTTACATTTTGTTTCTGAGGCCTCTCAGCTTCTCAGAAGGGAAAAAATCCTAAGAAAAGATTTTCACAAAGAGATGTCTATGACACTGCATGTGCCCAGCCGGATTTCTCCCTGCCCCTCTGGCCTCCTGTGCCATTTTGCACTGCAGCTGCAGGGGAGCAGATGCCCCAGGCTGGCCTCCCCTCCTCAGACCATCCTTTTCCTGGGCCAGGAGGGTCGGGAGGAGTCTGTTCTCTCCAGAGAGACACCTGGCTCCTCTCTGGTTCCTCAGTTTCCAGCAGGGAGGTTTGACCTGCCAATAGCCCCCATCAGCACCCCCAAAGCAGCAGCTTTCCCCTGAGGGTCACTGCTGCCCAGGGGACAGCACAGTCCCTGTCCCACCCCTTCTGTCCCTGTGCTGTCCCTGGCAGGGACCACACCTCCTGGGCATGCACCACGCTCTAATGAGCTTCTCGGTGGTGCTGAGATTAATTTTCAAGATCCATCACATCTCCATGGCTGGTTTCTCCTCCTCTCCCCAGCAAGACACCACAGGCTCCTCCCCAAATCCTTCACTTTCTGCTTAATCAATCATTCTTCCATTTTAGTAAAATATGATCCTCTTGCTTGGCTTCCAGCTCTGCTTCCCCTCCCCAGATGTGAGGCTGCAGCCTGAACTGTGCTTTCTTGATTTCTTAGTTTTGCATGAGAGCCCATAATCCACTCAGAAGCAGTTTGTAATAATTGTGCATGGGAGAGGCCGCCCACAATGAACTGTGTGGTGTGAACTTCCAGGGTGCTGGCAGGCAGGCAGGGGAAGGACAGAGCCATCTTCCAGGGGTATTTATTTCCCAGCCAGGACAGCTCGTAATCGCAGACAAACTGTTTGTCCTTGACTCCTGTCTCGGCAAAGGAAGACTGAACTTCCCGCAGCACGATCCATATCACATCTGATTTGATATATTTCATAACAGCCTTTTATTCTCCTGTCTTTGTTCATTTATTTATCAATCTGACACTTTGCTAGATACATCCCTGTCTTTCTTTTTATTCACCTGTCATTATCTCCTGCTCACATGTTATAATACTCAACTTTTTTATGTATATTAAACATAAAAAGGCTCTTGGCCTGTGCCTTCTCACTGTGGATTTTCTCTGTTGCACTTAAATAGCAATAGAAGGGCTGCTTTGCAAATCCTTTCTGACTTTTAGTGATATAAATCTTTGCTGCTTGGAGCTCCCAGCCTGCCTTGAAGCACTGAAAGGCCCCTGTGCCACACGTGTCTGCACAGCCCAAGCCACACCTGGGATGCTCCCCAGGCTTTGGGGACCAGGTCCGTGGAGAGGGAGCTCAGGAGAGGAGCAGAAGAGCCCCATAAACACTCAGGCACTGTAAATAAACATTTACCAGCTTTCCATGATCTAATCCGCTGCGTTAACCCGTGGTGAATCCCACGGGAGGGAGTCCAAGGGGTTTTCCCCACCACAAGCCCCAGGAGTTCAGATGGTGAAGGCACTGCCATGCCTCGCTGGGTCTCAGGTGCAGAGCTCAGCTTAATCCCTTAGAAGGAAAGTTGGCTCTCAACTTACAGCCAAATAAAATCGCCCTCTGCCTCTCCTCGAGCATTTCACACAAGCAGTTACATTACTCCACCCTGAATTTTTACTACCATCAGAGAAACAGCTAAAAATATTTAACTTGTTTGTTAAAATATTTAACGTGGTTTTGACAGTTCACCAGCTGTTTAAAAGTAGCTGAAAAGGATGGCAAGGGCTGTTGCTGAGTTTAATAAATATGTGTGTGTGCAATGTTTGTTATCTGAGAAGTACATTTAGATGTCTGCTTAGGTTAGTATCACATATGCTAGAACACATGTTCCTTTTCTGGTACACATCTATAATTGTGCCCATTTATCTTATTGCAGTTTAAAGTACCAACAGGATAAATAAAGGCGCTGTCTGTTCTACTTTGAGAAAGAGGCAGACCAGGCTATTTAAGTCAGTGAGAAAATATAAAACTCTGCAGATAAAAACTTTCAAGGGTGGGGAAATTACTTTTTAAAATAGCACAATCAAGGACATCTTTGCTGTGGAAAGATTTTAGTCAGAAGGAAGCAATTCAAAAGCTTCTACAAAATGGATGTAGGCAGAGAACAGTGGCAGAAGCAGGGAGGCATTCTGCCTGTGTCCTTTTTTACAGTAATCTCCAGGCATTAATTTCCCATGTCTATTAAAATAAAATTCTCTTACAGATTTACTTTCCCATGCCATAGGATCCTAGCACAAGTAAGGGATGCTGGTGCTGCAGATGAGGGCGAGGAAGGGGTGGAGGAAGCACAGGCAGGGCTAAACCTGCAGGATGGCATTAACCACACTCAACCAACCCAGCAGGATAGTTCCCTCAAGCCACAGCACAAGTGACATCCACACAACAACGCCAGCTGAGGATGCTCTGGATGCCTGCACAGGTCAGGGCTGGGGACCCCCCTACACACAGCCCCACTCAGGATCAGGAAAATCCTACCAGATCTGAGCCTTTGTCCACATTTGTGTGGCCTTTGTCCAACACCAGGCAGGGAGATTTGCTGGACCGAGTCCATAAGCACCCTGAAGATAAACAGAATGAGGATGCAGGTTTGGATTTTTCAAAGTAAATGTCCTTCAAGGTATACCTACTGATATAGGTATATACCTACTGATATACCTGCCCCAGGCTGAGCTCTCACACCTGGTTCCTCTCACCTCTCATGTGTTAGTCCAGAAGCAAACAATCAGCTCCCACTAAAGCCAGAAATTCCTGTCCCCACCCTTGACACCCAGCCACGATGTGCAGAGAGAGGAAATAAAACAGCTCAGGAATCCAGCACTTTGTGACTTGGATTTGCGAAAGCAATGATAAATTTAAAAGGATTTAGGGAAACTCTAATTGCAGGAATCAGTCTTGAGAGACAGAGCGGGACTCACAGACTTCTTTGATGTTCAATTCATAAAAGTCCTCAAATTACAGAAGGAGAATCACTTTGCAGCTTGGAACAGACTGACAGTCCAGAAATACACTGAAAACCAGTCACTGAGCTCCAGTGAGCTGCAGAGACAAACTGCCAGGGGCAAAATGAACATTAAAACCAAGATCACCAGACACACATAAAATGTGTTTTGAAGGAGAAGCCAATCAGTTTGATAATATTTGTGACTGGACAAGAGAGCTCACCAACCAGCCTGGTGGCACTGGATTTTCCAGGGGTGATTTTTGTTTTTGTGACTCTTATTCTTGCAGATAAGGTTGATGGAGGGAGCTTTGGTGGGACAACTGAGGTGGCTGAGATGCCCCAGTTCTGATGTAAACTATTTGAAATTAAACAGAAATGCCAGTGAGGGGGTTTAGGGTGCTGATTTGTCAACCTGAGGTGAGCTGTGATGGTTGTTTTTAAATATCTCACCTAACCACAATTTAAGAGAGCAAAATGGATGAAATGGGCAGTGAAGATCCAGCAGCTGGATCTGTTTAAGAATTGTGATGTCTCCATAATCCTTTCTTACCTAAACAGATCAAAAAGAGATCAAGTGTAACATGAAGGTTATTTTCAGCACACACAGAGGCAGCATCAGTCAATTCAAGAGCCATTCTGGAGCACTCTATGTGCTCTCAGAGCATCAAAGCATTTTATGTGGAATAAAACATGATCCTGCAGGAGCTTCTTGCAGCCTGAGTTATGCACCAAACCCAGATGACAATTCAACGCTGGGAAAAGCCATCCTAGAGAGGGGTTTGGATTCCTGGGTGCAGCAGGAGCTGGAAACCTTGAGGAATGCTTTAAATCACCCGTGTGCTACGGATCATCACAAACCAGCATCGCTGGAAACCTTGCAAATGACAAGAGGCTCAAATGAGGACTCTATCCTGCAAAACAGAGAGCGGTGCCAGCACCACAGCTATTTGGGTGCCTTGCCAGAACAAACCACCTTGTGAGGGAGAGCCCTTGGCTGCCAAGAGAGGAGCAGCTCTGGAGCTGCAGGGCTGGAGGAGAGGCGGCTGCGCCGAGAGCGCCGCTGGAGGCTGCGCTCCTTCCAACACCAACAGGCCAGGCTAAAAACAGAGATGGGCTTATCTAGCACAGCATTTTTAGGAGAAAGAGAAGAGCTTCCAGTGCCTCCAGCTGTCTCCAAAGCTTTGGGGGGATGCAGTGAGGGCAGGGTTTGCTCTGTGGGGCTGCAGGTGGATGTGCCGAAAGCGCCGCTGGAGGCTGCGCTCCTTCCAAAACCAACAGGCCAGGCTAAAAACAGAGATGGGCTTATCTAGCACAGTATTTTTAGGAGAAAGAGAAGAGCTTCCAGTGCCTCCAGCTGTCTCCAGAGCTTTGGGGGGATGCAGCGAGGGCAGGGTTTTCTCTGTGGGGCTGCAGGTGGATGTGCCAAAAGCGCCGCTGTAGGCTGCGGCTCCTCCCAAAACCAACAGGCCACGCTAAAAACAGAGATGGGCTTATCTAGCACAGTATTTTTAGGAGAAAGAGAAGAGCTTCCAGTGCCTCCAGCTGTCTCCAGAGCTTTGGGGGGATGCAGTGAGGGCAGGGTTTGCTCTGTGGGGCTGCAGGTGCCTGCAGGGGATGGCAGAGGGGAAAAGGGAGGGAGGCGGGAAGGAGATGGAAACTGCGCCACGTTCTCCTCCTATGCCAAAAAATGGAAAGAAACTATAAACCCCCTGTTTTCAGAATATAAAAAGGTTGTGAAAATAGGACTCCAAGGGCTCTGCAAATGATTATGCTAATTAGATCCAGGGCTATTCAATAGCTCTGAAGTGATGCTCAGGAATTTTGAACCACAGTTTTTAGTGTGATTACAGATCATATTAAAATTCTATTAGTCTTCACCTAAGTTGCAAATAAGTAGGATGGGCTCCATACTTTCTTCAACCCAACCCAAACACTTTTAATGTAGCAGATATTTTAGATTAAAAATATCCCCCTTTTTGAAAATAAAAGAAGCTTTATTTATGTGATTACACAGAGTGAAATTTTCAAAGATTACTGATTTTTCCACATGGGCCCAAGTTTTGAGTGTTGTTGTAAAACAGTATTTGTAATTGTTTTAGCCTTGCTATATAGTATAATTGAGACACTCGGTAGAGAAAACTTGGTAGCAAAATCTCTTTTTGTTTCTGCCTAGCAAATGATAAATTGTTAATGACCACCTGTTACAATGTTAATGAAAGTGAGATCTGTATGTAAATAAAGCAAATTTAATAACTTAACAAGGTGGATTAAAATTCCCAACCTGCTCCTTGCTAATCTAATGCCAAACACCAAATAGTTGCTATCTAAGCAAGAAACTAGTTAATGTATTCACCTCCATGTACTTTTCAAACTATAATTAATATTTTAAAAATTTATAAAACCAAAATCATAGGTTTGATTGTAACAAACAAAATATCTGCCTTTAATCTACTACAAAAGGTTGGCGCAAATCCCCTTAAACGATACTAAAATGTAAACCACAAGGCAGCACTGAGGAATTGATTATGTTTAACTTCTTTTGCATTTGTCCTAATCACATTCCTTATAATTGTATTTAAAATTACTCCAAAACAGTTGATTGGTAATTCTGTAGCACAGAAGAAATATGGAATGAGAACACTGTTTCCTTGGAAGGAAAAAAAAAAAAAAAGTCTTGTTATAAATAACTTTCAAGGTATGTCCTCTGGACATTGGGTGAATATTAACACTTGACAAATGGACATTTGTTGGTTTAAACTAAAGTGAAAGTTATTGAAAGGGAAGAAGTGAGGCTCGTATTTCTCAGGGAAGAAACTCACTTGCAGGTGCTTTTTCTCTTCTCCAAACCCCACACAGGGTTTTACAGCGCTGCTTTTCTCCCCCTTCCTCCTGATTTACACCCCAATGGTTTGTGGGGCAGCTCTGGAGGGCTGGGGGTGCTGCTGGAGCCCCACTTTCACCCCAGCCCTGCAGCTGTGGCTCCAGCAGCAGATCTGTGTTGTCAGGGACTCCTGGAGGTCCTTGACCAACCTCCTGTCCCAAGCAAGGTCAGCTCCAAACCCAGACCAGGTTCCTCAAAATCCCCAGGGTGGAGACTCCACAGCCCCTCTGGAATGCTGTGTCAAGGATACACATGGGGAAATGTTGGACTCTGGGGGCTTTCTCCTTAAAACCAGAGGGAATTTCCCATTGCAAGTCAACCCTTATTGAGCACCTCAGTAGCTACAACAGGGAGATGGAGGGAGGGAAGGAAGGGGCATCTTCCCCTTCCATTCCACCACGGCCACACACTCAGTTTGTCCATATAACCTTGATATGAGTCCTTTCCTGCCTTCCTACCACTTGTCTCCTCAGCTCTGGTGCTTTCTCCTGTTTAGAAAAGTGGCCTGAACACAGAGAACTCCCAGAGTAAGCCCACAATCAACCCATGATACAAAAGCTGACCAGGCATGGAGGAATGACACCGGCATGGGCTCTCCTCCACTGGGCCTTCTCCTTCAGCTGCCCTGCATTTGGACACCTGGACACAAACATGGGTGCTGCCAGTCCCTGGCCACTTGTGATGGGCCTGATCAGCACCATCCACATCAAAGCAAACACTGTCCCTGTCCGTGGGGAAGGGAGCCCCAGAGGAGATTCCACAAATAACTATTTCTAAAAAAAAAAAAAATAAATTTTGGAGAATACACATGCATACTCTGTCCTTTAATTGGGAAGCACTTCACGGGTCTGCACTTAATCAAGATGGATACCTCATTAGGACATCTCCCAGGGAACCAGTTTAGCCTAACAACAGCAAATCGCAACGCTGCTGCTTAATTGGGACAATTTTTGCAAAGTCTCCTCTTAATGGAGACATATTGGGCCAGCGCCAGGAGTTAAGTGGTGTTAAATGAAATAGGTGCAAGACTCCAACTTCCTGTCTTTTTATATAAAGATTGTCAGCTAAGAATGTAAATAAATAAAGGCTAAATATTTAGGAGTAGGGACTTGGGGTTTCCTAGTTTTTTGGTTGCCTGGAGTACTGTAAGGAAATGTGAGCTTCTTGGGTCCACACCTAACCCAACCTCCACTTCTAGCCTTGATGAGCAGAAGTGTTTCTTCTGTTGTGCTTGGACAGCACAAAGCACCTCTGGCTCCAGATGTCTGGTGGAATATCCTGGGCTTCCTGACCATGAGCAAGGCAAATTGCCACATATCTACTTCAGCCTTCTGTAGAGGTGTCTGTGAAACCATAAGAGCAGGTCTGTAGAGGAGCCAATGCCTTAACCCTGAGGCCCTGGAAACACAAGCCAAGGTTTCCAGTGGAGCACCCCAGACATGCAATCACAGGTATTTCTATGTTCCTGCCATTCAAGGACCTTGGGTCAGAAATATAAAATTTCCACCAACATGGGACAGAGAATCTACAAAATGATACATCCATGCCCACGATGGGAAGCCTGCCCTCACTTCCATGAAGTCAGGTCTCTCCCCCTGACAGGAGGTTGCACAATTTGCTTGAACTGAGCAAGTGCACCCCACCATGGTGTGGTGGGAAGGCTGCTCAGGCGGGCGAGACCCTTGATGGACACTCTGGACATCCCTGGTTCTGGCAAGTACCACGACAGAGAGTTCCACATCTGTGTCCATGCTTTATTTCTGGGACCTCTCCCACCAGACTCTTCCTTCTCTCAGGTTCTCTCCCTACACACAGAGAGCTGAAATCTTGTTCTCTCCCCCATTTTTCTTTGGAAGAGCAGCTGCTGGAGGAGCACAGTGCTGTTCAGTACAGGGTTAGCTTCTGGGCAAGGCTGCTGACAAATAAAGTAATCAAACTAATGGCAGGTACTTTCGCAAAATGACTCAGGGCAATAGCAGCCACCAGCACGCAGGGAACAGACACCCAGAGCATCTTGCAGAACATAAAACACAAGCTCCCTTCAAAATACCTCTCCCACGATGTCTTAGATCCCCTTAGATATTTCTGAGTGTTAACATTTGCTGATGAGCCAGCCTGAGAGGCATCAAAGGAGGTTTTTTCCCTCCCTTCGTCATTAAGAGAAGCTGTTTTACAAGTAGCTGAGCAATTTGAAGGATATAAAAGGTGTGCAAAAAATTGTCTCTTTAAGACATTGACTCAGTAACCTGTAAAAGATGTTAGTTAAATACATTTCCTTGGGACTCCTACAGTCTTTGACTGAAAGTGTTTTGTACATAAACAAACAACAACACTCCTTCCATCCATTAAAACCCACCAGGCACTTTAATACATCACAGCGTAACCATTTAGCTCAGTCATTTTTCATTGTTTGACCTCACTTTTAATTAGAGACTAAATTATTAATGCCATTTGATAGGAGACAAACTACTTGGGAGTGCTGCTGTTCTCTAGGCCAGCTCTCAGGAACTACACACTCAGATTTTGTACGTTTCAAATAAAACATAAGTGGCCAGAAGAAAAACAATTTACATTTACAGCTCCTACAAACACAGCATCCATCAAGAGTTTGGTGCTTAAAAAAAAAACCTCATGTGGTGTTATCAGTAGACTTTTAAAAATCAGCAATAAAATATAAAGTTCCCCCAGAGAGAAACTCCTGGGAGATTTTCCAAGAAGTTCACGAGCTCTGGAAAAGAAGTTGCCAGCTGCTGTAATCAAAATGCCCAGGACTGTTTCAAGAAGTTAGCAGCGTGTTTTTCCCTGCACAGCTTTGATGTGGAGGTTCCTAAGGAGGGAAGATGAGCCCACAGAAAGAGGAAAGCTGGAGGAGATTTAAAGGCAGAGAGCGGGAGGGCAGGGCTGCAGCACAGAGCTGTGTCTGAGCCAGCTTAGCTGGCACCAACAGAGCCCAAATTGTTCCCAAGGGAGCAGGTCAGGTGTAATTTGCCCCTCAGCAGGGCATTTGATGCCTTGTGAGCTCTGGCCTGGGCTCCCCACTCCTGGCACTGTCTCTCTGAGGGCACACTGTAAAAGCAGATTTTCTGTCACCAAGGCAAGCACCGCATCCTGCTCATGGAGAGGAGCACCCATTGTGGGGTTCTCCTTCAGGAAATAAACCCCAGGCTTGCAGTGGTGCTTGTGAAGGACATGACAAACCTGGGATCCTTGGGAGAGCTGTAGGGACTGGGTTTGGCCTCCCTTGTTCACAAGGAGCCTGAGGCCAGGCCCTTTCCCTCCCACTAAAGCCAAGCCTGGGTGACCCCTATAAAACACTTGGCACTGCTGGGTTGGATAAAGAGCATCAGTCCAACCTGTGGGTGTCTCTTGAACCCAGCCCAGGGGTGTGTTTGGCCATTATCTCTTTTATTTGGGGTTTTTAGTGTTTCCCTGGACTGAAACATCATCATCCCTCAGTGACAAGGGCTGGGCACCTCACAGAGCAGCCACCAGCCCATCACTGCCAGCAGATCCACATCTGCCCTTCTGAGGGCTCTGAGGAGCCAACAGCACCTGGAGCTGGAGAGGGGAGCACACCACAATGAGGTGTTAGGAAAACCATACCAAAACCTTTCAAAACCTGCAGCTCTGGAAGCTGGGGACACATTGAGGGAACGGTTTCTCCAGCAAGGTTGGTCGTCAGCAGGATCCCTTGCTGTGTTAGACAACTGTTCAGCTGCTCCCTGCACCACTGTGGCGTTATCAAACAAGGATGCCAGTTTGCTGTCCTGCTGCTAACAGGCAAAGCCACCAGCCTCACCCAGCTCCCTCTGTCACCTCCAGGAGCTCCGAGTCAGACCCAAACCCCTCCTGTGCCCCTCACACACCCAGGGACTGAGGCTCCCCTCAGCTGTCACACAGTGTTTGCTGTCTGTACCAAGGCACAAAGTAGCAATAATGTTCCTGCTAATTTGATGAAGCAGAAAATAATGATCTCCATATCATTCTTCAAAAGCAAAGCAAGAAATCAGTTTTTCAGTTGGACTGGCCTTTCTGCAAAGGATGATGTTTGCCAAGCCCATTCATTTGGACTCAGCTTTTCCTCAGCAGAAAGAAGAGTCTTGTGTCATGTTGTTCCACCTAAACCATGAGGTTTCAAGTTCTTTGCCATCCAAACTCAGGCTACAAAAATTCACTGAGTTAGATTACAGTCTGCAATGCTTTTGCTGTCAAGTCAGAATGTGGTTTTATTTCTTAGACATGTGTCTTTTTCTGTTTTAGTAGGTTTCAAGCAGTTATTTTCACTTACTCCTAAGACACAGAAAAATTGCTGTTTCTTCTCCCCCCTACCCTAAAAATTACATAATCTCCCCTGTATGCTTTCAGTGTAAAATAACCAAGTGCATATGAGGACTAATGGCCCTAAAGGAGCTGGCTAGATCTACTCACTCAATAATCCATGCTTTCTAAAGGCCTGATTTCACAGTTGCAGACACCCCTGAGCAGTTCTGCTGCAAGAGCGAGCACTCGGAGCATCTCCTCCTCTCTCGATATGCTTCAGCAGCTCCCTCTAATGTCAGTGGGGACCCCCGTGTACAGCTCCAGGAAAATTAGACAGCATCAGGCCACATCCTGCCCTCAGATGCACATCCACAGCTTCCAGTGGAGGTAATGAGACCATCACAGCGTCCCAGGGGATGGAAGATGGTCAGGAGGATGAGGATGCTCCTGGGAGCCAGCACATCCATCTCACCCTGAGCTCCATCTGTGGACAGGGTGGTGCATCCGTGCAGGATGCTGATGCATGGGAGGGACCCCAGGGGTGGAAGCCCCTTCCTCCTCACCAACTCTGGTCCTAATGCCAGGAGGGAGAGCTGTAGGACAGAGCAAAAAGCATCCAGAGTCCTTGAACGAACCCCCCACTCACATTCATTTCTAATCTGCCAGTGCCCTATGTCCAGCAGTCAGTACTTTAAATTGTTATTAAATGTCTTTGGGGGGATTATAATTTGTATGCCTGATTATACAATGGATATACCTATCTATCTTGTGGTATCACAAATAGCCATACCGTAATGATGATTGAAATATATAATCCCCCCAAAGATGGTCAGAACAATTTAAACTTCCCTCTGCTTAATTAAGAGAGTTAGGGGATTAGGTACATGAATTAAATGGAGGGGAAGGTTTGGTTTATGTTTCTAAAACCCAGTGGAGTCACAGGGAACTGGTGAGGCAGAAGTCAGACTGCCTTGTCCATTCTTCTACTGCCTTGTCTCAGACAGGCCTGCCTGTCTGCCTGCCTGACACCGGGAGTTTTCTGCCTTTGATGGGGATAGGAGAACTCTTCTCTTCCATTTTTCAACCTTCCAACATCTCCAGCATCTTCTCAGTGTGTCCTAGTGAAAACAGCCTAATTCCATCCCAGGTCACACCCCTGTGAGCACAGAGTGCTCATGGTTTGCATTGCTGTGATGCTCAGAGCTCTACCTGGCTGTACCAACCCACTGTGCCACCTCCAAGAATGGAGAGACAACAGATCCATCCCCTCTGCATGACCACAGGGGATGAGGTTTGTTGGAGTGAGCTCCAAAGCCCTGTGCACAGAGGAGAAACACTTCAGAAGAGGTTTCAAAAAACCAAGCCCACCTCTCCCGAGTTTCCCTTCCTTCAGGAGATCTGGGATTCGCCAATACCCTGCCAAGCAGAGGTGATCTGTTTGTCTTCTTCGTGCTGACAATAAATCCAATCACACCTTGGATGGGTAACTGGAATCAATGGAGTCCCTGCAGCACCGTGCCCCCCTCGGCTCGGCGCCAGCCCCCCTCTCCCTCATCAGCCATGCTAACAGGGGAAACCGGGCGGATTTCACTCCCCGCATTTACCTGCTCATTACAGAGCCATCTTTGTCATTAGGGGTAAATTAATCAGCAGAGGTGAATGTTTTCGACAAGCCGCGCTGTTTACTTCAAAAAAGCAGAAACAAAATTAGTGTGATGCAGGGAGAGCCAGGCTCGTGCTGGGCAGAGCAGAGGAGCCCAATCCGTCGGGAAGCAAAATCAGTGAGTTGTTATTGCTGACTCCGAGCACAGCCTGGGGACAGGGATCCCTAAGCAGGCAGAGAGCTCCGTGGGGTGCAAGAGAAGGACTCCCTGCACTCCTTCCCCCCGGTCCCTGCTGCCAAAACCCCCTGCCAAGGAAAACCAGGGCTGTCGTGCATGCACAAGCACCAGGGCAGCTTCCACACCCTGATGCTCACCTCTCTCCACTGACAGATGTCAGGCTGGGGTGTTCCCAGCTCCTTTGCACACTTTAGTCACCCTTAGGAAGGCTCCTTTACTCCAGTCCTGGCCAAATCTTTCAGGCTGGGAAAAAGGCGCAGAGACTTTTGCAGCCATCCATAAACTCTCTCGGTGGGTCTGACCAGATGCAGCTGAACCATTGTCTAGTTAAGAGGAAAAGATCAACCCGGATTTAAGAGGCAGCAAGGCCACCATAACTCTTCCTTGAAGCACAGCCTGCCTGGATTTATGCTCTGCAGCGTGGCAGCAGGAAACAGATATAACTCCTAGAGGTGGTGCTGCTCCTCCTGAGAGGGAGGGTCTCGCCCCAGCCCTTCACAGGAAAGTTTTGGGGCCACACCTGAACTTTGGGCAGGGTGTCCCAAGGTGTCGCACGTGGCTCCTGGTTCAGACCTGCAGGGCCTGTAGCAGGGAAGATATCTTTCCCCCCCTTTCTTCTTCTTTTCCTTTTTTGTCTTTGAAATCTCGTCAGCACATCAACACACTTGATAAGGGCAGTGTTGTAGTTACACTTCTTTAATTAAGTGAATAATTAAAAAGAAGTTGATCATCAATTAGTTAATTAAATAATTAATCCATTTTACTTTCATACCCTTTTTTGTTAATCACTGTGGCTTCGGTAATGAGCCTCCTATGGGTTGCTAGGCAACCTCCTCCCGCTTTAAACAATCGGCAGCTGCCGCCCGCCAGCGCGGGGACGCGCGGGGACGCGCGGGGCAGGGGCGCGGGGGCGCGCCCCCCTTGGGGCCGCGGGTTCGAGCCCCGCCTCTGCCGCCACCGCCATCCCAGCCGCGACCCCCATCATCCCAGCCGCTCCTCGGGAACCGCCGGGGAAAGCGGGAATTCCCCCCAAAACCGCCGGAAAACCAAGGTCCGTGCGCTCTGCTGGGCCCAGGCGGCGGGGATGGACCTCGGTGTAACCGGGATGCGATGCCGCTCCCGACGGGCGCTGGCACGGCTCCCCTCGCTCGCACCCGGTGCCTTCCCGGGGGGCGCAGCCACCTCTCGCCTCCCAGCGACCCCCCCCCGTGCCTCAGTTTCTCCGGGAGAGCGATGCCCCTACGGTCCTTTCGCAGATGGTCCCTGTCCCGTGGGGGTCAACGAGGGAGCCAGCGGTCCCTGCGGCAGCTCCCCTTCCCTCTGCTCTCCCTCCTTATTCTCCCGAGTTCCTTTTTCTATTTTTATTTTTAATTTTTTCTCCTTTTATCTCCCTCTTTTTTTCTTTTTTTTTTTTTTTTTCCCCTCCCTCCTCTGCTGCCAATTGTTTCTCTGCCCCGGGGCCAACCTGTAAATGAGATGTTACATCTGCACCGAACTAAGTAAACACTTTATAAATGAATAAATAAGTGAATAAATAACGAAATAGTAATACCGGAGCCGAGCGGAGCCAGGCGCGGCGGCTCGGCCAGGGACAGCGGGGACCAGGAGGGACCCCCGGCACCCCGAGCTCCGGCAGCCGCTTCCCGGCGGGGTCCCAGCCGGTTTTCCCGGGGTGTCCCCCCTGGTAGTGCCGTGCCAGCGCCCCGTCCTTCCCCGGAGCTGTCCCGGGGCTCGCAGCCCCTCCAGGGCTCCGTCCGCACCGCCCGGCCCGGGCTGAACTTTGTAATTATAATGGATAACGAGAACAAAGGCAAGAAGCACTCATTGAGTAACTGATATCAATTATGGAAGCAGGCTTTTGAGGCTGGAATAAATGATAGGGGAATTGGCCTGAGAGGGAGTGGGAACAGACATGTTATTATTTACGCCAGATTAAGAAAAGTATCCAATTTGCTGGTCATCTCCTTCCGCTGGGAATCGGCATCAATTTTATTATTGTTCCTCAGATTTTTAATATTCTCTAAATGAATTAAGATCGAGCTAGGTAGTTAGTCAATAGTTTAATGCAATTAATTAACTTCCCATCGCTTGGTTATCTCTGCTCGGGCCCCTTTTCTCTGGCCGGCCCCACTGCTGGGCAGCAGTTTGGGATAAATAAGGATGCAGGCTGGGCTCGGAGCCGGGCTCCGTGTGTCTGTGTGTGTGTGTGTGTGTCTGTGCGTGTTGACTCTTTGGTGTCTAGATTTTTTCCACTGTTCCGTGCATTGTACGACATAACTAGAACTGAAGCAGTACATTTCTTCAAACAATGCCTCCCCGATTCCATTTGTAATGGAATTGGAGGGAGAAAATGTAATTGTGTGTTAAACATGAGGCAGCCATACATGAAGATAAGCAGGGCTGAGTGACTGGATATGGAAATCCAGCGCGGGGACTAGATACTGGAGGTCTATTTTGGAGTTAAATGGCTCATAAAAATAGGAGGCTGGGGTTTATTTATTTATTTATTTATTTTAGTTGCCCGAATATCTATAGGGCTGTGCATGTGGAGCTGAGCCTTGAGGGGAGAGAAATGCAGGGGGAAGGAGTGGGGGGCTGATGGGGAGGGGACAGGGGAAGGGAGAGCGGCCAGCCCCAACGGGGCTCGGGGTTTCCTGCCCGGGGACCCCCGCTCTGGTGGGTTTCCCTTGGAGCCAGCCCCTCCTGGAACAACTTCTGCGGCCCAGGTCAGGACCAGCGGGGTCGGGGCTTCCCTCGGGATTCGGGGGACCCGCCGGGGCGGAGGGGCCGGGGCTGAGCACCCGGGGCACACAGGGTGGGGGCACACAGGGTGAGGGCACACAGGGTGGGGGGCACACAGGATGGGGGCACACAGGGTGGGGGCACACAGGGTGGGGGGCACACAGGATGGGGGCACACAGGGTGGGGGCACACAGGATGGGGGGCACACAGGGTGAGGGCACACAGGGATCCCTGGGGGAACACAGAGGTGCTGGGGGGCACACAGGAGCCCGGGGGGCACACAGGAGTCCTGGGGAACACACAGGAGCTTGGGGGGCACAGAGGGGGCCCGGGAAGGACACAAGGGGTCCTGGGGGACACACAAGAGCCCGGGGGGCACAGAGGAGCCCGGGGGGCACACAGAGGTCTCGAGGGGCACACATGAACCTGGGATAACACAGGGGTTCTAGGGGGCACACAGGAGCCCGGGGGGTACACACGGGTTCCGAGGGGCACACAGGAGCCCGAGGGGCACTCAGGGGTCCCGGGAGGCACACAGGGGTCCCGAGGGGTACACACGGGTTCCGAGGGGCACACAGGAGACCGGGGGCACGCAGAGGTCTCGAGGGGCACTCAGGGGTCCCGGCGATGCGCACGGTGCCTCTCCCCACCCCGGCGCAGCCACCCCGAGGTCCCTGAGGACGCCGGGCCCGTCCCCTCGGGGCGCTCCGTGCCGTGCCGCCCCCGGCCGGGCTGGCAGAGCCTTTCCGGGGGGGGCCGGGGCCGCCCCTTCCCCGCCGGACATCTGGGAACGTCGTTAGGGCCGCTGGGCTCAGGAAGTTTTTCACACTTCACGTCTCATTAACCGCAGGTCTCGCATTCCTTGGGAAAGGGGGACAGGCGGGAGGGCGGCGGCCGCTGGCCCGAGGAGGGGGGGGGGGGACACAACCCATGGCAGAACTCGGGGGGCCCGGGGACCCCCAGGGTCCCTCCCGGGGTACCGGAGCTCCATCCATCGCGGGGAACCCTAGGCTGGCCACCCTGCCCCGGGCGTCGGGATGGGTTTGGGGCAGGGAGGGAGCCAGACACGACAGGGGGGACCCCGGGATGGGTTTGGGGCACGGAGGGAGCCAGACATGACAGGGGGGACCCCAGGATGGATTTGGGGCACGGAGGGAGCCAGACATGACAGGGGGACCCCGGGATGGATTTAGGGCAGGGAGGGAGCCAGACATGACAGGGTGGACCCCAGGATGGATTTAGGGCAGGGAGGGAGCCAGACATGACAGGGGGGACCCCGGGATGGGTTTAGGGCAGGGAGGGAGCCAGACATGACAGGGGGGACCCCGGGATGGATTTGGGGCACAGAAGGAGCCAGACACGGCAGGGGGACCCCGGGATGGGTTTGGGGCAGGGAGGGAGCCAGACACGGCAGGGGGACCCCGGGATGGATTTAGGGCAGGGAGGGAGCCAGACACAGCAGGGGGACCCCAGGATGGGTTTGGGGCAGGGAGGGAGCCAGACACGGCAGGGGGACCCTGGATGGGTTTGGGGCACGGAAGGAGCCAGACACGGCAGGGGGACCCCGGGATGGGTTTGGGGCAGGGAGGGAGCCAGACACGACAGGGGGACCCCGGGATGGGTTTGGGGCAGGGGGACCCTCCCCGCACGGCCCCGACGGGCCCAGCCCCCGGTGCGGGAGGACCCGGGCTCCCCTTCCCTCCTCCGCACCCCCGAGCGCCGCAGCTGAAAGCGCAGCCCCTGCTCCCCTGCCCTGCCCGGGCTCTGCCTCTGTGGGATGCAGCCTTGCGGGGAGGGCGAGCACCTCCCCAGCATCTTAAATGTTTCAAAAGGGTTTGTTCTGTACTTACAGTGAGCGAAATTAAAAAGAAACAGTAAAATATTTGAAAATGAAGTGCATTATGTTTAATAAATATAAAATGAACAAAGGCTGCTATATTGCCAGCAATATCATTTCTTGCCCAGGGGCATTAATAAAGACTGAAAGGTTTGGAAAAAACAATATTTTCTATTAAAATTCTACGGTGCGTTTCAATATTAAAAGGATAGGTGATGAATTTTCAGTGTTACTCAGACGGGGTCAGCGACTAATTTCATTTCTTTCTGGTCAGCATTCTGTCGATAATTAATCAAAAGCAGAGTTTCTTAATGAAACACTTTTCATAAGGTGATAATTAGCAGGAAAGACGCGGAGTGCAGACAGTCACTGGTAGCTGTCTAATAACCAGAATGAAATCAGGGCTGGGTCCAGGGAGTTAAGCAAGAGCTCAAAAAAAAAAAAAAAAGAAAAAAAAAAAAAAAAAAGGAAAAGAAAAGAAAAAAAATTATGAAAATAAAGAGGGAGAAGAGGAGGAAAAGGGATGGAGGAGCCGCCTTGTGCGAAGTCCCGGGAGAGGGCTGTGTTTTCCAGCCCATGCCGATCGCTTTTAGCACCGAGCTGCTGCAATTTCGCCTCCCGTGCCCCGCGGGGCAGCCCCACGGCCCGGGCCCGCTCTGGGGGGCTGGGAGCGGAGGCACCCCCCCATACCCTCCTCATCCTCACCCCACGCTTGAGCTCCAGGGCAGAAATCAGCGCGGAGCACACGGTGCCCAGCCGGCCTTTCCCCGCCTCACCCCGCACAAAACGCGTGGAAAGAGTAAATGAAGTTAATGAAGAAAATTAGCAGCGATTAGTGACAGCGCCGGGGTCCGGCAGAGCTGTGCTCCGGCCAGGAAAGTGTCTGGTGACAATCACAAAGATACCCCGCGCATAAACAAAAGAAATTAGCTCCTAGAATGATATTAAACAGTATAAAATTAACCGAAAGTTGTAATAAGTGAGGGATTAAAAAGGACCTGGCATTAATTCGTGGGTCTGAAGAGGGAGAGAGGTGTGCTGAACCTTTAATTAATATTTGGCTGGAACATACCTTATTCATAACATTCATTGATGTCGTTACTCCACAAACAGACAGGGATAATTTGTTTAGATAGATAAAAATAACCTTCAGGTGAGATTTTAAATACAAAACCAATCTATCCCTTGCATCTA